>NC_135413.1:4679861-5029861 GCF_051991245.1 Festucalex cinctus
TCCCATGGTGGAGAGCCTGGTGTTAGGGACTTGGAGTAGCAACGTGTTTGAGGATCTGAGGGTGAGGGTGGAGGATTGTAGCTTGATCAGTTCTTTGAGGTAGGTTGGTACATTTATGAGTCAGTAACAGAATTTTGAAATTGATCCGGGATGAAACAGGGAGCCAGTGAAGTGATTTGAAAATGGGGGTGATGTGTTGGTATCTATTGGCTTTCATCAGCACCCTGGCAGCAAGATTTTGGATATATTGAAGCTTCTGAATGGAATTGCGAGGTAGTCCGGTGAAGAGCCCATTGCAGTAATCCAGTCGAGAGGAAATGAAGGCATGGACTAGTTCTTCTGCTCTTGGGAGGGATAGAGTGGGACGGAGTCTTGAGATATTGCAAAGGTGGTAAACCGATGTTCTGAATAGATGTTTTATGTGATCTTTGAAGGTCAGGTGAGGGTCGAGCCGGACTCCTAGGTTTATTGCTGTAGAGGAAAGAGGAATGACCTGTCCCTCGAAAGTAAGTTGAACTATATGTGAAGAAAGTATCTGATGAGGTGTACCAATAAGGAGTGCTTCCGTTTTATTACTATTTAATTGAAGGGAATTACTGTTCATCCAGGCCTTAATTTCCTCAAGGCAGGACGTAAGGGACGACAGGGCTGTGGAAGGATTAGGGACGGTTTTGATGTAGAGCTGTATGTCGTCAGCATAAGAATGGAAAGAGAGTCTGTGTTTACTGATGACATGACCAAGGGGAAGCATGTATATTGTGAAAAGGATGGGTGCCAGGATTGAGCCTTGAGGAACACCAAAGCATACATGGAGCGGCCTGGACTCACATTCTTCAAGGGAGACGTATTCAGTCCTGCCTGAGAGCTTCGATTTGAACCAATTTTTCACATACACGAATGTCGCGTGTCGCCTTGCTTCAATAGGAAATGAATGGAGAGCGAGCGATGTCGTCTCCCGTGTGTCGAGCCCCTTAGAAGGGCTGTCTCTGTACTGTGGGCTGCATGAAAACTGTCACGCCGCCACCAGAGTGGCGGGTCATGCTTTTATTTGTCACAGTCAGGTTCCTGTTTTATTTTGAAATTACTAACTCTCATCTCACCCCAGGTCACTTACCCTTCCTGCAGCTCACTGATTACCGGTCCACGCCCATGATCACCACCACCTGTTCCCAATCAACCCGGACATAAAAGCCACCTGAATTCTCCTCTCAGTGCCGAAGTGTCACATCTCAGTGCATGGAAGCGTCCTCACAGTCCTTGTTCCACAGTCCTTGTTCCACAGTCCTTGTTCCACAGTCCTTGTTCGATGTCTTGCCTTGCCTTGCCTTGCCTTGCCTTGCCTTGTCTTGCGCCCTTAGTTTGCCCCTTGTTTTCCTCCCTAGCGGAGCGCCTTTAGTTGTCCCTGTTTTTGAGTGCCCTTGTTTTATCTCCAGTTTGGAGCTCTTTTTGTTCTGCCTTTTTTCCCTCCTCGAGAGGTGTTTTTTGGTTCAATTGATTAAAGCTGCAGCCTTGTTGGCCAACTGTCACTCTGCGTCTGAGTCCTACCTCCTCGCTCCGTGTCAAAAACGGGATTGAAACTTTTCAAACAAATTGTTGTGTGAGATGATCCTGAAGCTGCGCAGCAACTGTTTTTTCAAGTACTTTAGATAGAAAGGGAAGGTTCGAAATAGGCCTGTAATTTACAAGATTGTCCGGGTCCAAGGAGGGTTTCTTCAGAAGAGGGCGAACAACAACAACTATGAGAGCAGGTGGAACATTTGCAGTTTGGAGTGAGACCTTAACAACCTGAGTGATAATCGGGCTGACGTGATTTAGACAGAGAGGATGGTAAGGGGTCAAGGCGGCAGGTGGTTGGCTTTATTTGTCTGACGATTACTACTAAGACTGCGGTCATTTACCCAAAAGACCCCAAAGAGAGGGTGCATGTGGTTGATTTTTAGCAAAAGTTTCAAAAGTGGTGAACATAGCCATATTTAGAAAGGGTTCGCGCATTGGTTAACGCTGATGAATTTTGCAGAAGCGCAAAATGAAGTTTGAAGTGATGGAATTGGAAGTGTTAGTGGAAGATAAACTAATATATCAACATGTCCCTCAGTCTGATCATTTTGGCGAAGCGAGGAACCCTATAAAGTCACACTTTGCTATAACTTGTCTCAAGTGCCCAACATTAGGCCTACATTAAAAACTTGGGCCAGTACATTCGAAAAGCTGCTCTGGGAGAGACCAGAACCAAACAAACGTCACAGTGTGTTGAAATGACCCAGACGCAAGGAAATGCAGAGTTGAAAAGTGTTTTGTCATGGGGGAATGGTGCCAAGTCAGCCCAGTCGAAAGCTCAAAGCTTCATATCCCATTACGTCACGGTCTAAGCATACATTAGCATTCAGCTAGGCCATGTGCACGTTTTAAAAACACAACGTGTAATTCTGATTTTATCTTTAGCTTCCCTGTGAACTTGAAGTGGCATCAAACAGCTTGAAGCTTCTTTAAAATAATCAAATCAATAAATAATAATCGTTCACTATTTTCCAACGTGTAGTGTACTCAGCTGAGTTGCACTGCCATCATACAGCGCTCGTTTCTCTAATCAAAGCCAAAAATAATAATAATAACAACTAGAAATGCCATTTCTGGGGAAATGGCGTGTGAAGGCTGGAGAGCTGAATGAATACCTGTGGAATGATTTGGAATAATGATGAATGATGATGAATGATATTGAAATATATTGAATGGTGTTGAATGATGTTGAATGATACTGAATGACATGGAATGAGCTTAACATGCTGAAGTTGGAATGGTTTAAATTCATCCAGAAATCTAGAAGCAGTTGAAGGAAGACAAATACCACAAAAGTAAAAATAAATCAGCAAGAAACAAGAAAACAAGGAAGAAATCAAGTAAGAAATGGACGAAGTAGCAAGTAATCGGGTAAGCAATGGAGTAAAGTGAGAAGAATTAAGTAAGCAATGAAGTAAGGAGGGTAGAATCGAGTCGCAATGGTGTAAGGAGTGGCAAACTTAAGCAATGGAGTAATAGTCACTCTGTTGAAATCAGGTCACATTTGCATTAGTATACTAAGCTAGCATTAGAATGCTAAGCTAACATTAGCATTAGCATGCTAACTTAGCATTAGCATTCTAAGCTAACATTAGCATTGGCATGCTAAGCTAACATTAGCATTAGCATGCTTACATTAGCATTAGCATGCTAAGCTAACATTAGCATTAGCATGCTAACTTAGCATTAGCATTAGCATGCTAAGCTAACATTAGCATTAGCATGCTAACTTAGCATTAACATGCTAAGCTAACATTAGCATTAGCATGCTAACTTAGCATTAGCATGCTAAGCTAACATTAGCATTAGCATGCTAAGCTAACATTAGCATTCACATGCTAAGCTAACATTAGCATTAGCATGCTGAGCTAACATTAGCATTAGCATGCTAAGCTAGCAATAGCATTAGCATGTTCAGCTAGAATTAGCATTAGCTAGCATTAGCATGCTAACTTAGCACTAGCATGCTCACTTCCTATTGATTTCAGGCCACTTCCTGTTGAAATCGGGTCACTTCCTGTTGAAATCGGGTCACTTCCTGTTGAAATTGGGTCACTTCCTGTTGATATCAGGTCACTTCCTGTCAAAATTGGGTCACTTCCTGTTGAAATTGGGTCACTTCCTGTTGATATCAGGTCACTTCCTGTCAAAATTGGGTCACTTCCTGTTGAAATCGGGTCACTTCCTGTTAAAAACAGGTCACTTCCTGTTGATTTTAGGTCACTTCCTGTTGAAATTAAGTCACTTCCTGTTGAAATCGGGTCACTTCCTGTTGATTTTAAAACACTTCCTGTTGACATGAAGTCACTTCCTGTTATAATCAGGTCACTTCCTGTTGAAATCGGGTCATTTCCTGTTAAAATCAGGTCACTTCCTGTTGATTTTAGGTCACTTCCTGTTGAAATTAAGTCACTTCCTGTTGATATGAGGTCACTTCCTGTTGATATTGGTCACTTCCTGTTCAGGTCGGGGAATATCCTGGCAAGAATCACACGCATACCTAATCAATTGGCCAAAATGGCCACCGCCTTGGGAGGCCAGGTTGGCGAGAAACCTGGGCATATCATTTGTCTAAAATGGCCGCCGTGCATGGTAAGTTGGAAAATGGCCGCCATACGTGGTAAGTTAGGTGGTAAGATGGAAGAGCTCATGACGTGAAATGGTGGAATATATTGAAGTTGGAACGAAGTCAATCGGATAAATAATGTGGAAGTAAATGGAAAATGTAGAATGTGGGAAATATTTGGGTACGAAATTGGGAATTGTGGGTAAGGCGTGAATTTTGGAACTGAAAAGCTGGAAGAGCTCATGGCTTGAATTGGTGGAATATATTGAAGTTGAAACCACGTCAATCGGTTGAAAAATGTCGAAGTAAATGTGAAATGTAGAATGTGGGAAATATTCGGGTACGCAATCGGGAATTGTGGGTAAGGCATGAATTTTGTAACTGAAAAGCTGGAAGAGCTCATGGCTTGAATTGCTGGAATATATTGAAGTTGGAACGAAGTCAATCGGATGACTAATGTGGAAGTAAATGTGAAATATAGAATGTGGGAAATATTCGGGTACGAAATCCGGAATTGTGGGCAAGGTGTGAATTTTGGAACTGAAAAGCTGGAAGAGCTCATGGCTTGAATTGCTGGAATATATTGAAGCTGGAACGACGTCAATCGGATGAATAATGTGTAAGTAAATGGAAAATGTAGAATGTGGCAAATATTCGGGTACGAAATCGGGAATTGTGGGCAAGGCGTGAATTTTGGAACTGAAAAGCTGGAAGAGCTAATGGCTTGAAATGCTGGAATATATTGAAGCTGGAACGACGTCAATCGGATGAATAATGTGTAAGTAAATGGAAAATGTAGAATGTGGGAAATATTCGGGTACGAAATCGGGAATTGTGGGTCAGGCGTAAATTTTGGAACTGAAAAGCTGGAAGAGCTCATGGCTTGAAGTGGTGGAATATATTGAAGTTGAAACGACGTCAATCGGATGAATAATGTGGAAGTAAATGGAAAATGTAGAATGTGGGAAATATTCGGGTACGAAATCAGGAATTGTGGGCAAGGCGTGAATTTTGGAACTGAAAAGCTGGAAGAGCTAATGGCTTGAAATGCTGGAATATATTGAAGCTGGAACGACGTCAATTGGATGAATAATGTGGAAGTAAATGGAAAATGTAGAATGTGGGAAATATTCGGGTACGAAATCGGGAATTGTGGGCAAGGCGTGAATTTTGGAACTGAAAAGCTGGCTCATGGCTTGAATTGCTGGAATATATTGAAGTTGGAACGAAGTCAATCGGATGAATAATGTGGAAGTAAATGAAAAATGTAGAATGTGGGAAATATTCGGGTACGAAATCATGAATTGTGGGTAAGGCGTGAATTTTGGAACTGAAAAGCTCATTATGGAACATATTGAAGTTGGAACGAAGTGAATCGGATGAAAAATGTGGAAGGAAATGTGAAATTTTGAATCTCCCTATAAGAATATATGGGGAAAAATCGGGTACGAAATCGGGAATTGCGGGTAACACGTGAATCGTGGGAATAAGAAAAATGGAAGCGCTGTAGGCGTGAATATTTGGAATCGTTTGAAATTGGAACGGAGTGAATCGGGTGAAAAATGTGGAAGAAGAAACTGGACAAAAAAGTGCGAGGAATAAAATATAAGAATAATAATAACTAGAAATGCCATTTCTGGGGAAATGGCGTGTGAAGGCTGGAGAGCTGAATGAATACCTGTGGAATGATTTGGAATAATGTTGAATGATGATGAATGATATTGAAAGATATTGAATGATATTGAATGATGTTGAATGATACTGAATGACATGGAATGAGCTTAACATGCTGAAGTTGGAATGGTTTAAATTCATCCAGAAATCTAGAAGCAGTTGAAGGAAGATAAATACCACAAAAGTAAAAATAAATCAGCAAGAAACATGAAAACAAGGAAGGAATCAAGTAAGAAATGGAGGAAGTAGCAAGTAATCGGGTAAGCAATGGAGTAAAGTGAGAAGAATTAAGTAAGCAATGAAGTAAGGAGGGTAGAATCGAGTCGCAATGGTGTAAGGAGTGGCAAACTTAAGCAATGGAGTAATAGTCACTCTGTTGAAATCAGGTCACATTTGCATTAGTATACTAAGCTAGCATTAGCATGCTAAGTTAACATTAGCATTAATATGCTAACTTAGCATTAGCATGCTAAGCTAACATTAGCATTAGCATGCTAACATTAGCATTAGCATTCTAAGCTAACATTAGCATTAGCATGCTAACATTAGCATTAGCATGCTAAGTTAACATTAGTATTAGCATGCTAACATTAGCATTAGCATGCTAACTTAGCATTAACATTAGCATGCTAACTTAGCATTAGCATGCTAAGCTAACATTAGCATTAGCATGTTAACTTAGCATTAACATGCTAAGCTAACATTAGCATTAGCATGCTAACTTAGCATTAGCATGCTAAGCTAACAT
The DNA here is from genome assembly GCF_051991245.1 of Festucalex cinctus. Taxonomy (NCBI): domain Eukaryota; kingdom Metazoa; phylum Chordata; class Actinopteri; order Syngnathiformes; family Syngnathidae; genus Festucalex; species Festucalex cinctus. Next base: position 4,686,407 of record NC_135413.1, read on the forward strand.
TAGCATTAGCATGCTAAGCTAACATTAGCATTCACATGCTAAGCTAGCATTAGCATTAGCATGCTGAGCTAACATTAGCATTAGCATGCTAAGCTAGCAATAGCATTAGCATGTTCAGCTAGCATTAGCATTAGCTAGCATTAGCATGCTAACTTAGCACTAGCATGCTCACTTCCTGTTGATTTCAGGCCACTTCCTGTTGAAATCGGGTCACTTCCTGTTGAAATTGGGTCACTTCCTGTTGATATCAGGTCACTTCCTGTCAAAATTGGGTCACTTCCTGTTGAAATTGGGTCACTTCCTGTTGATATCAGGTCACTTCCTGTCAAAATTGGGTCACTTCCTGTTGAAATCGGGTCACTTCCTGTTAAAAACAGGTCACTTCCTGTTGATTTTAGGCCACTTCCTGTTGAAATTAAGTCACTTCCTGTTGAAATCGGGTCACTTCCTGTTGATTTTAAGTCACTTCCTGTTGATATGAGGTCACTTCCTGTTAAAATCAGGTCACTTCCTGTTGAAATCGGGTCACTTCCTGTTAAAAACAGGTCACTTCCTGTTGATTTTAGGTCACTTCCTGTTGAAATTAAGTCACTTCCTGTTGATATTGGTCACTTCCTGTTGATTTTAAAACACTTCCTGTTGACATGAAGTCACTTCCTGTTATAATCAGGTCACTTCCTGTTGAAATCGGGTCATTTCCTGTTAAAATCAGGTCACTTCCTGTTGATTTTAGGTCACTTCCTGTTGAAATTAAGTCACTTCCTGTTGATATGAGGTCACTTCCTGTTGATATTGGTCACTTCCTGTTCAGGTCGGGGAATATCCTGGCAAGAATCACACGCATACCTAATCAATTGGCCAAAATGGCCACCGCCTTGGGAGGCCAGGTTGGCGAGAAACCTGGGCATATCATTTGTCTAAAATGGCCGCCGTGCATGGTAAGTTGGAAAATGGCCGCCATACGTGGTAAGTTAGGTGGTAAGATGGAAGAGCTCATGACGTGAAATGGTGGAATATATTGAAGTTGGAACGAAGTCAATCGGATAAATAATGTGGAAGTAAATGGAAAATGTAGAATGTGGGAAATATTTGGGTACGAAATTGGGAATTGTGGGTAAGGCGTGAATTTTGGAACTGAAAAGCTGGAAGAGCTCATGGCTTGAATTGGTGGAATATATTGAAGTTGAAACCACGTCAATCGGTTGAAAAATGTCGAAGTAAATGTGAAATGTAGAATGTGGGAAATATTCGGGTACGCAATCGGGAATTGTGGGTAAGGCATGAATTTTGGAACTGAAAAGCTGGAAGAGCTCATGGCTTGAATTGCTGGAATATATTGAAGTTGGAACGAAGTCAATCGGATGACTAATGTGGAAGTAAATGTGAAATATAGAATGTGGGAAATATTCGGGTACGAAATCCGGAATTGTGGGCAAGGTGTGAATTTTGGAACTGAAAAGCTGGAAGAGCTCATGGCTTGAATTGCTGGAATATATTGAAGCTGGAACGACGTCAATCGGATGAATAATGTGTAAGTAAATGGAAAATGTAGAATGTGGCAAATATTCGGGTACGAAATCGGGAATTGTGGGCAAGGCGTGAATTTTGGAACTGAAAAGCTGGAAGAGCTAATGGCTTGAAATGCTGGAATATATTGAAGCTGGAACGACGTCAATCGGATGAATAATGTGTAAGTAAATGGAAAATGTAGAATGTGGGAAATATTCGGGTACGAAATCGGGAATTGTGGGTCAGGCGTAAATTTTGGAACTGAAAAGCTGGAAGAGCTCATGGCTTGAAGTGGTGGAATATATTGAAGTTGAAACGACGTCAATCGGATGAATAATGTGGAAGTAAATGGAAAATGTAGAATGTGGGAAATATTCGGGTACGAAATCAGGAATTGTGGGCAAGGCGTGAATTTTGGAACTGAAAAGCTGGAAGAGCTAATGGCTTGAAATGCTGGAATATATTGAAGCTGGAACGACGTCAATTGGATGAATAATGTGGAAGTAAATGGAAAATGTAGAATGTGGGAAATATTCGGGTACGAAATCGGGAATTGTGGGCAAGGCGTGAATTTTGGAACTGAAAAGCTGGCTCATGGCTTGAATTGCTGGAATATATTGAAGTTGGAACGAAGTCAATCGGATGAATAATGTGGAAGTAAATGAAAAATGTAGAATGTGGGAAATATTCGGGTACGAAATCATGAATTGTGGGTAAGGCGTGAATTTTGGAACTGAAAAGCTCATTATGGAACATATTGAAGTTGGAACGAAGTGAATCGGATGAAAAATGTGGAAGGAAATGTGAAATTTTGAATCTCCCTATAAGAATACATGGGGAAAAATCGGGTACGAAATCGGGAATTGCGGGTAACACGTGAATCGTGGGAATAAGAAAAATGGAAGCGCTGTAGGCGTGAATATTTGGAATCGTTTGAAATTGGAACGGAGTGAATCGGGTGAAAAATGTGGAAGAAGAAACTGGACAAAAAAGTGCGAGGAATAAAATATAAGAATAATAATAACTAGAAATGCCATTTCTGGGGAAATGGCGTGTGAAGGCTGGAGAGCTGAATGAATACCTGTGGAATGATTTGGAATAATGTTGAATGATGATGAATGATATTGAAAGATATTGAAAGATATTGAATGATATTGAATGATGTTGAATGATACTGAATGACATGGAATGAGCTTAACATGCTGAAGTTGGAATGGTTTAAATTCATCCAGAAATCTAGAAGCAGTTGAAGGAAGATAAATACCACAAAAGTAAAAATAAATCAGCAAGAAACATGAAAACAAGGAAGGAATCAAGTAAGAAATGGAGGAAGTAGCAAGTAATCGGGTAAGCAATGGAGTAAAGTGAGAAGAATTAAGTAAGCAATGAAGTAAGGAGGGTAGAATCGAGTCGCAATGGTGTAAGGAGTGGCAAACTTAAGCAATGGAGTAATAGTCACTCTGTTGAAATCAGGTCACATTTGCATTAGTATACTAAGCTAGCATTAGCATGCTAAGTTAACATTAGCATTAATATGCTAACTTAGCATTAGCATGCTAAGCTAACATTAGCATTAGCATGCTAACATTAGCATTAGCATTCTAAGCTAACATTAGCATTAGCATGCTAACATTAGCATTAGCATGCTAAGTTAACATTAGTATTAGCATGCTAACATTAGCATTAGCATGCTAACTTAGCATTAACATTAGCATGCTAACTTAGCATTAGCATGCTAAGCTAACATTAGCATTAGCATGTTAACTTAGCATTAACATGCTAAGCTAACATTAGCATTAGCATGCTAACTTAGCATTAGCATGCTAAGCTAACATTAGCATTAGCATGCTAAGCTAACATTAGCATTCACATGCTAAGCTAGCATTAGCATTAGCATGCTGAGCTAACATTAGCATTAGCATGCTAAGCTAGCAATAGCATTAGCATGTTCAGCTAGCATTAGCATTAGCTAGCATTAGCATGCTAACTTAGCACTAGCATGCTCACTTCCTGTTGATTTCAGGCCACTTCCTGTTGAAATCGGGTCACTTCCTGTTGAAATTGGGTCACTTCCTGTTGATATCAGGTCACTTCCTGTCAAAATTGGGTCACTTCCTGTTGAAATTGGGTCACTTCCTGTTGATATCAGGTCACTTCCTGTCAAAATTGGGTCACTTCCTGTTGAAATCGGGTCACTTCCTGTTAAAAACAGGTCACTTCCTGTTGATTTTAGGCCACTTCCTGTTGAAATTAAGTCACTTCCTGTTGAAATCGGGTCACTTCCTGTTGATTTTAAGTCACTTCCTGTTGATATGAGGTCACTTCCTGTTAAAATCAGGTCACTTCCTGTTGAAATCGGGTCACTTCCTGTTAAAAACAGGTCACTTCCTGTTGATTTTAGGTCACTTCCTGTTGAAATTAAGTCACTTCCTGTTGATATTGGTCACTTCCTGTTGATTTTAAAACACTTCCTGTTGACATGAAGTCACTTCCTGTTATAATCAGGTCACTTCCTGTTGAAATCGGGTCATTTCCTGTTAAAATCAGGTCACTTCCTGTTGATTTTAGGTCACTTCCTGTTGAAATTAAGTCACTTCCTGTTGATATGAGGTCACTTCCTGTTGATATTGGTCACTTCCTGTTCAGGTCGGGGAATATCCTGGCAAGAATCACACGCATACCTAATCAATTGGCCAAAATGGCCACCGCCTTGGGAGGCCAGGTTGGCGAGAAACCTGGGCATATCATTTGTCTAAAATGGCCGCCGTGCATGGTAAGTTGGAAAATGGCCGCCATACGTGGTAAGTTAGGTGGTAAGATGGAAGAGCTCATGACGTGAAATGGTGGAATATATTGAAGTTGGAACGAAGTCAATCGGATAAATAATGTGGAAGTAAATGGAAAATGTAGAATGTGGGAAATATTTGGGTACGAAATTGGGAATTGTGGGTAAGGCGGGAATTTTGGAACTGAAAAGCTGGAAGAGCTCATGGCTTGAATTGGTGGAATATATTGAAGTTGAAACAACGTCAATCGGATAAAAAATGTCGAAGTAAATGTGAAATGTATAATGTGGGAAATATTCGGGTACGAAATCGGGAATTGTGGGTAAGGCATGAATTTTGGAACTGAAAAGCTGGAAGAGCTCATGGCTTGAATTGCTGGAATATATTGAAGTTAGAACGAAGTCAATCGGATAAATAATGTGGAAGTAAATGGAAAATGTAGAATGTGGGAAATATTTGGGCACGAAATTGGGAATTGTGGGTAAGGCGTGAATTTTGGAACTGAAAAGCAGGAAGAGCTCATGGCTTGAATTGGTGGAATAGATTGAAGTTGAAACGACGTCAATCGGATGAAAAATGTCGAAGTAAATGTGAAATGTATAATGTGGGAAATATTCGGGTACGAAATCGGGAATTGTGGGTAAGGCATGAATTTTGGAACTGAAAAGCTGGAAGAGCTCATGGCTTGAATTGCTGGAATATATTGAAGTTGGAACAAAGTCAATCGGATGAATAATGTGTAAGTAAATGGAAAATGTAGAATGTGGGAAATATTTGGGTACGAAATTGGGAATTGTGGGTAAGGCGTGAATTTTGGAACTGAAAAGCTGGAAGAGCTCATGGCTTGAATTGGTGGAATATATTGAAGTTGAAACGACGTCAATCGGATGAAAAATGTCGAAGTAAATGGAAAATGTAGAATGTGGGTAATGTGCGGGTACGAAATCGAGAATTGTGGGTAAGGAGTGAATTTTGGAACTGAAAAGCTGGAAGAGCTCATGGCTTGAATTGCTGGAATATATTGAAGTTGGAACGAAGTCAATCGGATGAATAATGTGGAAGTAAATGAAAAATGTAGAATGTGGGAAATATTCGGGTACGAAATCGTGAATTGTGGGTAAGGCGTGAATTTTGGAACTGAAAAGCTGGAAGAGCTCATGATGGAACATATTGAAGTTGGAACGAAGTGAATCGGATGAAAACTGTGGAAGGAAATGTGAAATTTTGAATCTCCCATTAAGAATACATGGGGAAAAATCGGGTACGAAATCAGGAATTGCGGGTAACACGTGAATCGTGGGAATAAGAAAAATGGAAGCGCTGTAGGCGCGAATATTTGGAATCGTTTGAAATTGGAACGGAGTGAATCGGGTGAAAAATGTGGAAGAAGAAACTGGACAAAAAAGTGCGAGGAATAAAATAGAATAAGAATAACGGGAATGGTGTAGAATAACATATGTGTGAAGGCCTCCAGCCTTCACACAATAACGGGAATGGTGTAGAATAACATATGTGTGAAGGCCTCCAGCCTTCACACAATAATAAGAATAACGGGAATGGTGTAGAATAACATATGTGTGAAGGCCTCCAGCCTTCACACAATAACGGGAATGGTGTAGAATAACATATGTGTGAAGGCCTCCAGCCTTCACACAATTAAAGCTCGTATGCCAAAATACTGCACCACTGTAGTTATGTTCATGGATTTTAAAAATTGGACTGATGCATTGGACTTCAATGAATTTTATCTCTTTATGTTCTACTGTATATATGAAACTTAAATATTTGGCAAATGTTGATCCTAGAATTATGTGTTGAGATTTTGTAGAGCTGTAAAGAATTTTCTGATTTCAAATAGGACCTTGGGAATGACTGGAAATGTTTGATTCAAAACTGATTTTATTTTATTTTTTTAATGAAAGAAAGAAATGAAACAAAAATATTGATCAGTTTTGCTGGGGCCATGATGACCTCTGTGGAATGTCTTGTTTTCCCTAAAAAAATAAATCACAACAGTCTGCATTCGTGGAGGGCTAAGGACACTGGAAAGTGTAAACATCTGAGGCTGAAATTAGAGGATTTTGACTTTTTTAAAATAAACATTTTGTTTTAAATGTTATAAAACACAATTTTATTTACTTTCCATTTTGTGTGCAATGAACAAACACTGTGATTGTGTTTTACCTCAACAATAGTTTAATGGTTTGGTTATTTACAGTAATTCGTGTGTCAATATGAAGCGAAGCAGTTAAAATGAAAATTGATTACTCTAAACAATTTGTCCATGCTAACTGAATGTATTTGCATATACTACTCCCAGATTGTGCAGAATGAACTGTGTGGCAATTTAGCACACTTGGCAGACTATGCCTGTAGATCAGCTTCCAAATCTGATTATGTGAGCAACCATGTTTGTAACTGTTTTTACATGCACAAAACTCAAATTGGCTTTGTGTGGCTCCTTGAACTAGACCTTTATTGAGAACCTTTGGATCATCATTTAAGAAAGATATACAACATAATTATGAGGGTGGATGCCAGAGCACTAGAAGACATCTGAGGCACAATTCTTGGCGGCTCAACTGAGATACAAGCATGGACTTAAAACTTGGATAGAGTCGAAACAAAATAGAAGTGGGGCAGCAATGTGAACGTTTTCTTTGTTCAATTGTATTTTGCTTTAACAAAAATAAAAACGTTTTTTTTTTTTTTTAGGGTTAATAACAACCTATTTGTGTTTTTAAACTGACGTGAAATAAAACAAAAATAATTCTTTGGGTGGTTCATTTAGAACCATTTAGTATCCTCTTAATTGTTAGATGAAAGCTTTTAGTTCATATGTTGAACACTACAAAGTTAATTAAAATGTGAAGTAATAATCTGTGCTATAGCAAATTACATTTGTAGCTGTTATCACTTAACTTAGCTTGTTAGTCAAGTCAAGTCAAGTTTATTTATATAGCCCTTCATCACACAAAAGTCTCAAAGGGCTTCACATGCCCACAGTTGACAAATAGTAACGGAATCCCCTGATCAAACCACAAAAGGGCAAGGAAAAACTAAAAAAAAACATCAGGGAAAAAAAAAAAGAAACCTTGAGAAGGGGCCGCAGATGTGGTAATCCCAAATGCAAGAGTATAAAAATATGTCTTAAGACGTGATTTAAACGTTTCAACAGAGGTAGCAGCTCTGACCTCCAAGGGGAGGGCATTCCAGAGCACTGGATCCTGGATCGAAAACGCTCTTGAACCTGCGGACTTCTTTTTAGCTCTTGGAATCACCAAAAGACCAGCGTGTTGCGAACAAAGGTTTCTTGTCGGTACGTACGGTATTGTTAAATCGTCGAGATAGGAAGGCGCCAAGCCATACAATATTTATATGTAAGTAACAAGAGCTTAAAATCACATCTCAGGTGGACCGGAAGCCAATACAAGTTGGCTAATATCGGGGTAATATGATCTAACTTTCTCGTCCGTGCTAAGTCTAGCTGCTACATTTTGAACTAACTGCAGACTTTTTAGTCTGGTCATTGGAAGACCAGAAAGTAATACATTACAATAGTCAAGGCCAGACATAACAAACGCATGAAATTTAATCTATGCATCACCATCAGACAGAATCAGGCGAATTTTAGCAATATTATGGAGATGAAAAAAAGCAGTTTTAGTAATATTTATAATATGCATTTGAAAAGAGAGAGTTGGGTCAAAAATAACGATTTTTTTACTGAGTCACTTTGACTAATAGTACATTTATCAAGGTTTATAGAAGTGTTAGTAAACAGATGCCGATGACGAGCGGGACCGACAACCAACATCTCAGTTTTATCTAGGGTTAAGAAGCAGAAAATTAAACAACATCCATTGTTTAATCTCGATGAGGCACGCCTCCAAATTACTGCAGTTTTGCGGATTTATTATTTCTATAGGCAAATATAATTGAGTATCATCAACACAACAGTGAAAGTTTATATTATATTTACCTATAATATCGCCAAGAGGAAGCATATAAATTAGTTAAAGTTAAACAAGAGAGGGCCTAGTACCAACCCCTGTTGGACTCAACACGTAACGTTACAGAGCTCAGAGGTCGCATTACCATGAATTACACGGTGCGTCCTCTCTGAGAGGTACGAACGAAACCACGAAAGTGCTAAGCCTGAAATACCAATACATGTTTGGAGGCGATCTAGTAAAATTTTATGATCGACAGTATCGAAGGCGACGCTAAGATCAAGTAATAATAAAACTGACGAGGTATTAGAGTCCATTGCTAGGAGAAGATCATTAGTCACTTTAGCAAGGGCTGTCTCAGTAGAGTGAACGGCCCTAAAGCCTGACTGAAAAGGTTCATATCGGTTATTAGCGGCCATACAATCATTCAGCTGCCGAGCGACAACTTTTTCACGTATTTTTGCAATAAACGGTAAATTTGATACCGGCCTATAATCACAGAGGCGATCTGGGTCGATGTTAGGTCGTTTAAGTAGAGGTTGAATAACAGCAGTTTTAAAAGCTACTGGAACAGTGCCAGTAGAAAGTGATAAGTTTATAATATTTAAAATGGAAGGACCCAAGATAGTACACAATTCTTAAACCAGTTTGCCCAGAAGTGGGTCAAGCATACAAGTTGTTTGTTTTGCCGCGCTAATCAAATACATAAGATTTTCAAGCGATATTATATTCAAAAAAGAGAGCACTGTCGACAAGTTATTAGCTGGACTATCAATGTTAACATCAGACACTATATGATTTAACTGAGATTTATACACAGAGCCCTTAATCTCATCTTTAATAACAAAAAAACTGTATAAAGTCGTGAGCTGAATGCGGGGAGCTCTGTGACGACAGCTGCTGTTGCATTAACATCACTACTGCATCAAATAAGTATTTAGGGTTATTTTTATTAAGTCCAATAACTAGAAAGATAATTAGTTTTTGCTAAAGTAAGAGCTTCTTTATGTTTATGCAAAGAATCGCACCATGCTTGACGAAAGACCTCAAGTTTTGTTGCACGCCATTTGCGCTCAAGCTGTCTACTTAATTGTTTAAGTATTTTCGTTTCATCAGTAAACCACGGAGTAAGCTTTTTCTGACGAGTTTTAATTTTTAATGGCGGCACAGAATCCAGGGCATTTAACAGAACAGCATTAAAATTATTAGTAAAATCATCTATTAAACTAGAATAAGTAGGAGGGACGCAATTGCCTGAGGTAGCAACTCAAAGAGCGCAGAGATAGTTGAAGAACTAATATTACGGCAACTATATCTTTGATTATGATTACGACGTTGACCATGAACTAACACATCAAATATAATAAGATAATGGTTGGACACAGCTGTAGTATACGGCAAAACCATAACATTAGAAGTTACTGAACCTCGAGTAAATACCAGATCTAAGGTATTAATCAATCAATCAATCAATCAATCAATCAATCAATCAATCAATCAATCAATCAATCAATCAATCAATCAATCAATCAATCAATCAACTTTATTTATATAGCACCTTTTATACATTTAAAATGCAACTCAAAGTGCTGGACATCCATAATACAATAAAATAAAAGAAAGAAAAAGCCCCCCCATCACCATGATCGTACCCACAGACACACCCAGAACCCAACAAGCACATGAAAACCACAACATGGCGGGGCACAGAAGTACCCTGTAAGGAAAGGCACCCAGGAGGAGTTCATCCACAGTGAGATGGATGAAGACCAAGCATCCCTCTCACTGTGGAGGCTCCCCCATGAGAAAACACTGGAGCTAAAAATTTAACAACTACCAAATAAAAACATTTAAACACTAAAAGAAAACAGTTAAACACGATAGAAAAAATAAATAAATAAAAAACAAAGCTACAAGACAATATAGATTAAAATAGTTAAATAAATAAAAGGGGATAAAAAAATAAAAATACAAGTAATAATAAAAAAATAAATAAATAAATAAATAATTATAATAATAATAATAATAATAATAATAAACATAAATAAATAAAATTAAATAAAAAAAAGATCAATCAATCAAGATCAATCAAATAAGTCTTAAGCCTCCTCTTAAAAACATCAATATTCTCTGCAGACCTGATGCTCTCCGGCAGGCCATTCCATAGGTGATGACCATAGTGGCTAAAGGCAGCTTCACCATGTGTCTTGGTCCTCACCTTTGGAATAGTTAAAAGGCCACTGCCAGAAGACCTCAGAAGCCGCGAGGGGTAATAGGGTAAAAGCAAATCAGACAAATAAGAAGGGCCAAGACCGTTAAGATATTTAAAAACTAATAAAAGCACCTTAAAATCAATCCTGAAACGCACGGGGAGCCAATGCAGCGATTTTAAAACTGGTGTAATGTGCTCCTGCCCTCCGGTCCCCGTCAGCACACGTGCAGCTGAGTTCTGAAGGAGCTGTAGGACTGAAATATTCTTTTTGGGAAGACCAGAGAGCAGGGAATTACAATAATCTAAACGACAAGAAATAAAAGCATGCATCAGCACCTCCGTGTTGGCCTGTGAGAGAAACAGGCGGACTCTGGCAATATACTTAAGATGGTAAAAACCGATCTTGGCTACATTTTTAATTTGAGGATTAAAAGTAAGCTCAGAGTAAAAAATGACGCCCAAATTCTTTACACATTGCGTGGGTTTAAAATCTTGTAGTTTAGGTAAAAGTTTCTCTCTCTGACCTTCAGGACCGATGACTAAAACCTCTGTTTTGTCCTGGTTGAGCTGCAGGAAATTTTCTGCCATCCATGACTTAATGTCTAAAATACAATTTAAAAGGGTATCAATAGGCCCCATGTCACCAGGTGACACGGCGATATACAGCTGTGTATCGTGAGCGTAACTGTGGAAGTTGACGCCGTGTCTCCTGATGACTTCCCCAAGGGGAAGCATGTAAAGATTAAAAAGTAATGGGCCTAAGATTGAACCTTGGGGAACCCTACATTTAATTTCATGGGTTCCAGAGGAACATGTATCCATACTTACAAAGAAATATCGGTGTGTGAGATAGGAATAAAACCAGTTAAAAACTGTACCAGAGATGCCCACCAGGCTTCTAAGTCTGTTTAATAAAATGTGGTGATCTACTGTATCAAAGGCAGCACTTAAATCCAGTAGCACCAAGACTGTAAGCTTTTTCATGTCTTCATTACACCTGATATCATTTCAAATCTTTAAAAGGGCAGTCTCGGTAATGTGGTTCATCCTAAAACCAGACTGATATTTCTCTAAAATATTATTTGTATCTAAAAATGAATTTAATTGAATAAAAACATTTTTTTCTAAAATCTTACTTAAAAAGGGTAAGTTGGATATAGGTCGATAACTATTAAAACTGCTGGGGTCCAAATTGCTTTTCTTCAGAAGGGGCTTCACCACCGCCGTTTTAAAGGCGGCAGGAAAGACACCCGTCTGAAGAGAGCAATTGACTATATTTAAAATCTGTTCCTCAAAAAATCCATAAAAAGTCTTAAAAAGTGATGTGGGAATCGGATCTAAAAGGCAGGTTGTTGGGTTGACCTGGGAGAAAACTCGACCAAGTGTCCTTGCATCAACCAGGGTAAAACTTTCCAGTGTTTCCTCAGGTAAAAGTGACTGTCCATATTTATTAAAAGTTATATTTTGATCAACTAAAAGACTGGACCTAATGCCATAAATTTTACTTCTGAAGTGGTCTGCAAAGCCATCACAGAGAGTGTTTGATGGATTCTGTGCTGGCTTTTTAAAATCAGGATTGGTTAAAAGATCGAAAGTGGAGAAAAGAAATTTAGGATCTTTTGAATGAACTGCGATTAAATTTGAGAAATAAGATATTCTTGCCTGTTTGACTGTTTTATTGTAGGATTTAAGTTGTTCACGTAATATTTCATAATGTATTGAAAGTTTAGTTTTTCTCCACCTCCTTTCACCACACCTGCATTTTCGTTTTGATTTTTTAATCTCGTCATTTCTCCACGGTGGAATAGTCTTTCATTTTATAGTTTTGGTTAAAAGTGGAGCTACTTCATCCAAAGTTGTTCTTAAGTTCTTATTAAAATTATCAACAATAAAATCACATGAAGCAGGTAGATAGTCTGCAGGGATTCTCTTAAGATTCTCAATAAAATTTGCAGCCACCTCAGAAGTTAGGTAGCGTTTCCTCACTGTTCTCACTGGGGCATCCTAATGATTAAAACTGGCGATGTTAAAAAATACACAACAGTGGTCGGACACAGCCAGGTCAACAACAGAGGACACACCAATGGACAGGCCATAGGTTATGACCAAGTCCAAAGTGTGTCCTCTGTTGTGAGTCGGCTGTGTGACATGCTGTTTAAAATCAAGACAGTTTAAAAGGTTTAAAAATTCTCTGGACAATGGGTCCGAGATATTATCAACGTGGACATTAAAATCGCCAGTTACTAAAATTCTATTATAAGTAGTAAGTAAAATCGATAGGAACTCTGAAAACTCACTAATAAAAGAAGTAGAATGATGGGGAGTTCTATAAACTAAAACACAGAGAATAGGAGGATCGCTACAAACAAAAGCATGATACTCAAATGATAGATAAGTATTAAAAGTAACTTCCCTTGAAGCTAAAGTGACTTTAAAAATGGATGCAGTCCCACCTCCACGTTTACCATCCCTGTTAGAAAATAAAAAGTTAAAATTGGATGGGCAAGCCTCGGTTAGAACAACTGGGGCATCTGTGCCGAGCCATGTCTCTGATAGAAGAATACCTTCTAGGTTGTTGTCTAAGATCAGGTCATTTATAATAAAAGTTTTGTTTAAAAGAGAGCGCACGAGCATAGTCAATTTAATGTTTGTGCCGAATGTACGCTCATAGTCACAATTAAAAGAAGTGTTAACATATAAAAGATTATTAATGTTAAAACAGTTTTGTTTGTGTGTGGGGGGGAAAGCGTCTGCCTGTGATAGTAGAAATTGGGAAACTGTTATCTGTATGCATTCTAACTGTAGTGACTGTACTAATTGTAGGAATTGTATACAGAACTTCAGACACCGAGGGGGCAGTTCGTCATTGACAAAACACATGTAACGAATAAACAATGTTCTCTGCTCATTTCCGAGCACCGAGTATTGAGGGGTGAATACAATCATTTCTAAAATAAGATGCCCGCTCCCAAAACAAATTAAAATTATCAATAAAAGACATATTATAAAAACAGCATTCAGACTGTAGCCAAGAATGGAGGCTCAAAAGTCGGCTAAAGCGCTCACTTCCTCGGCCCAGAGTTGGAATCGGACCCGAAATAAAAACATGTTTCCCACAGTCTTTAATGGCGTCTTTAATTACCATTTTTATGGGTCGCTACATTTATTATTTGCGTTAAACCAAAAGTGGGGAGTTCATATGAATATTAAAATCAGCCATAATCAATAAGTTATCAGCGTGAGTTACCAAATCAGCCAAAAATTCGGAAAATTCATCAAGAAAGCCAGAGTAAGGACCAGGGGGACGATAAATAACCACAAAATAAAGCGGTAGTAAGGTTGTAGATCGCATAACGAGAACTTCAAATGTATTAAAAGAATTACTAGGGCGAGAATTAAGATTAAGAACAGATTAAAAAATAAAGGCGACACCGCCACCCTTCTTACCGGGGCGGGCAACATGGGAACCAACAAAGTTTGGAGGACAAGCCTCATTTAGCGTTAAAAACTCATTTGGTTTTATCCAGGTCTCACAAAGACCAATCAGGTTAAGGTTATGGTCACTCATTAAATCATTAACTAACAAAGCTTTAGAAGAGAGTGATCTAATATTTATAAAACCAAGCTTTAAAAGCAAAGATTGATCAGAGCTATTTAACATTACAGAGTCCTTAGTCATAATATTAAAAACGTTGCCTACGCTTCATTTTAAACTTCGGATGATGAAAATCACGACAAAAGTTTATTACTATAGGAATCCGGTAAGTAGTTATCGGCTCGCAAGTTTTTTTATTCGAAGAACACATTTTATTATCGATGTAACCAACCACAGAAGAGTCTTGAGCATCAACCTCTATAGAAAGCAAGTCAGTATGTGGTGCCGTTGTAAATCGTGATTTTGTTTCCAAAGTACAACGTTCTAATCTACATAAAACTCTGTGTGTGTTGTATGAATCTAGCATAGCGCAAGTTAGCTCTAGCCTTACAGATTCCACACCCGTTCTAACAGGCTCGCTAATCACCTGTTGCCCGACCTGCTCTAACTTGCACTGTCATGGAAGGCTCAAACAGTAATCTATATTTCTAGAAAGAGTGATGGTGCCTTTCCAGTTAGGGTGAAGGCCGTCCATCTTCAGCAGGTCGGGTCGCCCCCAGAAGGAGAGCCAATTATCTACAAACTGAAATCCCTGCTTGCTACAATAACTAGCCAGCCACCGATTAAGCGAGAATAATCGGCTAAACCTTTCATCATTGCCTCTCGCTGGCAAGGGACCAGAGACAATTACTCGATGCCGACTCATCTTTCTGGCGAGATTACAAACCCTAGCTATCTCCTTCTTAGTAATCTCTGATTGCCTCATCCTAGTATCATTGGAACCGACATGAATTACTATGTCCGAATAGCTAATGTTGTGTGCATCTCCCTGGTGTTTTCTAGACTTTGTGCAAGCCAGTTCCTTCAGGTTAGCTTCAATGTCAGGTGCTCTGGCCCCAGGAATACATTTTACTGTGGCTTGATTCTTAAGCTTAATGTTACGAGTAGTGCTGTCAAAGTTAAAGCGTTAACTAGTTAATTAATCACAAAAAATTATCGCATTAATCATTGTATTACCACAGATTAATCACACTATTAATTTTGACTGCAGATAATTCTTTTTAGCCGACAGTGGCTGGTAACATTAAAGGTAGCTGTTGGAGTTTGAGCAATAAACATAACTACATACATTAAAGTAAAGCATTTAATAAATGTTTACATATGCCGTAGGTCATTTTTTCCCCATTTTAAATTATGCAAATAATTAATTGATTAGAAAAAGCAGGATGAGCGTGTGCAGTGGATAGAAATTTTTGAAGACGTCCTCATAACATTAACTGTTCGAAAAAATTAACACATAACAGGTGCGCTTCAAATTTAGAGGGAAAAATATGTTGGGGAAAAAAAGCTTTTTTTAAGTCAGTGATTAATCATGATTAATCAAAATTCTAAGGTGTGATTAATCTGATTAAAAAAATGTAATCGTTTGACATCTCTAGTTATGTAATGAGTCACCTATAACTAAGATGCGGAAGCCAGTTAGCAATGCGTCCTTAAAATTGTCACAGCCCTTTACTTACCTGAAAGGCTGTTATAGGACGTCTGTAAGTTCCGATGGTCTGGAAGGTTGTGAATGAATACATGTTAAGAACTGATCTGTGATTGAATAAGAAAACCAGGGCTCCAGGTGCAAGTGGAAGGAGAGTGGCGACACTGTGTGTGGTTCAGAGCAGACAGTGAAGTTGTGTTGTTTTATTTATTTATTTTGGAGTTGCTCTTTCAAAAGCAAAACAAAGGGCACAACATGTTAGAAATCCTGACTTTCAACTGTAAAAAGTAACGACGAGTCCACACGTGCACCTTTAATGCTTTTCGGGTTAAAGTTGAGTCTTTCTGTCGTTTTAGCCAAGCAAGTCGGAAGCCTTAAGAAAGTGGTAATTGGAGTCTTGAGTGAAGTTATTTAAACTTTAAGTAAACTTCTTGGGACTAAATTGGACCATTTTAGTACACATAAAGCTAAGTATATTATAAAGTATATTAATAAGTATACTTAAGCATACTTTCAAATATACCTTAGTATATTTAAATACACTTTTAGATATGCTTAAATATACTTGAAAGTATACTTTGTGGTATACTTTAGTACACAGTTTAGTTTACAGCAAAAACCTAGTACTAAAGGTAAACCTTAACCTCTAGGTTATCTAACCACATGGTGGTTAGTGCTTTATAAATGATTTTAATCTATAATCTAGGTCCGTTTTCACCTTAAAATACCTTCTAAGTATATACTGCAGTATGCAAACTTTTAGTATATGTTTCAGTATATTTACAAGTAGTATTTACTTGGTAGAATATACTTCCAATAAGTACAAAAAACAAATACACTTTTAATCAGCCAAAAAGTAAAGCAGCTTTTTACTCAAACATAGGTAAATGAGTTTGTTTCCTCCTGTTTGAGTAGAATAATTTGTGACTAAACTGTGGCAGAGTTTGTTTGTTTTTTTCATTCTGGACCTTTCTGGTTGCAGCATCTCTACAAGAAAAAGTACTGCACATCAACAAATAGACTGCAACAGTTAAAGTATCTCCAGTCATATTGTTGAGCATTCTACAAAAGAAAAATACTCTTACAAAAAAAAAAAAAAAGTTAAAACACTGGTCCCCTGAAATAAAAACCTATATCCTTGATGCTCAATCATTGTCTGTCTGTCTGCCTGTCTGTCTGTTGTAAATGTTAGCTGCTCAAGACTCTAACCCCAGAGGAAAATGCCCATTGTCAACGCGGCCTCTACTTTCAAGATGGTCAGCGGCACGTGGACTATGTTCTCACCTACGCGTTGAAGAAATCATCTGGGGGACGTTCCATTCGATACTCAACACATTTGCTGACAGAAAATGCTGTTGCCCGCAGCCTGCGCCGTAGCCAGCATCCGTCATCTACTGAGAAAGGCTCATTATCTTCACAAACCTCAACACTATCCAATGTGGACCTACACTCCCCAGGAGAGACCTTCAGTGGCCAGGAAGATCAAAAAATCTTCCGGAGGGAAGAGTTTGAAGGCAAACTTAGAGATATGGGCCTGGAGCTGGAGATTGATGAGGATGTGAGTTTTATCCACTTTATTTTTGTGACTACTGTAGAAATGCAATTTGATGATTTAGAATGTAATCAATTTATGATGTTTGTAGAGTGGCATACATATCAGAGTAGATGTGTAATCTAAACTTCTGGCTATGTATAACCAATGTGTGACCCAATTCTGCAGCACTTAAATAGAAAAGACACTATGCCTTACTAACTTGGTTGGCCTGAAGACTATAACCATAATTCTGGAGTCATAGTGTGTGCTAGAGTGAACGACTCACAACTTTTTGGACATGAAATGATCATCTGTAATGTCACGCAAAGGGAGAATAGTGTGACCCTCTCTTGGGAGAGATCTGGAAACTTCTGCATACCAACAGGAAACTATTCTTGAAGCAAGTTCCCACACTGTCAGAGTTCCACACAGCTTAACTACAACCCAGAGTGGCACCTCAATTCATTTATGAACATTTATGAACGAAATACTGAACATTACCAAAAGCTACCATTTCAGTTTTGAGTTGTAATTATATTATTTGCCACTAGATGGAAGACTTCATGCTGTAGTGCTCCTATATACTCAACGTCTATGAGAGGAGACTTTTAAGAGGAAGAACACTTTGCTGTGTCCGAATGGCCACCCTTATCCCTGACCCCTAACCCCTCATTTACTATCGGTTATAGTCCCACACTGTAACCTCCTGACAACCAGCAATTCAAATTTGTCCTCTGTAGTGGACCTTTTTAAACCCGAATATCTCCTACCCAGTGCATATGGTTGAATTAACTCCTTTTGTGCTCTATAGAGGACATTCAGAGCTTTCCAATGATATCAAATGTGTAGGGGTGGGGCTTTGCTACCTTTGATTGCATCATAAAAGAAAATGGCTTCCCTCAGTGCAAGCACTTTTTAGGGAAGAGGAAAAGTAAGTGTATAAACACTTTTTATTGAACAAATTTAGGCTTTAAATGTTGTTAGCATGTTTTCTATAAGACTCTTAAGAACACATTAAAGTATTCTTTGAATTATTAGGGCCCGAGCAGCTACCGCTGCGATGTCCCTATTGTTTTTCAATCGTATTATTATCGTTATTATTATTATTATTATTATTATTATTATTATTCTTAGGGCCCGAGCAGCGAACTTTGCGAGGTCCCTATTGTTTTTCGATCGGATTATTATTATTCTTTATTCTCCGCAATTGCATTTTAGAGGACCTAAATATTCACGAAAACTCACCAAACTTTGCACACTCTTCAGGCCCGGTGAAAATTTGATATTATGAAGTCGTCATAACAACGCGACTCTATAGCGCCCCCTAGCGTAGAAAAATTAAAACCAATCCCGGCACGTTTGACCTAGAGCTACGGAAATTGACAGGCACGTGTAGCACCCCGAGACGCACAAAAAAGTTGGGACCATGTGCTAAAATGTACAGGAAGTGAGCAATGAATTTTTGAATGTCCAATTTTGGTACATTCACTGTGGTCATACTTTTTCCTCGTTTGCAAACAGTTTTCATCCAATTGACTTCAAACTTGGCATGTATCATCTCAAGACCTGAGACAAAATCTGGGCAAAAAAATCTTGACTTTTCAAAAAACTATATGGCAAGGGGCGGGGCATCAAATATTGCCTTCAAAATTTCATTTGTCCAAAAAGAGCAAATGCTTAATAACTCCCATGTACAAGCTCCAAAAAATCTCAAACTTCTCATGCAACTTAATAGTCACGGCCTGAAAACATCTATATGATAAAATTCAGTTATATATATAGCGCCACCTAGTGGAGGCAATAAATGTCATACTTTACATTTTTATCTGTTGTGCCAAGCTCGTTGAAGAGATCCAGTTAAAAATTGGTCAGAAAAGCCTTAAGATGTTGATCATGCCCCACCGAAAATATTGTAACTTTTCGCCAAAGGGCGTGGCCTATACAGTGCCACAAAGGCTAATAATTTTTTCTGACCATAAAAGCTGCTTTAACTTGACCCAGATGATCCTATCTTCTCAAAATTCCACACATTTGATGAGAGTCCAGCCCTTATGACATCTACAAACTTATATTTCATCTTATTGATAGTGCCACCTACTGGCAATTTCTTTTGTCTTATGATTTTTCTTCACCGTTTTTGTCCAATCACGTTAACTGGACCTACCTCATATTTGCTCAGATGCGGGTTTTGGCCTTCATGATGTCACAACATGAGGTTTGTGAGTTTTCGCGAATCGCTGTGGGTGTGGCTAAGCGCAGTTCGCCAAGAAAACAATTTTGAGGGGCCAAACTGGCACAGAAACACATGAAATTTGGCACACAAATCTGACCTGGCAAAATGAGCAATATTTTATCGTGGATTGTGCTATTTTTACAAAAATGACTCAATAGCGCCCCCTAGAAATTAATGAAGCAGCCCCGGTTGTACGTTTAAGCAAGATCTACGGAAATTTTTAGGTGTATGAGGGATCCCAAGACCTACAAAAAAAGTCTCTTGGACCCATATGCTAAAATGAACAGGAAGTGAGCTACAAATTTTTCAATGTCCCATTTTTGACGATTTTTGCACATTTACAGGGGGCATACTTTTGCCCACTTCTCCTACATGTTTCATCTAATTTTCTTCAAACTTGACCTGGACCATGTCAAGACCTGAGCCAGGGGAAAAATAAACTTGACTTTTCGGAATACTATATGATGAGGGCGGGGCATCAAATTTGGTGTTTTCAGATAAAAAAGGATATGCTTAATAACTCCCCGGTACATGTTTCAAAAAATCCCAAACTCGACATGTATGTTTATAGTAAAGGCCTGAAGGTATCTCTATGACAACATTCAGTTATATATGTAGCGCCACCTAGCCCTTGAGGCATAAAAAAAAAAAATACCCCACTTACGATATTTTTACAAAAATTGTAAACACGGTTTGCAATGAAAAAGGATATGCTTAATAACTCCCCGGTACATGCTCCAAAAAATTCCAAACTTGACATGTATTTTTATCGTCGAGGCCTGAAGGTATCTCTATGACAACATTCAGTTATATATGCAGCACCACCTAGCCTTTGAGGCATAAAAAAAAATACCCCACATACGATATTTTTACAAAAATTGTAAACTCATTCTAAGTGTGATAACTAAGTCATTTATGAATATTCTTTTACTTTCCACCACTCATAATGTTCACTGGCATCAGACCTATCCAAAAATACGTACTCTTTTATTTATTTTTGATAGCCTCTATGGAAATTAAAAGCAAAATCGTGAATGAAGGATATGCTTAATAACTCCCGGGTACATGCTCCAAAAAATCCAAAACTTGACATGTATGTTTATAGTCAAGGCCTGAAGGTATCGCTATGACAACATTCAGTTATATATACAGCGCCACCTAGCCCTTGAGGCATAAAAAAATAAAATAAAATAACCCACTTACGGTATTTTTACAAAAATTGTAAACTCATTGTAAGTGTGATAACTAAGTCATTTATGAATATTCTTTTACTTTCCACCACTCAAAATGTTCACTGGCATCAGACCTATCCAAACATACATACTTTTTCTATTTTAAACTCAACCAAGTCATAAAATTCCATTGTATTTAATTGAATAAATAGTGAATGTGTTGAATCTGTATATTTTAATTGATTAATAATTCTTATGGCTCTTTTTTGTAACTTGAAAACAGGGTTGGCATTTGTTTTATTTGCGTTTCCCCAGATTTCCACACAAGCAAAATATGGTAATAATAATGAACTGTATAATGTATGTAATGATTTCACGTTTAAGACATCCTTAGTTTTATAGAGTATCCCTATGATTTTTGACATTTTCCTTTTGACATTTTCTATGTGTGGCTTCCAAACATAATTTATCATCAATAACTACTCCAAGGAATTCATTTTCATACACCCTTTCTATTTCAATTGAATTCACCATAATTTTGACTTGATGAGTGATTTGTCTAGTGCCAAAATCTATGAACTTGGCTTTATATAAATTTAATGATAATTTGTTCATGTCAAACCAATTTTTGAATGTATTTAATTCATACCCCACAATAGTCAGAAGCTGCTTCAGGTTTTCTCCTGAACAGTAGAGAGTTGTGTCATTAGCAAATAAGACACTTTTGAATATTTTTGAGACACAACAGATATCATTTATGTACAGTATAAATAGTTTAGGGCCTAGCACAGACCCTTGGGGTATGAGTAATCTTCAAGTGTTTTGATTATATATTTTTAAACTGCAAATACTGATATCTATTTAAATGGCGGTGTTAATTAAACATTTCAAACTCACCACATTTTTATTTGTTACCAACCAAAGCTAAGTATGAGTTACAACTACATCAATTACAAGTATACAATTAAGTCAAATGTATTTGTGTAGCCATTAATCAAAAGACTCTCAAGGGACTTTAGGAATTTGACGCTGAGTTGACAAAGATGAGTAAAATCAACTGATCTAAACCTCTAAACCTCTAACGGTTAGAGTCTAACCGTACAAGGGAAACCACAAAACCTCATATACAAAATTGTTCAAATTTATTTTTGTTGTCAATGCATGCTAAGTGAGTTCATACTACATCAGTTGTAAGTGTAAAGTTAAGTCAAATTTATTTGTACAACAGGTAAGTCAAATTTATTTGTACAACAGTTAAGTCAAATTAATTTGTACACTTCATCATAAAAAAAGACTCAAAGGGCTTCATAGGACTGCAGTTGTTAAAGATAGGCGACATCCCCTGATCTATAGCCCCCAAACAGGAAAGAAAACAATTCAAAACCTCATTTGATAGAAAAACAAGAAACGTTGAAAAGGAACTACAGATGGAGGGATCCACCTTACAGACATATATGATTGCAATGGATGTTGAGAAAACAACATTGAATACGTAATGGGGTGTGGTACAATGTTTGTTAAAACAGCAGTCAATTTAATCCAATAATTTGTCACAGGTCGACTCCTCATGAAAATGGTTCATCCTCAGGCTCGGTCAATCGATGTAGAATCCTCCATAGCATCACATCTGAGGAAGTGGTCCATCTCTCGATTTTGTCCCAGTCAGTCGGTACAGGATCCATCCAGAAACAGCTCGACAGTCGATCACCACCTAACCTCCACTCCACGCAGGAGGCCGGGGAGAGAGAGACACACACACACACACACACAACAACAGCAGTAAACAGGCCCATGTGTAGTTTAGCAAGGTATGAGTGAGTGAGTGAGTGAGTGAGTGAGTGAGTGAGTGAGTGAGTGAGTGAGTGAGTGAGTGAGTGAGTGAGTGAGTGAGTGAGTGAGTGAGTGAGTCGGGACAGAATCCACCCAGAAACAGCTTGACAGTCGTTCACCGCCACCTAGCCTCCAATCCACGCAGGAGGCCAGACACACACACGCACCGACGCCCCCCCCCCCCCCCAGCTCTGAGTGTGCAAGTTATTTTTCTGTGTCATTCATTTACTTGCAAACAAACATAAGTCCGAAAGGAAAAAATGAATAAACTAAAACTAAAACTAAAATTCCTTCACAATTGATTGTACATCATAATTTGTTGTTTTAACCATACACATGATCACTTTGTGTGCCTTTTTCTGTTGTGGGATGTGTGACAAGCATATATATATATATAAACACATAAACAAATAACAAAGAAAGTTAAAAGTAAAATAAAAGAAACATCCAATAAATGTCAATTTACATGTTAAAGGGAGTAGGAAGAAATTGAAAACTTATCCAGTCCTACCCCTTATTCTTCATATCCTATCACTTATTTACAATAGATTACATTTTAATAAAAGAAAATATATAATCCTACTCATATAGCATATGCAAATAAAATTAATAGAAATACACAATAATAATACATCAACATACTCATGTATACAAATCTCATTACACTCATAGTGATACATCAAAGAAAAGTAAGTAAATAAATAAATCATTTCTACAATTTTCTTAACTCATGACTGATTTAAATAATAATATTGAACTTAGCTTTTAAACATTTTTTTAAATTCAACAAGTGAATTACATCTTTTCAGGTCAGTTCCCAAATTATAAACCGATGAAATTAGAAACCGATGTTTCTGTAACAGCAATACAGTTAAGCTGCAAATGCTGTGTGCACAATACTAAATCTGCAACATGACAAGGCAAATTTTGCACATTCATCATAAACACAGAAAAAGTACGTGTGTTGACATTGGGTTTTGTCATGTTTTCAACCAGGAATTTGGGCATACTCTCTATTGCATCCTTAATGTTATTCTTACAAAAGAGAGCTTTATCTTCAAAATCTTGAATTACCAACCCGGACAAACTGGTAACACGACTTAGAGCCACATGCCTGTCCTGCAGAAAATACTTTTTGAAGGACACTACAACTTTGTCAACTGTAATTCCATGTACTTTATGTAATGTGCAAGCCGAGGCAAGTTTAAGAGGAAATTGTCGGCGCAAACCACCTTGTTTTGTGACGCGTTCATCCTCTGGTTCAATAGCAGTGGAACCCATTGAAACAAATGTATTGGAACCTGCAGATTGTTTCCTACTATGTGCACCAATTTGATCATCATCAAATTTGACATACACTTTTTGAGGTAACCTGTTTTTCAGAGAAGTAACAATATGTGTTACAGTTCCACATACACCATTAACCAGACCGTCAGTAACGTCCACGTTCTTACATAACATTACGCGTGCATCTTTTCCCAACAATAACTTTTCTGCCAAACGTGTCATTAGCGTTAGTGTGATGTCGACTTTTTAACTAAAGTTTCCCTTTTTTTTTTAATTAGGTACAAAATCCTGAGCACCTATCTCGATATATTCAGGACAAGTTTTGATTAGCTGCTGAATGTACGTATTCGTTTACTTGTTTGTAGGAAATATGTGCAACGCTGCGCTTTCTTCGCCAGTTTCACAACGTTTCAGTGCTTCAATGTCAGTTTTTAACATTGGGGTGCCTTTGAACGAGTTCTTATTCTGTTCAGCACCTCGGCAAACACATGGTCTTTCTGCCTGACGATGTCTGTCAGTTCCACAACTCTAAATCGATCAAACCACAAATTAAAACTACATCATCTACATACAGAGGTTTTCCTTTTACTGGAGGTAGTTGGAAAAAATCTCCAACAGCAATTACACTTACTTTACCAAATGGGTAAATGTTACCAGTGTGTTTACTTTGTCTTAATCTGCCATGAATGTACGATAACATTTTGTGATCAACCATTGATATTTCATCAATTATGAGCAGCTGTAAACCACTGTAGTTGGCGCGTAAGGAAGTGAGCTTTTCTTCACCCAATGGTGTGTACGGTAAGCGACAATCAATGCTAAATATGTGATGAGTAGTTGATGCATGCAAATTGTATGCAGCAATTCCTGTTGGAGCAGTTATCAAAACACAAATGTTGTCAGGAAGGCGGCAGAGTGTTGACAACAATCTTTTTGCTTCATACTGAATAGCTTTTATTAGGTGTCTTTTTCCTGTCCCGGCGCCACCTGTAATGAATACATGTAATGGATCAGGATTTTTCCTTGCAACCTTTTCTAAACACCACTGTCGAATCTGATAGAAAACAGACAGCTGTGGCTCGTTGAGAGATCGAATTAAAGCCAAGCTGTCACTTCTGCTCTTGATGTTATTTCGCTTTTCCAAATGTGCTATTTTTCGGTTACCCACAGCTAAATCCAGAATATTTTCAGCATGTTCTTCTCTGATCTGGTCTTTGTTTTGCCGTTCCTCCTCACATTCTAATCGTTCTAGCTCTTGCTCAGGGAACAGTTCACACCAGGCGTTTTTTTAAAACCCCATCAGAATTAATCATATTCTGGACAGATTCCAAATCATTTGCCTCAATTTCAAATTTGTTCAAATAACTCACAGTTTTGAGGTTTTAGCTGTGCATCTACCCGATATGGCAGAAACAACTGCATCATGCTTTGATAAAACGATTCTGGATTTTTCGTTTCAGAAAAGCACATGTAACGGACTACTGCAGGTTTTGTGCGTGTTCTTTTAGTGATGAAACCACAATCATTGTTTAGTTTAATCCGTTTTTTTGATTTCTCACTCTTACTCAAAACATGATACTCTGATGAAAATGTTGTCATACACATACCGTTAAAGGTAAAGTCATTTGGTCTATTTTTATACTGGTCAACAGTACTGGTCATCCACATGTCTTCCATGGTAAGATTTTGTGATGCTGCCTTTTGTCTTAACACATTTAAAGGCAAACTCAGTTTCACTTGATTGTCACCTGTTGGTACAAATACAACTTTCCTTGAGCGTTCCTTCAGATACATATTTGTTGAGTGGTAAACTGCCTCTTAGGCACACACCTCTCTGTTATGCAGATAAACATTGCCCAGATTTTTCAATGCATCCTTGGCTGAAATATTTCCCTCTTTTGCTGCTTCTCTTTGTGCATTACTTAACAGTAGTCCCATTTCTCTTTCAGACTTTGAAATGTAAGAAATAATGTACACTATGCATGCGTATGCATCAATAACAAACTGTTTGAGTTCCAACATTTTAGCAGTGACTTGTTGCACGGATTTACCCAAATCTCGTTTACATCCCTTTTTAGAACGTGTGTATTTCGACTAACGCATTGATATGCATCCTCAAACGTTGCTTGATCTATACCTAGGGCTTTCAAAGAAATCTTCAGCAGTGTTATAGCTTGCATTTTTATCAGAAAGAGCGGTCTTAATTGCTTCCCATAATTTCTTTTGCCGGGGCAGGATGTTTCTGACCTTCATTTTCACATGTACATTCGGCTACATTATCTGTGTTATCTTCCTTACACTTGCATTGAGTTTTGCCATGTTCATCAGTTTGGCACCTACAAATAAATGGCCTAAGAGATGCTGGCTTGGGATAATGATAAACGAATCTGTGCCTTTCTTTTTACACGTTTTTGTATGTCACTTTGAATGCTCCTGCACAGATTTGACTGTGTCTAACAGTGACTCATCATCTGAGGGTAATTGACACGTTACATATTTGTCTATACATTCACAAACTTCTTCATCTGTGTTTTTGTCAATCTGTGGAGCATTGAAAATAAAAAATAAAAAAGCAATGAGTATGAGGTGAACCACGTTGTTGAAATTCCACCCTATGAAAGTAATCCAGGATTTTACCAATTGGATTTGAACCTGACGTAATCACCTAGATATGCCACCGAAAATCAAAATATCTTGCTGCAGCAACAGGATTGTGACGCAGCAGTTCACATTTGTCAGTCCATTCCAAGTCTTCTACAGTCTGTGTTCTACCTTCGGTTTCAAAATACTGTAGAGAAGGGTTTGCCATCGCAGATCATCCGAAGAAAATGAACAAAACCAGGTAGGGACACCAAGCTGACGGACACAGGCTATTAGGTCTCGTACTCGCTGCCAAAAAGCAGGGATACCTCTTTTTGTTTTTTTTTTTGTTTTTTTGTTTTTTTTTTTTCTTTTTCTTTTTTGTGTGTGTGTGTGTATGTGTGCGTGCGTGCGTGCGTTTGCGTGTGTGCGTTTGCGTGCGTGCGCGTGCGTGCGTGTGCGTGCGTGCAAATACGTATAAATTTATACTCATTCATTCACCTAAAACCTTATAAATATCCCATTACCCTTCGCCTTAACCAGGTACTTCAGAATCTTGCCAGAGTCGTGAGGTTTAAATGGTCAGGAGACCAGAGAAAAGGTCAGAAAAAAAAAAGAAATGAGAAAAGAAAGGTAAATCAAAGTGAAATCCAGCACCGACCAAACACTTCCTGCCTTCCCCATGATTACAAAATCAAAGTCTTACGCCAACCCGGAAGCCTCTAAATTCCAGCAAATTTAGCGAGATCTCAAGAGCCCAGAGGAAAAACTAAAGAGAGGAAGGAGGGAAGGATCGATAAGGCAGAGTGAGATCCATAGAAGCCAGTACATCCAATCCATCAAGGTGAAGTCCAGCACCAACAAGACCCCTCCTGCGTGGTTACAAAACCAGAGTCTTATGCCAACCCCAGAAACCTCATACTTCTAATAAATTAAGATCTCAAGTGACCAGAGGAAAAACTAAAGAGAGGAAGGAGGGAAGGATAGATAAAGCAAAGTGAGAACCACAGACACCAGCACCAACTGATTCAAGGGGCTGTGGGAGGGAGAGGGTACTTCTGTTGAGTTTCAGTAGATGCTGGTGCGACGGATCTGGCATGCATAAGGACCACCACCAAAGAAAGAAGCCGTCAACCGCGGTCCAGCAAAGCGAGCACTCCCCCCCCCCCGGAATCCCCAGGCCGCGGCAGCACCAAGGCCACCCCCAAGCCACCCGAGCGGACACCGGTCGGCGAGCCGACCCAGACACCCGGAACACCCCCGCCCCAGCCCCGGCCCACACCCCCGAGCCCAAGGCCGCAGAACGAGGCCCAGCGGGCCCCCACAGCGCCCCACCGGTCCCCAGCCCCCATCCCCCCACGACCCCCCCGCACCCCACCCAAACCCGCCATCCACCACGACCCAGGCCCCACCACCCCCGACCCCCAAACCCCCGAACACACCCCGACCCCCAGCACCCAACCCCCCACCCACCCATACCTCCACCCCCCCCAAACAAGCCGCCCCCCCCCCCCGACGGCCGCCCCCCCCCCCCGCGAACCCGGCCGCCCGCGAGAACCCCCCCCCCCCGGAAACCGGCACCGGGCAGCAGCGCAGAGAGGGAAGATGTGCCCACCCCACCTCCAGCCGCGCGAGATTTGCACAGCGGCGGGAGGGGGGATGCAGAGGAGGAAGCACCAGGGGAGAAGGCGGAACACCAGAACACCGAGCCCGGTGGGGAGAGGCCCCGGTCGTCACGCCAGAGTACTAGTGACACCTAACCCTGTTACTGAGTCCGCCAGCTCGCCGACTGGCGAGCTCTACCCTTACACCGTGAATGTGGCCCCACCCAGTGTATATACAAGTGTGTGCGTGTGGTGCATTAAAATTGGGAGCAGGTGAGTCGGAGCAGAGGGAAAAAAATTTCCCCTACTCCGACACACCCGTATCTCCCCCAAAAAAATGAATATGTATATGTGTGGTGCATTAAAAAAGGGAATGGAGGGACAAAGTGGTGGGGCAGGGACACAAATGGGGGGGACCACAGCGCTGCCAGGCACTGCAGTCCATCCCCTCTGATGGCTCCCCGCCCCAACTCACCCCTCCCCTTGGACGTGAGGTGCATTAAAATTGGAGGGGAGTTGAAGGGTGTAGACGGTGTTTCCACCCTTCCCCACCCCACCAAGAAATGTGTTGTGTGCCCTATGTGTATATTTACAAAGTGTATAGTGCAAGCTAGTGAAGTGAGTAAGAGGAGCGACCAGCGGGGCCTCACCCAACCCGGCGGGTGTAGGTGGCACGCCCGCCCCCCAGCACCCCCACCCCCACCCGCCCCCCACCTCATCCACCCGGCACCACAATGGGCGGACAGCCAGCGCAGCAGGGCTACCGGACAGCCCACCGGCCACCGGAGCCCGCCCGGGGCGCCAGGAGTTATACCGGAGTGGGGCAGGCCCCAAACCCTCGCCCGGCCCCCGGAGCCCGACGCCCGGGCCGGGGAGGGAGCCCCAGGCCCAGGGAGAGGGAGGGGGAGGGGCCGCAGGGCAGACAGGGAAGGGGGGGGGGGGGGAGCGGGGAGAAGACGACAAGAAGGCGAAAGGGCGGCTGCAGGGCAGGAGGCGGGGGGGGGGGGAGGAGGAGGGAGGGCGACAAGGGAAAAGGGACCGGGAGGCAGAGGAGGATGGGCGGGAGGAGGCGAGGAGGGAGAGGCGACGGGGGGAGGAAGGGGGAGGGGAGAGGGAACCACGGGGCACACCGGAGGCCCACCCACCCCGAACCGCGCCGCCGGGCACGGAGCAGCGGACCGCGCCGGGACGGCACCGCCCCGGGCACCAGGGTAAGCACCCCAACACCGCATCCCACAGGGGGCCCAGGGAGCGGCCAAGACGCAACCGCCACCGAGCAGACAACGGGGGGGCAGAACCACCCCCGCCCGACCACAGGGGACGGCGTCAAGAAAGTTGACTAATTAGCATGCAGTAACACCAAGTGTTGATGCTTAGTGCCCACTAGAAATAGATCTTAAGGAGTTATTGAGTATAGTGTCGTATAGTGTGGTATGCTCGAGCCCACTAGCAGCAACTAGGTTCCTGACTATATAAAAATAAAAACAATCAGATACAAAATACCAAATACAGAAGCAGCGAAAACAGAAGTTGTAACGATGTGGTGGCTCTCGTTAACAGGCAGAATCTTGGCAGGATTAAGTTGCCAAATTGAGATTAAAATATTCTATGTACATAGACCACATAGACCATAGCAGGGATACCTCTTATAGGTTTAAGGAAACGATAACCTTCATCACATTGCAATAATGTTTTCAAAGGTTCTTCATTGTTCAACAGATCATCACTCAGGCTTTGACATGTTTGACCTTTGTTTCCTTTGCGCAATGCTATGGATACATTAGAAATAACCTGTTCAATCTCAACCATGTACTGGGCAAAAAAGATATATTCAACATTTTGTGCAAACCTACCATCAGCATGTAAAATTCAGAGGTAAGACGTGTTGGCAGTGGCTCCGTTGGAATGTGACTTTTTTGACACTTTATCACTACATTTTTTTTACAAATCTCTTTTTTGTACGCAGTCTTAACACTTTAGCATCCTACGTTGGTGATATTTTTTCTGTTTTCGGGCACTTTGATGGCTACTCGAGGGAAAGTTGACATGGCTAAACTAGGCCGCGGAAAGCACCGAGCTTCACCTGAGCCGCATCCACCGGACTCACCTGATGCTAATGCTAGCCTGCTTGCGAGCATGCGGGAGATGATGGACGAAATGCGTACCGACATCCTCAGTAAGTTTGAATCTACTATCTCGGCGCCTGTGAAAAGAGAGATCCTGGCAGCCTTGGAGCCCTTTGAGAGCAGGCTTGCTGCATATGGCAAGACGATCGCTGACCTTGAACGCTCGGCTAACGCGAATGACGCGGAGGAGTCTGATCTTCGGGCTAACGTTAGCAAGCTAACTGCCACAGTTGATTCTCTTTGAAAGAAATGTGAAGACCTGGAGGGCTGCTCTAGATGGAATAACGTTCATCTTGTGGGCCTGCCTGAGGGCGTGGAGGGTCCTTGACCCACTGAGTTTGTTGCCAAGCTTCTACAAGATTTACTTGGACTTGAGGATAAGCCGGTGCTGGATCAGGCTCATCGCGCCCTACGTGCGAGGCCAAGAGATGGTGAACCTTTTCGTCCAATCGTGGTTCGGGTAACTCTGTTCCAAGTTCCAAACCAAATCCTCCGTCATGCAGGGGAAGCGTCTCCTTTAACCTACATGGACAGAAGAATCTCGATCTACCCGGACTTTACCCCCAACGGTGGCTAAAAAACGAGCCGCTTTCACCACGGTAAAGAAGGAGCTCCATTCCTGACCGAACGTCAAATTTGGTCTTCTTTACTCGGCGACTCTATGCATCACTTTATCTAGTGGCCAGACCCACAGATTTGAGGATCCAGCACTGGCACTGAGATTTGTGAGAGAAAATCTAAAAAAAGGGGTGACTCCCGATTCTATATAGCGGGCATGGCTATCAGGGCTTGTTGTCAATGTTAAATAATATTATTCCTATTCAGTTTGAATGTGTCATTATTGTTTTATAAATGAGTAGTGAGTCTAAGTTGATCCCAATCTTGTTTACTTTTTATTTTTCTTATTATTTTTTATTAGTGACCAGTAGTGATGGCAAAATGAAGCCCCGTAAAGCAATGAAGCCCTGCAGTGAAATGCTTCACACACACGTAGGGGCTTCAAGATGATTCATTTCCTCGACTACGCCATCATGTGGACAGAAAAATGTATAACATGCTTGGTGCATGCAATAAAATGGTGGGGTGTAAATCATGCTCTAAATACAAAAGAATATATATTTGAAGAGTGTTTTAACATGAATTGTTCTGTTACTTTGTCTATGTTTGTGCTTATGCAACAAGTGAAAATGTGAAATAAGGAGGTAAATAAAGTGCTTATTCATTTTTATTTAAAAACAATATTTTTTCCGAAGTTTTTGGACTCAGGCGGTTTGTTTGTTTTTGCAGAGAATTTCACCTGCTTTGGAAAAAAAACTCTTTCACATGTTACTGATGAAGCAGGGGTGCATCGATATGAGATAGCAAGTTTGTATAGAATTGGACGCGTATATTTCTGTGATTCCCAGTACTGAAGGGGACTTTCAACTGTGAACAGAAAAATGTGAATTTTATGTGTTGTCACATTTTATTTTATTTTATTATTGGAATCTGTTAAAATAGTACCGTAATTACAGTGCATTACCTTCTAAGGTGAGATCTGCTCAAAGTGCTACAGTCCCAAACATGGGAAAATCTCTTTCTTGCTGGTTCCATCGCAAAAATAAGCTCGTCAAATCGAATGCCAAAAGCAAAAAAAGTAGCGCAATAAGGGACCGGAAAACAGAAAAAGTGAAGGGGAACCCATAGCGTTTCTTTGCCGCTTTCATTTCGAACTACACTCAAACCTAGCGAATCATTTCCTGAATCAGTCACGTGGTACACCTGCTTCGTGGGGCTTCAAACGTCACCACGTACGTCATCAACACACACACTGACACGCCGTTCATGAACCACTCATCTACATTACTCGGCACACGCTTCAGGGATTCGACCCAAGAAGCACATCACTAGTGACCAGCAGTTATTCGACTGGATGAACACCTCAGCCCAAGATTGTTGTCACTGCAGGTGCTATACTATTGTAAAATATTTAATTGTGGGATGCTGTATTTTTTTTTTCTTTTCCTTCTTTTCTTTTTCCTTTCCTTACTTTATTTTGCTGTTATGCGCATGGTTCATAAGAAGGAAGAATTATATAATAAAAGGGTGGGAAGGGGGGTAAGGTACGGAGCCCCTAAGGTGACATGGTAGAAAAACAAACAAACTTTGCGTTCCCTCGCAAAACATTTTGCGTTCCCTCACAAAGATTGCGAGGGAACGCAAAGATTGCGCGCCCTCGCAAAAAACTTTGCGTGCCCTCGCAAAAAACTTTGCGTTCTCTCGCAAAGATTGCGAGGGAACGCAATCTTTTCGTTCGAACGCAAAGTTGTTTTTTCCGCTTACCATGTCACCTTCGCTGCGCCGTAAACACTTCCGGGTCATCTTCCATGTGAACAAAAGCGACGTGTAAACAAAGCAGTGGAAAAATACATGCTCCATCCTAGTTGCTTTGGGAAAGCTTTCCCACTGTTTTGTTTCATGTTTACAAACGTTCCATCCTCGTCGCTTTTTTTCACATGGAAGATGACCCGGAAGTGTTCACGGCGCAGCGAATCTGACATCGCAGGCGAAAAAAACAACTTTGTGTTCCCTCGCAAAACAACTTTGCGTACCCTCGCAAAGTTTGCGAGGGAACGCAAACTTTGCGAGGGAACGCAAAGTTGTTTTGCGAGGGAACGCAATCTTTGCGAGGGAACGCAATCTTTGCGAGGGCACGCAAAGTTTTTTGCGAGGGCACGCAATCTTTGCGTGCCCTCGCAATCTGAACGCAAAATGTTTTGCGAGGGAAGTTTTTTTTCTTTTCTACCATGTCACCTTAGAGGCTCCGTAGTAAGGAGTGAAGGAATAAAAAAGAAAAAAAAATCTTGATTAACGTTTAATTAATAGCGTATATGTTTATGCTTTGATCTTAGAGATTTAAATTTTTGTTGCAATTCCAACGCCTAAGTAATGTTGGTGTCTGGCTTTACTTCGGCACTCTTTAGCTACAAGAGGTGTTGTTTGTTACTTTAGGGGGGTGTATTGTGCGCATCCAATGAGGGGGATGCTTCTGCTAAAGTTTATGTGGGAGGGTAGGTGTTTTTGGGGTAAAGTGATTTTTTTCCATTTCTACGTTATTTTTTTTTTGCTTTTCTTTTTGTTTTGATTTGTTGCAGATCAGTCAAGTTTTGTTTTTTTATCTTGATATCAGGCTTTCTCTTTTATTTTGTATTGCTGTTATCTGACAATGACCCAGCCCATCGCGTCAATGGCGTCTAGCGGATGTTCTATTAAATTCGTTTGTTTCAACTGTAATGGGCTTAATAACCCAATTAAACGAAGTAAAACACTGCACCATCTACATCATCTTGGTGCCCAAGTGATCTTCTTGCAAGAGACTCATCTCAAATTAAAACATCATCCTAAATTGAGGATGGGATGGATAGGTCAGACTTATCACTCCTCATTTCAAGGCAAATCACGGGGTGTGGCTATTTTACTGCATAAATTTGTGCCCTTTGTTCATTTCAGCACTCTCTCTGACACTTATGGTAGGTTTATTATTGTTGTTGGCCAGATTCAAAACATTCGGGTGGCATTGGCTAATATTTACGCTCCTAATTGTGACGATGATGGGGTTTTTTTAAAACGCCTTTTTCAAAATCTTCCTGATCTGTCATCTCACCACTTGATATTAGGTGGTGACTTCAATTGTTGGCTTAATCCGTTGCTGGACCGCTTTTCTCATAGGGCCTGTCCTCCCTTCAAGTCTGCTAAGGTAATCCAGTCTTTTATGAAAGAATTTGCTGTTACCGACGCTTGGCGCTTCCTTAACCCATCTAGAAGGAAATATTAATTTTTCTCTCATGTTCCCCAGACTTTTACCCGCATCGATTATTTTTTGGTTGATGATAGATTACTCTCATCGCTACATGCTTGTGAATATGATGCCATTGTTATTTCGGACCATGTTCCTATCTCTGTGGATATTTGTTTAAATAAATTTACTTTTATGCGTGCGCCATGGCGTCTTAACACACGTTTTCTTCTAAATGAGGACTTTGTTAACTTTATTTCACAACGAATTGACTTTTTTTTTGGAAGTTAACAGAACACCTGATGTATCGGCCTCAGTCCTATGGGAGAGCCTAAAAGCATATATTAGAGGTGAGATCATTTCATATACTGCATATGAGAATAAACTTAGAAAGGAGAAGCTGACTTGTTTGACACGGCGTATATCTGAACTGGATGGGTTGTACACCACTAGGAAAACCCCAGAGCTATATAAAGAACGCCTGCGTTTACAAGCCGAATTTGAGGCTTTGACGACGCACCGTACTACTGAACTACTACTCCAATCTAGGTCTCAATTTTTTGAACATGGGGATAAAGCCAGTAAATTATTAGCACATCAATTACTCAGATTTCAACATCTCATCAGATTCCCCAAATCCAAACAAATTCCGGGATTACTACCACAGAATCCAGTGAAATTAACGATGTGTTTAAGGAATTTTATGTGTCTCTCTATTCATCTGGTCAACTAGGCATTCCTGATTTTGACAAGTTTTTTGAAAATTTAGACATTCCCTTGCTGGATCATTTGGCTGCAGAAAGGCTGGAGGTGCCTATAAGTATTCGTGAACTTGATACCGCAGTATCATCGCCTCAATCTGGGAGTTCTACAAAAAGTTCTGGTCTAAACTTGCCCCCTTATTATTGGATATGTTTAATGAATCATTTGCATCTGGCCACCTTCCTCAGACTCTCAATCAAGCTCTAATTTCTCTTCTGTTAAAGAAAGGCAAGGACCCGTTGTTGTGCACTTCATATCGTCCAATTCGTTTATTGAATGTTGACTTTAAGTTGCTGTCTAAATTACTGCCATTGCACTTAGAATCCACCTTACCCTCTATTATATCTTTGGACCAAACAGGATTTATTCGGAATAGACATTCTTTCTCCAACCTCAGGCGTTTATTCAACGTGCTTTATAATGTTTCCTCTTCTAACACCCATGAAGCAATGATAGCATTGGATGGCGAAAAGGCGTTTCACAGGGTGGAATGCGACTACCTCTTTTATGTCCTGGGAAGATTTGGTTTTAAGGACAATTTTGTCACATGGATTAAATTGCTTTATTCTGCCCCACAAGCATCAGTTAGGACAAACAATGTTCAATCTAAATATTTTCATCTACATCGATCTACGAGACAAGGTTGTCCCTTGAGTCTGTTGTTGTTTGCCATTGCCATTGAACCACTTTCTATAGCCCTTCGGTCCAAGCCCCTTATCACAGGAATATTCAGATATGGTATCCAGTTGAAAGTTTATGCAGATGACCTTCTTTTATATGTCTCTAACTTGTCCACTTCAATCCCTGCTGTCCTCACCATGTGGAATTCATTTGGCGAAATATGTGGATATAAATTAAATTTAAGCAAAAGCGAGATATTTCCTATAAATGCTGCTGCCAAGACTTTCCCCCCACAAAGATATCCCTTTAAAGTTGCCTTACACAGTTTGGTTTATCTTGGAAGTCATGTTACACATAAATTTGGGGACCTTTATAAAGCTAATTTTGCTCCCCTGTTGACTCGAATACAAGGTGACTTTGAACGGTGGTCTCAGCTTAATTTATCTGTAGCTGCTCGTGTTAATGTGGTTAAGATGAATATACTCCGAAGGTTCTCATATTTATTTAAGTGCATTCCACTCTTTCTTCCTCAGTCATTTTTCCATAAATTACATAGTTTGATTTCATCCTTCATATGGAACAATAAGGTCCCTAGAATGCGCAAAGAATACTTACAAAGGCCTCCAACATTAGGGTTCTTAAGCATTGGCTTCAATATGAGGTTGATTTTCTTCCAGCGTGGTTGGCAATGGAGATGAGATCCACACACCCAGTGACCTTGAAAGCTTTAGTGCACTCTCCTATCCATTCCTCTACGGCGCGCTATACTAAGAATGTGGTTGTCAAGGCTACGCTTAGAGTTTGGGTCCAGTTTAAGCGCTACTTCGGCTTACAGACTACATCTATCCATGCTCCAGTGGCAGATAACCATGTTTTTCCTCCCTACCTTTTAGATAACACTTTCCTCGAGTGGACACGCTTTGGTATTAATACTTCCAGAGATTTGTTCATTAATAATATTTTTGCTTCTTTTCAGCAACTCTCAAGACAAATTTTCGCTCCCAAAACATTTTTTTAGACACAAGTCCGCAGCTTTGTTCGCAATACTTTGCCTAGTTTTCACCATTTACCTCCTGAGACTGCTTTGGATGTGTTTTTGATACTGATTCCTACTTTTAAAGGCTCTATTTCGCGTATCTACAATATGTTTTTTTGCTTGCATTTAGAGTCGCTGGACCTAATTAAGTCACAATGGGAGGAGGACCTGGGTCTGACACTTACCGAGGATGTGTGGTCAGAGATTTTAAAACGGGTACATCAATCCTCTATCTGTGCAAGAAACAGTCTTAATCAATGTAAAATTGTACACCGTATATATTACACTAAGGCCCGTTTAGCTAAGATTTATGACAACATAAACCCAGCCTGTGATAGATGCCAACAGTCTCCTGCGAACTTAATTCATACATTCTGGCTTTGTCCGACATTAAATGAATATTGGATGCACATTTTTGATACTTTATCGGTTGTGATTGGTCAAAAAATTGAGCCAAATGCTTTGAGTACATTGTTTGGGGTTGTCCCACATTTGCCTGCCTTGCCTAAATCAAAAAAAGGATGTACTAGCTTTTGCTACTTTGCAAGCCAGGAGATTAATTGTAATTAATTGGAAATCTCAGTCGCTGCCTTGTCATACTCGCTGGATCAGAGAGACACTTTACTTTCTTAAGTTAGATAAAATTAGACTGTCCTTAATTGGCCGCTCTATTGAGTTTGAGAGTTTGTGGGGTCAATTTTTGGCATTTGTCAAGAAGTCTGATATGCAACTCCCATCTGACTGAGGCGCTTTGGATATTTGGAAACAATTTTATTCTTTGCTGTGATGGCGGTGGAGTCGTTGCTACTACTTTGATTTGAGATGATGTTGAGATTGTTTTCTGTATTATATATATTGACTTAACTGATCTGCCTGTTGGTGTTAATGTTTGATTGTTATTTTTGTTTTGTTTTTCCATTTGTGTGTTTTTTTTTTTTAGTTTTATTGATCTGATGACTACTTTATAGTTTTGTTTTTTTCCTTTCTTTTTTAATAAAAGGTGAATCTTGTACACCTTTAAAATGTTTCCGTTGTTATTGTATTCACTGAAAATGTAATAAACAAAGTTATTTAAAAAAAAATATATATAGCACTGGGAAGCATTTGGCTTCATTTGTATGGTCAGAAAGCAGTTTAAGGATTTACAGGATTATTCCTTTCTGCTGGTGCCAAATTCAATACATTGTCAAAGTACTGATCGAGTGCTTCCTGGCCAATATCAACAGGCATTAGACAGGTGTCTTGGAACGTACAATGTTGCTGTCGATCATGCAAAAGCTCATCTTCATCAGCAGATTTTGTGCCACTTCCAACGTGAGTATTATTGACATTTTCGACAACCTCATCCTGTTTCCTACAAAACTAATTTATCCAGGCTTCATTCAAATGTATATCTTTATAATGCACATTTGTTTGTTTTAAATACTGTAACGCCTGTCGTATGCGCATAGTGTCAACAAATTGATATTCATAATGATCTTTATATGTTATCTTATGCTTCAGTTTTACAGGCAATAAAGACCCTTCCATATTAGAACGAGGCAGTAAGTTGTTTGTTTGCACAATATTTGCTGGAATACATGTCACTGGTCCATGTACTCCATTTTGCCCACCTTTAGGTAAAGCTAGCATTTTCATAAATGGTATATGTAAAGCAATCAAATGTTGTTCCAAGCTATTCAAACATGACAATTTGGGTGGAATTGACTGAACTGTCAAATTGTTAATTACGCATTCAGGAGGTATTTCACCTCTAATAATCTTGCTGTTGCACGTGAAGCAAATCCATAGCTGCCCTCTTGCTGAATCTAACACTTTGCATGGTACTACACAATCCTCACTACATTTGTATAAATATTCTTCGGTTATACATTTCTCGACTATTAACTCTACTGCTCTACTCATCTTTTTATAATGATCCCTTTTACAGTGTGAAACTTGCCATTTCAACATCAATCAATGGCATACACTACACACAAATTCTGGCCCATTTTTTACTTTATCAAGAAAATTCTCCATAACGAAATCAAACTGTGCTAACTTGTCTTTAATTTTTTGTATCCGCAATTTGTTGGCTGCTTTTATATTTTTCTTGTGATCAGGATTATTATGGTATTTGTGTGTACTTCTGAGTTTTACATTTTGTCTGTGCAATGTGTTTTGGCTATATTTATACTCATGTCTTTCAGTTTTTCTTTATGCAATGCGTTTTGGCAATATTTCTTTCTACTCATTTCTTTCACTTTTTCTATGCAATGCGTTTTGGCGATATTTCTTTATACTCATTTCTTTCACTTTTTCTTTATGCAATAATGGATTGCGTTGATAATTCTTCATACTCATTTCTTTCTTTTTTTCTGGATTTTGGTGATATGCCTTCATACTCTTATCCCTAACATTTTGCCTATGCAACATGTTATCCAGATATTTCATTTTCTTATGCTGTCTTTATTTCCTCTTCAAGTATTTGGAATAATTGTTGTTATTTAAATCGGCAATAGACTCAGCAGTGTCTATTGTCTTAGGTTCTAAGTTTATGCATGAAGCTTGGATTGTATTATGCTTAATGGAACTGTACTCTTTCCTTTTCTCTGGGCTCTTTCCGTAATGTGAAGAGTACTCCTGATGTTGTCATGTGTCTGTCGCCCCTGTATGAAACCTGTTTGGTCCTCATGAATTAGTTGAGACAGGAATGAGTTCATCCTTTTTGATACTGAGATAGGATGATAATTTGCACAGCATTCTTTGTTTTTACCTGGTTTTGGAAAGAGTGTAATTATTGCCTCCGACCAGGAGCTTGGAATTTTACCATTCAGCGAACAGTTCAAAGAACTGTGGAGTACTGGCATCAGCTCATTCTTAAACACTTTGTACCACACTGCTGAAAACCCGTCACTTCCTGCTGCCTTGCCATTTTTTAGTGCTTTTATGGCTTTTGATATTTCCTTTTCAGTCGAAAAACTGTTTATCACTCCCTGGTGGTGCATAAACAATTATAGTCACCCAATAATCTTCAATTTTTCCTTTCGCTAAAATATATCGTCCCTCTTTTCCCTTAATTTCTTTTTCACATTTGAATTTAGTAGAATTGATCACTAAGATTGCCACACCCCCCATACATGTAAGAACTATAGTAAGTATTTCTAAAACCCAACTTTTTAAGTTTTTCATGTTCTTGATCATTTAAATGCGTCTCTTGTAAAAAAGCAAAGTTTATACCCTCCTTTTTCAATTTCGTTAGTACCTTTCCTCTCTTTACTGGTGTTGTTAGACCATTCACATTTAAAGTTAACACATTCAAATTAGCCATACCTCATACCATAACAAAAAAATGTGTACTTGCCCAAGAAAAATGAAGAAAAAAAAAAAGGGATAGAACTTCCACCATGCCATGGCTCCTTGCCCCTACCCTGTTGTTAGGCAGACTGGAAATCCCCAAAAAATAGGGGCCAGTAACTACTAGAACTATATACCACCCAACGATGTGTACACTCAGCCTAGCAATGTCCAACATATGCCACTTCCCCACTTTCCATGTCAGCATTTGGCCACATTTCACATTTATAATTCCGTGTCAAAAAACAACAACATCAAATAGTACTACTTGACCCACTAAATAAATTATATTCGTTTACTTAGCTATTTTATTTTGAGGGTCTTTGGTATTCCTGTAGTCCCACGATCAACACGTCTCCATCCCCTCTCAGCCCGGTCGCATCCGGCTCCTCCGTCGTCGCTGCTGGGTTCGCTCACGTTGAATCCTCTTCCTCTCGCATCACGCGCCGCCTCTGCAGCGCAGTCGTAGCTTTTGATGCCATCACTCCAATGTATCCGCATTCTGGTGAATGGTGTTTGAAAACGGATTCCCTGTTCCTTGAAAGCTTTCTTGATGTGTAGATACGAATGTCATTTCTGCACAATTTCAGTGGGGTAGTCGTGATCAAACTGAATTACTTTCTCCTTTACGGTGATCTTTTTTGCCCATTCCTTCTTCAGTAACATTTCTTTTGTTTCGAAGTTGAGAAAGTTAACCACTATCACCCGGGGACGATCTCCTTGTAGTTTGAACGGTGGTGTACGATGTGCCCGTTGCATTTGTAAATTAGTCCCTTCAGGCAGTCCAAGCTCGTCCTGGAAAAAAACGGTTCAAGTACTCAATCACCGAACCAACTTCACTGTCTTCGGGGACGCCAAATATTCGTACGTTGTTCCTTCTCGTTCCTTCGAGGTCTGTTAGCTTGTTAGCGGGTCCGGTCCAGTAACGTTTCCATGGTGGCATTAGCCTCCGCATTGCTATCTTCTAGCTCGGCTATCCGGGTTTGAGCTTCCGCCAAATTCACCCCGTGCTCACTCATCGTCTTGTCGTTATCTTTGAATATTTGTTCCATGTCCATTCACAGAGAGGTTATTTCTTGTTTCAACTCACACTTGAACTTTGGCAGGTCGCCACGAAGTAGTTCAATGGAGGTAGTCAGGCCAGGTAGCCCTTCCACCATTGCCTCCGGGA
This sequence comes from Festucalex cinctus, assembly GCF_051991245.1. NCBI lineage: Eukaryota > Metazoa > Chordata > Actinopteri > Syngnathiformes > Syngnathidae > Festucalex > Festucalex cinctus. The sequence goes on from NC_135413.1 coordinate 4,727,018, forward strand.
AGTGGCCCTCTCCCACGTCGCTCATGTCTTCTTCAAGTTCACTTTCGCTGTGTTCCGCCACCTTCACGCCTTTCTTTCGGCTTTTCCGCGTGCCAGCTTTATTCATTGCAAATTTGATGTCATTTTCAGTCAGAGTTTTGTCCTTTAATTCGAGTTTTATGTTGCTGACTTGGAGAGCTACGAACTACACGTCTCCCCTCTCCGCCATCTTCCCGGAAGTCCTTCATTCATAGTTTTGATGCCTTCAGTGAGAAAATGCATTGCATGGGAAGGTGTGTCCAAACTTTTGGTCTGTTCTGTAAATGGCCTTTTCTTGGTATTCTAATTTTATGATCATCACATGTCAACTTGGATGTGGACATGAATTTAATGGTTTCTAATTGGAGCAAGTGGCAGAAGCATAGGCCCAAATTAGAGCGTTCCCAGTTAGGGGAACACTTTTCACCGTGTCAGTATTTTCAACAGCGAGGAACATGGGACAGAAACCACCCAGACGTGACTTGATTCAGACAAAATGAGCGGGGCGGCCTTCATGGTGTATTGCAGAACCCCAAAAGCCACAAGACACTTGGCTGGGAAGGTATTGATCACAGTCTGGGCTGTATGTTGTCAAACACGACAACGCTAAAATCAATGGCACGTTCTTTCGATGATGCGACCGACATGGAATCAGATTAAAATGTGGACCCCAAAAAACCACAACGCTAGAAGCTAATTTGGTACTATCATTTTCTATAACGCTTACTCTGTTCAGGGTCTTTGTGAGCTGAAGTGCATTCCTGTTGACTCATATGCACACTTGTGCCGAAGTCAGACTACGCGATTTTTTTGTCTTACACGACAGTTGCGTTGTCACATTACCCGATAAATTCGCTCCATGTGGTGGATGGGGCGTTTAGTCACACTACAAGTCTGAACACGACAAGACACCAGCCGATCATCGCGTGTTGTCTTGCCAAGGGAGACGTGTCGGCCACTATTTGTCGGGGAGGTGCTTCTTCCATTGTTTACGTCGTGACGAGGTAGGAAGTGTCTATTGTTCTGGCCAGACTGCTAGCCTGCGGCTCACACTTGTTGGTACACGTGACCCGGGCTTGCGTCTTTCCTCGAGAAAACGTGACATGCCATGTAACGTCACTCCCAAACGCAAGAGAAACATTTCCTTTTCGAAATTAGCTTCAAAATGGACAACAACATTTTGCATACTACATACATTATGAGGTAATAAAAAAATAGTAACGTACAGCCACTTAGGAAAGTAACTTTAATCAGATTACTGGTTTGGAAACATGAACGCATTAGATTGCTCGTTATTGAAAGAAAGTAATCAGTAACCCTAACCCCTAACCCTAACCCGCGTTACTTAGTAACGTTAGTGACAACACTGTTCCCTGCACATGGGTCCACCTTCTCACAAACCCACTGAACCTGACACTCGGTTATTGTGATCGGTCCAAAAAAAATTAGAATTGTATAATTTTAATTTTAACAGTTATTTATTTAGTTATTGGAAATGACATGTCTTTTACCATTAAGTACAAAGAAAATCTAAAAATACATTTAAAAAATGATAAATAAAATAATTTAAATAATGCTAACGGTTAGCATCAATAGGCATGACTTTAGAACGGTATAAGCAATGAATATTTAAACACGTTACCAGGCTCCGATTAAATCCCTGGTAAGGTGCTTAGAATGTGTGCCTGCCAGCTCACCTCCATCTTTACCACAATTTTCAATAAATGTTTCTGCACTTTAATTTGTCTCACTTTACAATGTTTATAGTTAAAAGGCTAAGAGGCAGTGAGGCACAATGCAGACCCAGTCACATATCATGATATATTGCAATTTTTTTTTTTACAATATATAAAAAATCGTAGATATCGTGTATCGTGATATTATCGATATCGCGAGTCAAATATCGTTTCAGTATCGAATCGTGGTTTACCCGTATCGTCCCGCCCCTAATGCACACACACACACACACACACACACACACACACACACACACACACACACCCACACACACATATCCTTGTACATATATCTTTGTGAGGACATCCATTGACATAATGCATTTCCTAGAGCCTTACCCTAACCGCAACCATCAAAAATGATTGCCTAAACCTAACCCTTACCCTAACCCCAACCATAACCCAATTCAAACCTAAACTCTAAAACCAAGTCTTGACCTTCAAAAAGAGGTCTTGCAAATGGCCTCACCAGTTGTCAGCGTTTTGGAGTATATTTTCGTCATTTTTTTATTATGAGTCTGGTTGCGTCCATTTGTCAAGACATCGAAGAAGAGGCGAGACGACAGTACATCGAGCCGGACCCGTCGCCATGGGCGGGCCTTGGGGGTCCATGCACGCCCTGTCAGTCAGCCGTGCCCGCCCTAGCAAGATGACTCACCAACTATTCGTCCTATCAGTCACGTAAACTTGCGCCTTCTGTTTTAAGTAAAGCATGGCGTGCCAGCCAACCACATACCTCCTTTCAAGTTTGGCTGTGATTGACAACTAAGCGAGCCAATGACAATCAGGATCAGGAGGGATGGGGTGGGGTGGGGGGGAGACGCGCGCTCTGCAGACGTGCCTTAGCCAAATCTACTTCCGGGTAGATAGTGCGCATTTGCCGGCTGGCGCTGGCACAAAGACTGAGCAGTGAGCACGTCGTGCCGCTTTAATGGAAGCCACCAAATGCCAAACCTCGATCCAGGATGACACAGTTGACATCAATGGGAATCCTGAGTCCACTGGTTATGTTTACAAGTGAGTGTCAAACTTTTATTTTAATTAGTCAAGCCACACAGCACGGATGAATTGTAGCAATACACAGTATGCTGTTAACAGACCCAAGCAGTCACACATACACAACAACAACTAACGAGCATAAAATTATTTATCACTAAAGCAGTTGCAGTACAATGTGAGTTGAATTCTCTTTTTTATTGCCAAGTTTGTTCATGTTGATGACTGTCACTAAGTTCTAATAAAACAAAACAGCACTTTACACATCCTTTTGGATTGATATTCTGCTTAGTTTTTCACTGAACCCATATGTTGTTTCTGTATATCATCGACATAACTCAACCTTATTTCTAAATCACTTTAAAACAGCCATTGCTGCATACAAAGTGCTGTGCATGGAATAGAAATTAGTCTTTTAGTAGACACAAGTGAAATAAAATAACACAAAATAAAATTAATTAGAGTAAATATAAGTAGATAAGTATACACGCAAATAAAATACTAAAAAAAAAAATCTGTACAAGTATAGAAATAAAATAACGCAAAATACAGAAGGCACCATAAAAAAAGTAAAATGATGTGAAGTCTCATGCTGAGTCAAAGATCAAAGAATAGAGATGTCTGGCAAAAATGAAAGGAAATTTTGTCCATATCGTACAGCCCTAATCCAACACGCAAATGAAGGCAACTGCTAGCCAATTCCAGATAGAAGGGGCTGGGTCACAGAGTCATTCATTCGGACATAGTTGTTTACAGAAGTGAAGAGTGGATTTGTTTCAAATGAACTTTTGAGTTGAATAAATGCAAAATGAACTACACATTTTTTTTTTCAGTTTGTCTTTTAGATTTCAGAACGAACTGCCGCTTTTAAGTGACAGAAAATATTTCTGAACACTTTTGCAGTTGTCACAATGCCGCTGTTCAACCTGATGAACATTAGATTTAGGTTGATAAAGTGTGCCGCCCCCAAAAAAGGTAATGCAATTTCTTTCTGGTGACGGGTCTGCATCGAGCATTCACTGCTGTGTGCGCAGATAGACAGGTTTAACTCTGCCTTGTTTTCTCCCCTCTTATGCTAACCACCGGAGACACTTTGTGTAAAGTTGTTAACATCGGCAGGGATAACTACTCGATCGCACAAGGGCGCCGTTTGTTAACAGTAGAACCAGAGCTGTATTTTGGAAGTTAAACTTTGTTCATGTCCCTGTATGTATATTCCCGTGCTGCCATTTTATTGTATTAAAAACATGAAATATTTATGAGTCATTATTCTTTACCTCTGACAACACTGTCGGATTTCTATAGTAAGCACGTTTCAGCATGTAACCATGGGCTGACATCTGATTCAAAATATTGACGACGTCGGTGAAGAGACGTGGTGAAGAGGAGGCTACAGACCAGAGGGGGTTGGTTGGTTTATTGAACATATTAACACATTACAAAATATAAGTTGAAGTTAAAATAAAAATTTGAAGAAAGAAGATAATTCATGAATGTCATAAATTACGTGTTCAAAAGGAGTAGGAAAAAGAGCAATTATTGATCTAGTCCTACTCCCTATTCGATCATGTTAATGTACTAATAAACTATTCTTATCTCATAATGTATCATTAACTCATTCACTGCCTTTGACAAGTATACTTGTCCATTGTATTTTTTAGAGCGGTGCTAAATGGGGGCGAATCTGAGCATGCTCCACTGTAAATATCAAACTTGGAAACAACTTTACTGATGCCCAACCACCGGTAGATGACATCATTGCCCCATTTTATAGGAAATAAACACAGTTTCAGAGTCCATGGGAGAAATGGCTGTATTTTGGCAAACCTACATTTTTCTGCTGTCAATTATAAAAGAACGGGACGGGACAAAAAGTAGGGAGTCTATTCTGTTATTTGGTAGATTCGGTTTATATATAATTATTGAATGTAATATCACGTGAGTATAGGAAATGTAAAAATTTTCTATAATGACTGGCAGTGAATGAGTTAAAATAAAAAAAAGAAAAATAAATAGAAATGCAACAATAAAAATCTTAGATGTCATGAACAGTTAGCCGGCAGGTTCCATCTGAAGATTCAACACCTCACCTACACACCGTCTGACTGGAGGGGGGGCGTAGGATATTTTGTGGACCCGTAGAGGAGCTACAGTACGTAATTTACATTAGGGAAAAAAATGAAAAATAAATAAAAAATCTTTCCTTGCTACTCAACCGGCTTGTAATTCCGTGTAGTAATCATTTTAAGCAATTGCGTCATTGCCAGAGCTTAAGCTGTCAAAATTGCGATTCTGGGAGATCTAATTAGTAGTTTTAAAATTCTGATAGACATAGTGTTATAGCAAGGAGCGGCCCCTGTTCTTTTTGAGTGGGCTAAGGATTTAGGATTGGAGTTTTCCATCACTTTAACAGTGTGTTCCGCTGAAGTCTCCCTGCACCGGAAGGGCGGGTGCGCTCGTCCGGCGAATGCGGAAGTGAATTGTGCATGTAGTCCATTAAGTCAGTGTCGTGAGTGATTCGCCAAGGTTAACTTGCCAACTACCTCCTTATTTAATGCAAGCCCAATCTTACTTCATTCCAAACATGTCAAGGATTCAAATTCTAACACATCAATACGTCATCTTTCACACTGTAAGATGGTCCTGTCACTTCCTTAAATCGATACACACATGAAATACAGCGTGTGACTATCTTTCATGGGCTTTCAACGTCCCTACACAACAATGTAATAAAGAAGCTGTTTCAGAGTAAAGTTTTTTTGCTAAAATAAAACATATGATAGCAAATGCGCAAGTGACTTCAACTGAACGTGAACTTTTCTGGTCGTGAGGCCGCGTGAATGCACATCTTGAGACTTTAGAGATCTTTTTAGATAATCCAGAGAGCGAGATCAAAAAATTTATGACATTATCGGTAAAGATCCCTCAGGAGACAGTAAATAATATCTCTTTTCACCATGTACACCGGCTCGGAGGGCAATAAGGGCAATAAGCCCCGTACTATTATTGCTAAGTTCGAACATTTCAAACATAAAGAATTGGTAAAAAGTAAAGGACGGGAGCTGAAACGGACATCTTTCGCAATGAATGATCAATTCCCAAGAGAGATAAACGAGCGGCGAAGAGTACTTTTTCCTATAATGAGGCAAAATAGACAGGAGGGTAAACGGACTTCGATGGTCGTTGATAAATTATATATCGACGGCCAGCTATTCCGAAACCCAACCTCGACCCCTTGGCTGTTCTAACTGATAATTGGTAGAGCCGAATATTGTGTGATTATTTGCCGTATGTATATGTATGTGTATGTATATGTGTATATATGTATATGTATATATATGTGTATGTATATGTATGTATATGTATGGATAATGGGTTATGAAACTGAGAATATGAATTTATATCATGTATTGGCTATATAATAATAATAATAATAATAATAATAATAGTAATAATAATAATAATAATAATAATAATAATAATAATATAAAAATATATTCTAAAAAAATATATATATATATAATAATAAAAATAATAATCTCGCTTAGGTCACTATTTACTGGTGTATTGTTATGTTGAATCCCCCACAGATTTCCTTCACACTCACTTCCCCCCTCGTTTCTTCACTATTATACTTATCTACTTGTTATCTCTCTCTTTATATAAATTATATAAATTGCCTAATTACTCTTTTGCAATCCTACAATATGTTAATATTAATAAGCAGCTCATATAGATGTATACATAGGACTGAGTCTTCATTGCTTGTATGCAGAAATTAGTTCTGGTCTCCTGGAATGTGTGTGGCGCTCGCTCCCAGGCAAAAAGAATAAAAATTTTAGACCATCTCTCAAAATTTAAGGCAGATATTTGTCTCCTACAAGAAACCCACCTACAAAAATCAGAAGAAAAATTATTTATAGATAGAAATGTTAGTATAATAGTAGACAAAGAGGTGCCTCTATACTTATATATAAGAATTTATTCTTTACTCTAAATAATATAGTAATAGATTTAGAGGGACGATATATTATTATTCATGTAGCGATAATTGGGTCGTCTTTTGGACGAATTAATAATCTGGACGTTACAGAGGTAAATTATATTTACCTCGATAACCTCTGGGGCACCACGTTGGTTTTGCTTTGGGTTAACAGGAGCAAACAACGACCAAAATCCTTCTTTCATCAGTCATTTATAATCTGAAGTCGCCACACTCGATATTCAGTGGTTCGTTGTACTAACAAAAGAATAATAATCCACTCGGAAACACAGATGACTTAGGCGGAATAGAGTTAATAAAACATGCATTTATTCACGATTGCTACACTACAGAATCAAAACACTGCCTATCTAACTATTCTACCGTCAGAAGAAAAGGAATAAAATAAAGCGAATGAAAATAAGGAAGGAATGCGAATGAATAAAGAAACAGGGAAAAGAGAAATTTGACCTGCCAGATTTGTGATATGTTTCAAACGTAAGTGGCACACAGTGGATACGCCGAGCTAGAAATCAAACGCACACTTACGAGAATCGTTTGTGTCGAACGAGCAGAAAGGTCTTGAAAAAAAAGAGGGAAAAATAGTCAATGTTCGTTCCAAAAAGGCAAGAAAATCAAAAAAGGGGTTTATTCCACAGGTGAGCAAGGGAGCCGCTCAGGGGGGGCTGACGTAGTTGCGCGGGCCGTCCGTTGATTGGTCGGCGATCCGGCGAGGTTGATTCTCGCCAAGGTTGGTTCTGCCGGGCAGCTGTCCGAGTTCAGGTGTTGCAGCTCGGTCAGTACGCGCCTGCGTACGGGGAAGGCCAGCCGTTGGAGGTGCGTTGGCACTGCGGCGGAGCGCCACCGAATAGCAGGTGAGGTGCGCGGCTTAGGTGCACAACCTTGAGTCCGGCGATACGTTGCAAGTGTACGCCGGGGCCGCGGAGTCCGGGCGGGCAAGCACCGATGGTGGAACAAAAAAAAAACAAAAAAAAGCAAAAGAGTCTTTAGTCAGCGTTGCAGTTTGCACCTGCTTTGGCGTGGCGTGGAGCGAGGGTCCGCTCTCGGCAACGGTTGCTGCCAGAAAAGAAAAGGGCCACATGGTTGGCAAGTTTCTTGGAACAAAGAGTTCGAGCAGGCTGGGGCACTTGCAGGTCGTGCAAGAGAGTTTTGGAAGAGGCTTGGAAGCCAGAGACAAGAGGCGGAAGAGCAGGAAGAAGAAGAGACTGAGCGAGGGTCTCCTCGTCCTTTTAAAGTCTTTGGGCGGGGCTTCAGTGGGTGGTGGCACACCCTTCTGCTCGCTCGGGCAGACTTTAAGAAAAAATTATTAAAGAGATTAATAATTTGGCATTAAATTTGGTCAGTCTGGCAAATCAGTTTTCCCACACAACCCGTTTAACACACATCGTAATTAATGCATCATAAACTAACTTGTGAGGTAACTTCTACTTGTCTAATCTGACTGAACTGAGAGATATTGATTATCTTTCATTCTTTATGGAGTACAAATGAAATAGGATGTTCATACACACAAAGATATAACATGAATCATTCGTAGTTCAGTTGTCTGTCAAGAATTATCATGGTATAAATGTGTAAAATGCGGTTACTTATGTGAATTGTCACTAAGGATAGTTCCAAGTTTCACCACTTGGCGGTGCTGTTGCTCCATCTAGACATTCCAGGAAGGGCGAGGCGCCAGAATACCCTTTGTGATTGATAAGAAGTCATGAACATTCCTTTGATCGGTCATTTGTGTATTCCAAATCATTGGAGCCATTTGTTCGGGCTCCGAGAAGCCCGGCTTGAATACACTCCTTCGGCAGACGCATACATTCCTTTGTCACCTGGTCAGCGGCTTCAAAAGAGCTTTTGTTGGTGGTTGGGTGACCACCTGCAGAGCTAACCAAGTTTAGATCCTGTCTGGGCAGTGGAATATTTATGCGGCTGCAGAGAATTTGCTTTAGAAGAAGCAAACTTTAAAAAAAAAGTTAGAGGGTGGAGTGGGCCTAGAGGCCATAGTTGTTACATTCAGGTAACTATATTTAATAAAGTATATACAATTGGTAATTTATATGCCCCAAATAATGATGACCCGGATTTTTTCCACAAATTTTTCTCTTGGTTACTCGATTTAGCAACAAATTCTACTATTATTATTGGAGGTGATTTTAACACGGTCTTAAACCCATTAATAGATCGTTCTAATAATACGATATATACAAGGCGATTACGATCCGCTAAAGTAATAGATGAATATATGGAGGATTTTGGCCTCAGCGATGGCTGGAGACTTCAAAACCCAACTAAAAAGGAATTTACTTTCTTCTCTGCGGTGCACCGATCATTCTCAAGAATTGATTTTTTCCTTACAAATAATTCTATTGTTGATAAAACTGCTATAAAAATACATTCTATAATTATAAGTGATCATACACCAGTCTCCCTCACTGTACAAATTGACTCTACCTTTAAACTACCCCCGATATGGCGTTTTAACATCTCACTACTGAAAGACGTAGAGTTTGATAAAATTATTAGAAGGGAATGGGCAGATTTTTTGGAAATAAATGACTCTCCAAATATATCTCCATCTCTTCTCTGGGAAGCAGGGAAAGTGGTAATTAGAGGGTAAATTATATCATATTCAACTTATAAAAAGAAACAGGATCAAAAATTTGAAAAATACCTGGAAGATAAAATTAAACAACTAACGGATGAATATGCAATAAACCCAAATAATCAAATATGGACGGAACTACAGAATATAAAAATACAGTTAGATAACATGTTATCTAAAAAGACAGAGTTTATAATACAACAGTTGAGATATAATAATTTTGAACATAATAATAAATCAGGTAAATTTCTGGCAAATCAACTTCAACGGAATCGGGAAAAATCTCTTATAACGGCTATTAAAGATATAAATGGTGAATGCACACAATCACCAGAAGAAATTAACCATATTTTTTATAACTATTATCGAAATCTATACTCAGAAATTAATAGACCTAACCCTGAACATATTGAGGTATTCCTAAATAGCTTAAATATACCTCAGTTATCTACTGAACATAAAGATATTCTAGATGCCCCGCTTACTATAGATGAGTTGTATCGTGCTTTAGACAGTATGATTAATGGCAGAGCACCTGGTCCAGACGGTTATCCGGCTATATTTTTTAAACATTTCTGGTTAATGTTTGCTCCATTATTTCTAAGAGTAGTAACTGAAATTAAAAGTAAGGGTGATATACGTGAAGATATGAATATTAGTGATGTGCTTCTTGGGTCGAATCCCTGAAGCGTGTGCCGAGTAATGTAGATGAGTGGTTCATGAACGGCGTGTCAGTGTGTGTGTTGATGACGTACGTGGTGACGTTTGAAGCCCCACGAAGCAGGTGTACCACGTGACTGATTCAGGAAATGATTCGCTAGGTTTGAGTGTAGTTCGAAATGAAAGCGGCAAAGAAACGCTATGGGTTCCCCTTCACTTTTTCTGTTTTCCGGTCCCTTATTGCGCTACTTTTTTTGCTTTTGGCATTCGATTTGACGAGCTTATTTTTGCGATGGAACCAGCAAGAAAGAGATTTTCCCTTGTTTGGGACTGTAGCACTTTGAGCAGATCTCACCTTAGAAGGTAATGCACTGTAATTACGGTACTATTTTTAACAGATTCCAATAATAAAATAAAATAAAATGTGACAACACATAAAATTCACATTTTTCTGTTCACAGTTGAAAGTCCCCTTCAGTACTGGGAATCACAGAAATATACGCGTCCAATTCTATACAAACTTGCTATCTCATATCGATGCACCCCTGCTTCATCAGTAACATGTGAAAGAGTTTTTTTTTCCAAAGCAGGTGAAATTCTCTGCAAAAACAAACAAACCGCCTGAGTCCAAAAACTTCGGAAAAAATATTGTTTTTAAATAAAAATGAATAAGCACTTTATTTACCTCCTTATTTCACATTTTCACTTGTTGCATAAGCACAAACATAGACAAAGTAACAGAACAATTCATGTTAAAACACTCTTCAAATATATATTCTTTTGTATTTAGAGCATGATTTACACCCCACCATTTTATTGCATGCACCAAGCATGTTATACATTTTTCTGTCCACATGATGGCGTAGTCGAGGAAATGAATCATCTTGAAGCCCCTACGTGTGTGTCAAGCATTTCACTGCAGGGCTTCATTGCTTTACGGGGCTTCATTTTGCCATCACTAATGAATATAGCAGCAATTAAACTTTTATTAAAGCCAGAAAAAGACCCCACCCTCCAGTCAAGTTACCGACCAATATCACTAATTAATACCGATATTAAAATTATCGCTAAGGCCTTGGCATCTCGACTAGAGACAGTAATCTCGACAATTATTCATAGCGATCAAACAGGTTTTATTAAAGGTCGTCATTCTACTAATAATATTAGGAGGCTCTTTAACTTAATTAGTATGTCACAGCGGTATGATAAAAAGGCAGTTGTTATTTCGCTGGATGCAGAAAAAGCCTTCGATAAAGTTAACTGGTCCTTCCTCTTTGCTGTCTTAAATAAATTCGGCTTCGGGGAGTCATTCATTCAATGGGTCTCAATATTATATGATTCTCCTAAAGCTACAGTTACTACTAATGGGATTACATCACAGAGTTTTACTCTACAAAGAGGTACAAGACAAGGGTGCCCAATGTCTCCTTTATTATTTGCTATATTTATTGAGCCTCTTGCATTAGCTATACGTCAGGATAGACGGATCCAAGGAATCCACTCCGGGACAATAGAACATAAAATTAATCTATATGCCGATGATATATTACTCTATTTAGAAGAACCTGCTATCTCGTTAGGGGAAGCATTTAACTTAATATCTAAATTCTCTCACTTTTCAGATTACTCTATTAACTGGACAAAATCAACATTATTACCTATTACAGAAAATTCATGGAACCCTACAAGTCAGGATCCACACTACTCCTTTCCTACAGGTAATTTAAAATACTTAGGTGTTAAAATTTCACCTAAGTTAACTGAATTAACTTCTTTAAATTTTTTACCATTATTGGATAGCATCCGTAGTGACCTGGAGCGCTGGAATAATCTTCCGATCTCTTTAATAGGACGGATAGCTACTATAAAAATGAAGGTTTTACCAAAGATAAATTATTTATTTTCAATGATTCCATTTAAACCTACGTCTAACTGGTTCCAATCGCTGGACTCTGCTATCATAAAATTCTATTGGAATAAAAAAAAAAGCCAAAATTAGTCTATCTACTCTTCAGGAAAGTAAATCTAAAGGAGATTTAGAGGCACCAAACTTTATGTACTATTATATAGCTAATCAACTACAATATCTTGTGCTATGGACACAACCCAACAGAGATACTAACTGTTGGTTGGAATTGGAGCAGAAGGATTGTAACAATCTTAGACTGTTAGATTTACTCTTTATTACAAAATCAATAAAACGACATAATTGTTTTAAAAACCCAATGATAGCCGCCACCCTGACTGCCTGGTGGAAGGCATTAAAAATTACAAACTCCCAATTGGCGCCCTGTGGGCTCTCTCCCATTTGGCATAACCCCGACTTTCAACTTAATAATCAGTCGTTCCATTTAAGCTTATGGGAGCAGAAAGGAATTACACACCTTCATCATCTTTTCTCAGATAGTAAGTTTATATCGTATACATACTTGGTCCAAAAATATGAAATAAAAAAGGGAAATTTCTTACCTTATCTACAAGTTAAAAATATGGTTAAGAAACAAATCCCAACACTTCAGGATACGCTCCAACTGGCTGTCTTAGCTAAAGATATTATAGAGCTTTCTCCAACAACAATAAAGAAAATATCAAAAATATCTAAGTTATTTTTATACACAAATAAAACGTATTTACCGACTTTAAAATGGGAAAAAGACTTGTCTATAGTTCCGGGACCAGACTTTTGGACCCAAATCTGTGAAAATGTATTTAAAATGACCAAACATACAAATTTGCAACTTATCCAATATAAGGTACTTCATAGAATATATATTACACAATATAGGATGAAAAAAATGTGACTCTCTGACTCCGACATTTGTCTCCAGTGCTCACAAAACACTGCCGATACTTATCTTCATGCTTTATGGTCATGTACTCCAGTGCTGTATTTCTGGACTAAAATCTTGGAAAAGCTCGCTGATATATTAAACTGTAGGCTTCCTTTATCTCCAAGATTGTGTTTACTAGGTGACTTAACAATAACTGAGCTACCATGTAAACAATCTCAATCTATACTTATAGCCCTTACTATTGCTAAAAAAATAATCCTTGTCAATTGGAAAAATAAACAATCTCCAAATATCGACCACTGGTTAAACTTACTCATAAATTATATCTCAATGGAAAAAATCTCTGCCTTAAATAAAAAATCCAGTATCAAGATTTAAACAAATATGGTCGAGGTACATAGAATATTTTAATCTTAATTTGTCGCTAACCAACCCCCCCCCATCCCTCCTGCCCTGCAGCCGCCCTTTCGCGTTCTTGTCGTCTCGGCCCGGGCGTCGGGCTCCGGGGGCCGGGCGGGGTTTGAGGCCTGTCCCACTCCGGTAGAACTCCTGGCTCCGGTGGCTGGTGGGCTGTCCAGTAGCCCTGCTGCGCTGGCCCAGTCCACCTATCGTGGTGCCAGATGGGTGGGGTGGGGGGTGGGGGGCGGATGGTGGGGGCTGGGGGGCGGGCGTGCCACCTACCCTCGCCGGGTTGGGTGAGGCCCCGCTGGTCGCTCCTCTTACTCACTTCACTAGTTTTGCACTATACACTTTGTAAATACACACATAGGGCACACAACACATGCTGGGGGGCTGGGGACCGGTGGGGCGCTGTGGGGACCCGCCGGGCCTCGTTCTGCGGCCTTGGGCTCGGGGGTGTGGGCCGGGGCTGGGGCGGGGGTGTTCCGGGCGTCTGGGTCGGCTCGCCGACCGGTGTCCGCTCGGGTGGCGTGGGGGTGGCCTTGGTGCTGCCGTGGCCTGGGGATTCCTGGGGGGCGGTGCTCGCTTTGCTGGACCGCGGTTGACGGCTTCTTTCTTTGGTGGCGGTCCTTATGCATGCCAGATCCATCGCACCAGCATCTACTGAAACTCAAACAGAATTTGCCTCTCCCTCCCACAGCCCCTTGAATCAGTGGGTGCTGGTGTCTGTGGATCTCACTTTGCTTTATCTATCCTTCCCTCCTTCCTCTCTTTAGTTTTTCCTCTGGTCACTTGAGATCTCAATTTATTGGAAGTTTGAGGTTTCTGGGGTTGGCATAAGACTCTGGTTTTGTAACCACGCAGGAGGGGTTTGGTTGGTGCTGGATTTCACTTTGATGGATTGGATGTACTGGCTTCTATGGATCTCACTCTGCCTCATCGATCCTTCCCTCCTTCCTCTCTTTAGTTTTTCCTCTGGTCTCTTGAGATCTCGTTAATTTGTTGGAATTTAGAGGCTTCCGGGGTTGGCGTAAGACTTTGATTTTGTAACCATGCGGAAGGCAGGAAGTGTTTGGTCGGTGCTGGATTTCACTTTGATTTATCTTTCTTTTCTCTTTATTTTTTATGACCTTTTCTCTGGTCTCCTGACCATTTGAACCTCACGACTCTGGCAAGACTCTGAAGTACCTGGTTAAGGTGAAGGGTAATGGGATTTTTATAAGGTTTTAGGTGAATTAATGAGTATAAATTTATACGTATTTGCACGCACACGCACGCACGCACGCGCACGCACGCACGCAAACGCACGCACACATACACAAAAAAAAAAAAAAAAGAGCAATGATGATAAGACGTTGAATCGGTAAGACTACCGAATGAACAATTCTGAGCTCTAAAAAAAAAAAAAAAAAAAAAAACAAAAAAAACAAGAGATCTTTTCCAAACCTCAATTAACAGTTTTGTAAACTCATTTGTATTTTCATTGCCGTCAGCATTGAATTTGTCCAAAAAAATAAAAAAAAATTAAAAAAAAGCTGAAGAGGTTAAGTGATACCATCCCTCTCATTTTAAACTGGACTGAGTCACGGTCAACATCGACCTGTCCAGAAACGACCTGTCGAGAAAAGGCAGAAAGAAAGTGGGTTTTGTTTGCCAGGCTAGCATTTTACATTTTTGTTTGTTTTTTTTTTTAATTTCTTTATCTTATTTATAACCCACATTAACCACCCACAAAACAGGTGATATTGGAATAATCTGGCGGTGGTCTGTTGTTATGATTTCTTTCGTGCGTCCACAGTACTGGAGAAAACACATTTCCACAGTTTGTTAATGAGTGTGCTGGGGCTCTGGAGAGAAAGCGGACAAAGACAGAGGATAAAATGCCTCAATGTGTGAGGTCCTGTAAACTGTATCAACAGTAGAATAATTTAAGTAGAAAACTGTTTCCTGCTTCTTTCATAATTTATTACTGAAATGATTTCAGCTTTACAGTCATTCACTTCTTCCTTAGCTGGCAGGACTTGATTTTGTTTTTTGTCCCAAATAAATGGTTACAGTTTGCTTAGTGTCTCTTTCTGTTGCCCCGAGAGAATAATGGGCGGCATCTGGCTATGTTCTGTTATATTTTTAAACTGTGAACTGAAAGTAGAACGTACTTGACGGCCTACTGGTGAGGACATCTGCCTCACAGTTCAGAGGTCGTGGGTTCAAATATGGGCTCTGGGCTTCCTGTGTGGAGTTTGTATGTTCTCTCCATGCCTGTGTGTGTTTTCTCCGGGTCTTCCGGTTTACTCCAACATTCCACAAGCATGCATGATATCTTGAATGAAGACTCTTAACTTGTCCGTAGGTGTGTGATTGTGAATGGCTGTCTGTACTTAGAGTTCCAAAATTATTATGTAACTGATGTTTTTCCTCTGTCAGCCATCTTGCCATAGTCACCTTGCTCCACCTCTCTCATTCATTACCATGTGTTTTTATTGTACATGTTCTTTTAAATAACTCTAAATGGCGGTTCACCAAAAATCAACGAAATCGAGCAGTTTTGTTTATAAGCGTAGTTATTGGCTGGCAACCAGTTCAGGGTGTACCCCGTCTACTGCCCAAAGCCAGCTGAGATAGGCTCCAACAACTTCCACGACCCTCGTGAGGAATAAGTGGTCAAGAAAATGAATGGATGGAATAATAAAACACATTACTAAATACACAATAAATAAATAAATAAATAAACATTTCCAACTATATCTTGCAATTAAGTCCGTAGCTATTTTTTTTAAAGTGGGGATTACTACATCCTTATGAAGCGCAAAAGTCTGGGTGGATCAATGGTAGGAGTGGTCATCTCCCAACCCAGAGGTTGTGGGTTCGATCCTATGCCACTGTGACCATGTCTAAGTGTCCTTGAGCAAGATAGTGAACCCCCACTGCGTCATCAGTAGGTGAATGAGTAGTCAAATGTAAAGAGCTTTGAGCGCCTTGTAAGGTGGTGTAGTGCTATATAAAAATGAAGTACCATTTTAACAGCAATCTCTTATAAAATCACAAGGCAAGATGTAACAAAGCAAACAAATTATTAATGATTTGCAATTTAAGTAAAGGTTTTTTTTTGGTCTGATTTATTGTTTTGTTTTTCTTAAAAGTAGCAATTCCATTCGCTTTTATCTGTAGTTTTAGCTTGTCACAGTTAGACTCTAAACCAAAGAGGCGGGTGATGTGATGGATGACACAGCAGCACTAGTTTGTTGATCAGTGTCTCTGCTGAATGAAGTGGACTGATGCATTAGCTTTGTTTGCAATATTTTAGAATACGCACTTTAGCGAGGAACTACAACCAACACCACAAAGATTGTAATGTAAAATAAAAAATCTGCTCTATCCCGGAATCGCTGTGGGCTTAATTCAATTGAAAATCCTATTGCTTTAATTTAGGGGAGAGTGGGATAAGTAGTGCCAATTGTTACTAAAAGTGTCTTTTATGCAAGGGGATTACATGAATGCCTCCAACTAAAATATGTTCACATTGTTTAGAATGTTGTGCATTCCTGGGAGCAATTATTTTGGACAGGGATGGTGAGATTCCTGCGACTCCTGCCCTTGAGGACCGCAGTTTGCTGTCCCTGATTTAGGATCTTCAATAAAGAGCTTTGAGCTATAAAAAAAAAAAAAAAAAAAAAAAAAAAAACTGTCTAGCTTCCATTTGTATCTGGTGGCATGATGAAATTTTGCTAATAAAAAAAAAATAATAATAAGAATGTCACATACTTTTAGTGGTCAAATATAAGAATACAGTTTACAACAACAATAAAATACAATAGAGTAATATAGAGTAAATAATCATTATTTTGGGGAAGTTGTCCCATTGGCACAAGTAACCCCAGGTCCTTTGGCACAAATTACCCCAAGCCCACCATTTTGAAAAAAATGCATTCCCCAGCTGCTTTGAGCCAGCATCATGCTAACCATATAGACTCATAATGTAGCTTACTAAAGCACTAAAACATGTGTGAACTGTTTTCAAAGTTGTCTATAATTGTTCAAACACAGCCATCAAAAAAACCTTAATCATAGAAAATTTACTTTGGAGGGCAAACAAATGTTTTTGTTTTTATTTTTATTTTATTTTTTTTGTATGTGCTTACCTTTCAAGCCTTTTTTTTTTTTTTTTTTACTGGATGAGCAAAAAGATGTGCTCACATGAACAACTTCTTCTGTGGTTTTCTTAATAACAGGGGTGGAACTACTTGCCCCTGGGCACAAATTACCCCACTCTTTCCCTAAGCAGCATACTCAACTAGCCATCCAGAATTATTACTACCTTTAACAACTGACATTTGTGAGATAGCAAACCGCGTGTAAATCCGTCAAGTTTGAAGCAAGATAACAGTTTGCGTTTGTTCAGATCACTCAACTTCACTGATAGTCAATACAACAGACCAGACTGCCTGCCTGTGACAAGATGGCCGTCCCATGCGGACGTTGGATTCTGCGCTGTAAAACATCTAGTTTTTATAGAACCCGAATCAGCGCTACTTGCTGGATGAGCGGTCGCTGAAGCCTCCATTTCCATTCCCAAGTATGAACCTCTGCCTTTGCACAGCTATCCAAAATGTCAAGGGATGTACTCGAGGCAAACTCATACGCATTATTATTAGGATCCACATGGTCATTCTCCACCTTCCCCACACATACAAAGAAGAGAGGGGTCAGTTCTCTCCAAAGCCAGGACCATGGAATATTTATCCTAAAAAATAATATTGCACACTTATTTGTATGCTTTTACTGATGGTCCACTGGTGAAATAACATTATTGTCTGTCTTGTTCACCATAGTCGAAGATTCTCGGTGTGGGCTTTGTGAAAATTCATGCCCCATGGAGCGTTCTCTGTCGAGAAGCAGAGTTCATGAAACTAAAGATGCCCACCAAAAGGGTAAGGATTATTGACACATTTCATTCAAGTTTTGATTCATTTATAGGCTACAGATAGTGGTCTTGCATAAATTACGTTTTTGCTAGAATTATATTTAGTGTTAAATATTTTTATTTATGTAAAATGTAGCTTCAATTAGTTTTTTATTTTATTAATGACATCATTATTTGTAGGTTGTTTTGTTTTTTGCATTAGTGTTTGTAAACTAGAGCCTTGCTATGAACAGGTATTAATTTTGTTTTGTGTGTGCGTGCGTGCGTGCACGTGGATTTACTAATGGATTCTTATTTGTAGGTATATGAAGTCAAGAAATCAAGTGGTGTTATAGAGAAGCTTAATCTACTTGTCAGTAAAGTTCTTGAGCCTCTTCATCCTCATGTTGAGGAGCCCCAGCCGAAAAACATCAAACACCTGTCACACACTTTTTCCCGGGAAAAGCAACACCTGTAAGTACACATTTTTGCAGACACAAAAAAAATCATCTTATGTATATGTAGAAAGAACATGGACAATGAAATTTTGATTAGATGAATTGCTCTTCCATCCATCCATTTCTTGACCGCTTATTCCTCACAAGGGTCGCGGGGGGTGCTGGAGCCTATCTCAGCTGGTTTTGGGCAGTACACCCTGGACTGGTTGCCAGCCAATCGCAGGGCACACAGAGACGAACAACCATCCAGACTCACAAGCACACCTAGGGACAATTCGGAGCGCCCAATTAACCTGCCATGCATGTCTTTGGAATGTGGGAGGAGACCGGAGGACCCGGAGAAGACCCACGCAGGCACGGGGAGAACATGCAGACTCTTTGGCCAATCTTGACCTGACTATTGTTGTGTTGTATTCTTTGTTTTGTGTGTGTAGTACTGTAGGTTTTGCTAAATAATGTTTGGTTTTCGGTCCAATTGCTTCCAAACCAAACTGTGACACTATGCATTTCCAAAACTAGACCACTAGTCCAATGGAACAGAAATGAATTACGCTGACTTCTTAAGATTCCTCAAAGAAGAGTGCGTTGTACCATAAATAAGTCGACACTAAATTGTCCACAGTTTAGTGAGTATGTGCTTGTCAAACTTTGTGTTGTCCTTGTGATTGAGCAAAGGAATGCCAGAGCAGAATACCCGTCCCCCACGGTGGAAACTTTTTTTTTTTTTTTTTTTTTATAGTCTAGAAGTTTGCTGACGATGTTGGTGGGACTAATAACGGGGTGAATGAGGTCGTACGCCCAGAAAAGTGGTGTTTACTGTTAAGTGAGCAATCTGATACTGACCACATTTTAGAGTTCATGAACAGAGCTGCCCCTGCACACCTGTTTGTCAACAGCGAACGGGTAGTGGGTGGAGTCTTTCAGATTCGTCCACATAAAATACATGACAAGCACCTGCACATTGCCACAATAAGATTAACCTAGCAAGTCATTTTAGGCATATTGTTAAGACTCTGATGAGGTCAATGACTGCTTCATCCAAACACAAAGCATGTATGTCAGGATGATCAATTTCAAGCTTGTACTTTTTCACAGGTTTAGAAATGGCTGAAGTGATTCAAGTGAATGCCAATAATTTGGTTATTAGTGTAATAAAATGCTGGTGGGCTTAGTGTTTCCAACATTTCCAGTCCTCTATCCTCATGACTACCAGCAATTCAAATTTGTCCTCTGTAGTGGACATATTTAAACCTGAATATCTCCCACCCAGTGCATATGGTTGAATTAACTCTATAGCGGACATTCAGAGCTTTCCAATGATACCAAATGTGTAGGGGTGGGGCTTTGCTACCTTTGATTGCGTCATAAAAAAAAATGGCTTCCTTCAGTGCAAGCACTTTTTAGGGAAGAGGAAAAGTAAGTGTATAACACTTTTTATTGAACAAATTTAGGCTTTAAATGGTGTTAGCATGTGTTCTTCTATAAGACTCTTAAGAACACATTAAAGTATTTGTTTGAATTATTTTAACTGTATTTGAGCTTAAAAATAAAAACTGTTTTGTTTTTTTTGCTTGTTTAAAAAAAAAAATAATAATTCTTTTGCAGTATTCCAGTTACTTCACAAAGATTGGGGAATATCAAAATAAACATGATTGGATAATATTTTTTTCCCTGGTAGTCAAGGGGTTATGACACTTTCTTTCTGAAAATTCACAAGTAATAATTAAAATGTACTCAATTCTCATCGTATTTAGCTTGTAGTGACTTTTAGCAAGGGTTTCCATGTTGAGTGGTTGGCACTAGTGTGTGTCCTTTTGTGGTGAAAAATTTATAGCCTACTGCGTTTTTTTGTGTTTCTGTGTGTCACCAGGTTTGACCTTTCAGACAAGGATTCTTTTTTTGACAGTAAAACCAGGAGCTCAATTGTAAGTCAACTGGGGTTTGTCATTAATTATTCACAGTCGCAAATGCAGAAAACTTCCAAGCATCAATGTGTGTTTTTTAAATTATTATTATTATTTTGTTTGTTTGTTTGTTTGTTTTTTAAATCATACAGTAATATGTTAGCCCACTTTGCTTGGCTTTTCTTCTTTGAAATGGTCAACGCTTGTATGTTGCTTCCACACATTTTCAAATACTGTATACTGTATGTTGTGCTCCAAGATTCAATTACTTGAATGAAAGTATGTGGCATAATGAAAGGGGTTAAATGGCCAACTTATCGTTTGAGATGCAGTATAATTTAGATAATAAAGGATTTGTCAGAATTGGTACCGCTAAAATACTTATTTTGGGCAACATTTTAAAAATCCTGGTTTCTCACCCCATTAGGCCTGATCCACCAATGAATTCAGAACATTATTAACGTAAATGTATTTGGTTTAAAAAACAAGTCTTAGTGGCATTTAAGATTTCCTGAACACAAGCCAAGTAATTAGAATGTATAGAAATACTACTATTATTGACAGTGATACAAGGATATTGGTTGAAAAGTTTTTAGTTGAGCTGGTTAGGACCACAAAACTAGTTCACACAAACAGGTTTAATCAAAACTTGTTTAACTTGGCGACTGTAGCAAAAGCGGTGGCAACTGAAACTAAACACAAAAAATGGCTTAAACTGCACATTTCGTAAATGTTTCTGTAGCAATGCATTCATCATAATGCTTTTCTTTTAGGTTTATGAAATACTAAAAAGGACTAAATGCAAGGCCAAGTACAGCATGGGTAAGTGTGACACTTTTAAAAAAGCAACTACTCAGAAGAAAAACTAAAAGCCAGCCTGCTAATACTACTTTAATTCCAACAATCCAGTATTTAAATTGTCATTGTCGCGTTGTGTCATGTCATCTAATTCAATCCAAACTTATAAGGCCTTCATGCTCCTGATACATACACTAAAATACAGGCTGACTTTCGCTCCTTTGCTGGTATTACAAACATTAACTTGTATTTTCATGTACTAGGGGTGTTAAAAAAAATCTATTCGGCGATATATCGCGATACTACATCGCGCGATTCTCGAATCGATTCAATAAAAAAAAAATCGATTTTTTTTTTTTTTTTTTTTTTTTTTTT
The DNA here is from genome assembly GCF_051991245.1 of Festucalex cinctus. Classification (NCBI taxonomy): domain Eukaryota; kingdom Metazoa; phylum Chordata; class Actinopteri; order Syngnathiformes; family Syngnathidae; genus Festucalex; species Festucalex cinctus. The sequence continues at coordinate 4,748,656 of NC_135413.1, forward strand.
AAGAGCTCAGAATTGTTCATTCGGTAGTCTTACCGATTCAACGTCTTATCATCATTGCCTTTTTTTTTTTTTTTTTTTTTTTGTGTGTGTGAATCGATTTTTAAACTTCCATTTTTAATGGAAAAATATTCAACAAAACGTCTGACTTCGGGTTAGGATTCACACCTTGAGCATGGAAGAATGTTATATGAACGGAACATTAAGCCTTAATATTTTATTTTAATGCTGTTCAAACATGGAACAGATTACAACCTCTATAAGACTGAAATTTCAGATAAATAAATAATACATTTTCATATAAATCTTACACTCTACAAGCTTACGGATTAGTATTTTCTAAATTTGAATGAAAAAAAATCGCAACAATCGACTTATAAATTCGTATCGGGATTAATCGGTATCGAATCGAATCGTGACCTGTGAATCGTGATACGAATCGAATCGTCAGGTACTAGGCAATTCACACCCCTATCATGTACAGTAGTTAAAAGGTGTTATTTTATTTATTTATTTTTTAATTATTTTTTAATATGGAATATCATGCCCTAATAGAGAAATTTTGCCCAGAATCTGATCACACTCCTGAAAGATCATGTGTTTCTGCATAATAGCATTTCAGAGCAATGCCGCGTATTATGTAAATCAGCCCCATTGTTTGATAAATAGGAAAGAAAATCAAGGGTTATTCAAAGAGTTGTTTTACCAGTATTATTAATACTATCAACATTTTTTTCTTGGGCAGGTATCACCAGTCTCCTCGGTAGTGGTGTCTATACAGCTGCTTACCCTCTCCACGATGTGAGTAGACGTCACAAAGTAAAAGAACACAACGTCAGACCGACAGTAGGTCCAAGCATGTACCTAATTCATATTCGATGAAAACTGACATAGCCTATATCAAGTTTCCATCCATCCATCCATCCATCCATCCATTTATTATCACTTATCCGTACATCAAGTTTCCAGCGATGCAAAGGTTTTTACAATTCTTAAGCATCCTCAGAAAGTTTGAGAATATTGTCTTGTATTTCGTAAAATAACTGATTTAGTAAGTTAGTACGTATTAGTCGAGGGTTTCATAATTTTCTGCAAATCACCAATTTCATTTCAGGGATGACTAAATTTTTTCAAATTGGTGGGGTCACCAGGTTTCTGGCCACTGACATTTGCAAGTGTTTTGCTGTTTTGTCCAGTCTTGCAAAGTACTGCACTACAAGTCTCAAGTGTGTGTTTATGATACAATAAATGTATCTTTCTGTCTATAGGGAGATATTGATGAAGAGAGTACAGGGTCAAATGACAGAAAAGTAAGTATTCCTTTGAATTACTCATACAGACGTTTTGAGATTTAATTTATCATTGTATATGAAACACGATAGAGGAAGTTTGGGAATAACGGCGCAGACACTGGGAATCACTGTACATAACCAGAAATATCACCCAAAAAAAATGGCATACAGTTAAATTAAAATTAATTCTGGGGGGGAAAACGGGCATTTACAGTGTTAACTAATAAGCTCATGCAATATGTTGTACCCTATCACTTTTTTGAATCCATAAAAGTATATGTAGGGTCAGTCAAGGAAGACTCAGTTTGCTACAGAACGTGGTGGAGAATGGCGACATGGTAGTCAAAGGTGGGACTCGTTCAGTATTCATTTGAGTGTAAACACGGCTCACATTTTGCCACAAGCTTTCTCTCGGTGCATATATGGCAATTGTAAATCTGATAAAGTATTATTTGTATAACACAATTTGTGTATTGTAATCACGCCCGGACTGGGCCATCTGGAGGGGCGTGACAATTTCCGGTGGGCCGTCCTATATTTCAGGCCGCGAATCGGCAGACATGAGCCGACACATTGTTTCAAAATCACGCAAGCAGCAGCCCACACATAATCAGTCCATAAATAAAGAGTAGCCACAGTATCAGTACGTTGACTGTCTCATTGTCTCATTACAGTAACTGTAACCTAATCACCCTTACAGGCCATTATTTGTAGCACTGACTTCCTCTCTTTATTACTAAGGGTGTCACCAAGTCAGAATAATGTAATATCAATAGTAGCAAAACTTTAATCCACGAATGGAAACAACAATATAACTATATTAAACCTTGTCTCTACCAGAATAACACATTAAAGGCGAAACAATCACAAGTGTTACTAGTAACAGCAACAAAGCCCGATGGGAAAGGCTCTAACTATTACCATTGCTTTCTTCAAGTTAGCATCAGTCAGGTCAGTAGTGTGAACCAGAAGTGGCGAGAACACATTTCAAAATAAGAGTGCTAACAGAAGTACAGTGTTTGCTGCCTTAAGCTTGCTGGTTTAACTTCATTTGCTAAGTGTGTCTTGTGAAGTGTAAAATTTCTTATGTTATTTAATGTACATTTGGCTATTAGTGTCACGATTCGGGTAGTGGAGGACCCAAATGCAGAGAGAGAGACAATAGGTGAATGGGGTGATGAGGATTTATTAAACAGAAGGCGTTGTTGAAGGTAGCAGTCCAAGGAACGAGTTGCTGATTGACGAGCAAGGCCAGAAGCGGAGGGAGTCTAGGCAGGCAAGCGGCAGGGTACAACAACTGGGGGAAGCAGAGATCAGGTAAGTCAAAATGCAATAGGCACTATACAAATAACTAGATAGCTAGAAGCACGAACTCTTTACGGAGTGTGTTGATCTGTCGACGAGGTCGAGTTGGGAACCAGCTTAAATACACAGCACTGATGGAGATGATTGCTTGCACCTGGTCCCAGCTCCACTCGCCGCTCCAATCCTGCTGAGGGACACAAACACGCTCAAGGGGCAGAGTCAGGAGACCTGACAATTAGTTACTTTTTGTCCTTTTTTGGGGGGGCTCATTTTATGTTCACATACTTGTTCAAATAAGCAAGGGCCGTGGTCTTATAAGAGCATTCAATTGAAAATTACATTTTTGATCAAATGGAACATGAATATCGGAGGGAATGCTCATCTATCTACATTGATACACAATCTATAAAATTATGTATGTTTGTTAAATTGTGAACTAAAGTGGGCCGGTCTGAGCCCTGAAACTACAAGGCTGAAAAAGACTCCCAGTCAGGCCCTGATTGTCATGTATTTCTATCACTCGGCGGGACATGGTGGGCGTCTGCGTGTCACTTTTTTAGAACCCGGAAATTGATTTTTTGCCTGTGTGATAACTTCTTTGCATCGTGGTTGGCTCTCATTTCCAACAGCGCCACATGGTACAACTGCGATTTTAATTTTTTATCATTGCAAAACCAGTGGCCGAGATGCAGCCACTCGGGAAATCATGTGGCCAAACGCCACATGCTGTGCAAGTGTTGAGTGGAGTTCCACCGCATTGCTCAGTCTGCATCATCGGCCTTTGAATGCACTTATAGTTTAAATGCATTTACAATGTATGCCACACACACACATCCCCACACACACGCCATATTGTCAAAGAGAACTACTTAATTAAACTACCACTGTCACCAGGTTTTCTCTTTTGCTTTACTTTTTTCATTCTATTTTTACCGCAGTTTCATACAGCAAATATGCCAATGTTGGCATAAACCTGTACAATCATGAAGGTTCTGCTCTCAAGCCAGACCAATCACACCCATACCTGACCATCCATCCATCCATTTACTACCGCTTATCCGAGGTCGGGTCGCGGGGGCAGCAGCTTTAAGAGAGAAACCCAGACCTCCTTCTCCCCAGCCACTTCAACCAGCTCCGCCGGCAGGATGCCAAGGTGTTCCCAGGCAGGCCGAGAGACATAGTCTCTCCAGCGTGTCCTGGGTCGTCCCCGGGGCCTCCCGCCAGTGGGACATGCCTAGAACACCTCCCCAGGGAGACGTCCAGGAGGCATCCGAACCAGATGCTCGAGCCACCCCAGCTGGCTCCTCTCAACGCGGAGGAGCAGCGGCTCGACTCCGAGTCCCTCCCGGATGACCGAGTTTCTCACCCTATCTCTAAGGGAGAGCCCGGACACCCTGCGGAGGAAACTCATTTCGGCCGCTTGTATCCGGGATCTTGTTCTTTCGGTCACGAGCTGTGGGTCGTGACCGAAAGAACAAGATAGGTGATGGTTGGAACGAAGATCGACCGGTAAATGGAGAGCTTCGCCTTCCGGCTCAGCTCTTTCTTCACCACGACGGACCGATACAGAGTCCGCATCACTGCAGACGCTGCACCGATCCGCCTGTCGATCTCCCGCTCCATCCTGCCCTCACTTGTGAACAAGACCCCAAGATACTTGAACTCCTTCACTTGGGGCAGGATCTCATCCCCGACCCGGAGGACATACCTGACCAGTACTTATTAAAATGACAATCAATTGATTTGAATGAGGGCGGCACTGTGGACGAGTGGTAAGCACGTCCGCCTCCCAGTTCTGAGGACTCCGGTTCAAGTCCAGGCTCCGGCCTTCCTGGGTGGAGTTTGCATGTTCTCCCCATGGCTGCGTGGGTCTTCTCCGGGTACTCCGGTCTCCTCCCACATTCCAAAGACACGCATGGCAGGTTAATTGGGCGCTCCGAATTGTCCCCAGGTGTGCTTGTGAGTGTGGATGGTCGTTCGTCTCCGTGTGCCCTGCGATTGGCTGGCAACCAGTCCAGGGTGTCCCCCGCCTACTGCCCAGAGCCAGCTGAGATAGGCGCCAGCACCCCCCACGACCCTTGTGAGGAATAAGCGGTCAAGATAATGGATGGATTGATGATTTGAACGAATTTAAAATAATTTAATGAGTTGATCAAAGTGGTGCTCTAAATAAGATATTGATTTGTGGTTTATATTCAGCAGCAATCGATAATAAATGTACATGTAGCGGGCATTCTGCTGAGACGAAGAATAGAAAATTCATTTCATGCAGTTTTACACATTGACATGCTGGGACATTAAGAACAGTGATCTATTTCTCAGCTGTTGTATGAGGAGTGGGCAAACTACAGTGTCTTCTACAAGTACCAGCCCATCGGACTAGTGAGGTAACTCTGTCTCTCTGTCTGTCTGTCTGTCTGTCTGTCTGTCTGTCTCTCTCTCTCTCTCTCTCTCTCTCTCTCTCTCTCTCTCTCTCTCTCTCTCTCTCTCTCTCTCTCTCTCTCCCTCTCTCTCTCTCTGTCTTCCTCTCAAGTAGTGATGTGCTTCTTGGGTCGAATCCCTGAAGCGTGTGCCGAGTAATGTAGATGAGTGGTTCATGAACGGCGTGTCAGTGTGTGTGTTGATGACGTACGTGGTGACGTTTGAAGCCCCACGAAGCAGGTGTACCACGTGACTGATTCAGGAAATGATTCGCTAGGTTTGAGTGTAGTTCGAAATGAAAGCGGCAAAGAAACGCTATGGGTTCCCCTTCACTTTTTCTGTTTTCCGGTCCCTTATTGCGCTACTTTTTTTGCTTTTGGCATTCGATTTGACGAGCTTATTTTTGCGATGGAACCAGCAAGAAAGAGATTTTCCCTTGTTTGGGACTGTAGCACTTTGAGCAGATCTCACCTTAGAAGGTAATGCACTGTAATTACGGTACTATTTTAACAGATTCCAATAATAAAATAAAATAAAATGTGACAACACATAAAATTCACATTTTTCTGTTCACAGTTGAAAGTCCCCTTCAGTACTGGGAATCACAGAAATATACGCGTCCAATTCTATACAAACTTGCTATCTCATATCGATGCACCCCTGCTTCATCAGTAACATGTGAAAGAGTTTTTTTTTTCCAAAGCAGGTGAAATTCTCTGCAAAAACAAACAAACCGCCTGAGTCCAAAAACTTCGGAAAAAATATTGATTTTAAATAAAAATGAATAAGCACTTTATTTACCTCCTTATTTCACATTTTCACTTGTTGCATAAGCACAAACATAGACAAAGTAACAGAACAATTCATGTTAAAACACTCTTCAAATATATATTCTTTTGTATTTAGAGCATGATTTACACCCCACCATTTTATTGCATGCACCAAGCATGTTATACATTTTTCTGTCCACATGATGGCGTAGTCGAGGAAATGAATCATCTTGAAGCCCCTACGTGTGTGTGAAGCATTTCACTGCAGGGCTTCATTGCTTTACGGGGCTTCATTTTGCCATCACTACTCTCAAGCCAATTAACGTTTGTGTAAATGTTTGTTGAATTAATTGCCTGTCTGGGAGTAAATTTCATTTTGTTTGTCATATTTTGTTAAGGAAGTACTTTGGAGAGAAGATTGGTCTGTACTTTGCCTGGTTGGGATTGTACACCCAAATGCTGATTCCTGCTTCCCTGGTGGGAGTCATAGTCTTTCTGTACGGATGTGCAACAGTCGATGACAATATACCAAGGTGAACATCATTACAAGAGAATAAATAACCACACACACATGCACACGCAAAGACACAAACGTGCATATGCTCATGCACATCCCACGCATTAATCAAACCAATGAAAAAACATACATAACCTCTGACGCTACTAAAAAGGCATAAAATGGCATGTCATTGTGTAAAAAGTTAACGCCTCTAACTCACTTGTTTGTATTGTTTTAGATGTTTATGTGTCACACTAGTGGCATATCCAATGACATGTTTGTTTGTTTTTTTCTCCTTACACTCTCATGCCTAAATAATGTGCTATTTTGAAGCCAAAAAAAAAAAAAAAGGAATTGTGTTATTTGAGCCTTGGAGTGTAAATCTAGCCTTGCAGGCAATCGGGTTTTCCGACAACAATCACGCACATCAAAGATGGTTTTCAAAAGTAAATTACAGACACATACAGTACGTGTAAGATTCAAGTCTTAACCTTGAAATGTCAAGCAAGTCCCAGGTAGTTTCTTTTCTTGAAAAAAAAACAAAAAAAAAACATTTGAGTCCACATTTCAAGGTAACTGAGCCAAGTCATCATTTGTGTTAAGTTGCAAGTCAAGTCATACATTCTTGCTCAGTTACAATATTTAGTGCAGTCATAATATGTTTTTTTTTCTCTCATTATAACACACAAACAGAGAATGGAATTAAATGTGTATATATACTATGAAAATGAAATCTGTTTAAAAGAGAAAGAGCATGATAGTCACAACTTACCGAGCAAAATATGTAGCATAGATAAAGAGAATCGTGTCTTGTCTTTTAAAATTTATGTACCAGTACTTGATTATTTTCTTATCGTCAAATAATTCAAAGTGGATATTTTGTTGTGACCAGCAATTTTCCTGCTGCTTTTGCGGTGAACAAGAACTACAAGTACCAATTTTGCAGAAGTCACGGTACTGCCTTGTAGCCAATTGGTTATAGTTGCTTTGAAAGTGCAACGTCATGGAATTGAATCCCGTTTTCTACAATTTATTTATGTATTTTTCTTTTACTCTAATTTCTTGACACAAAATGTGTCCTACTGCCTGATAACCCTGCTCTGATGGTTATGTCGATAACAGTCAATCAAAAATGCCACATAGTTTTCTCTGTGCCTTGCTTAAGGGCACCCAAGTCAAGATTGTGAAGCGGGCTGCTCCCACTCAGTCATGGCTGCCCATGTCACATGGTGCATGAAAATACAGTATGTTTGACGTTGGACATTAAAACCTCTGCTTTTCATCACCCACAGGATATTATGGCATATGCTGCCATTTGTCTTCAGTGTAGAGACAAAACGCTCAAGCCTCGTAGTGGTGTTAATATTACATCTACTTTGGAAGAGATCACTGTGTTGAAACCATCAGCAACATCCCGTGGCCTCTGGCCAGCCTCAATTTTAATGACGTGTACTGTTAACCTCATGGCCAGCTCACCCTTGTAAGAGAACTCCCGATCGGGTTTATATGTATATGTGACTGAAGCTATATATGAAGCTCTGTGCTACTTGCGCAGAAGCAGCTAGCTAGCTAGCAACAGCTTCGGTTGCCTGCTACTCATTTGGCATCCGTCCGTTGCAGCCTGGTCATCCTGGAACTAGAGGGATTTCCACATTTGCAGTTCCTTCTTAAGGTTACTTGTTTTTCTCCTGATGTTTTGTTTTTTGTTTTTTTCTTGGCCTCTTGTGGTTAGATCAGGCAATGTAGTTAATATTTGTCAACTGGGGACATGTGAAGAAGCCCTTTGAAACTGTTTCTGTTTTGTTTCTCATTTATTTATTTTTTTGTGATGCATTTTTTGTTTTACTTCCCCCTCCAATATATTTCAATTGTGTCTTACAGCATGGAGATATGCCACCAAAAAAACAACATCACCATGTGCCCTTTGTGTGATAAAGTGTGCAGCTATTGGAAGTTGAGCTCTGCGTGTGGAACTGCAAGAGCCAGTCACTTATTCGACAACCCTGCTACTGTATTCTTCTCTATATTCATGGCTCTTTGGGGTGGGTGAACACACACGCACATGCACACTTGCAAATTATTAATCAAATACACTGTAGGCATACAGCATAGTCTCTTTTATTTTTCAAATAGTCACTGTCAAGTCAAAATCAAAGTTCATGCTTACGAATAATAGAGAAGAGTGAGTGTGTGCGTGGTGCGCGGGCGTGCGTGTGCATCATTTCTTTTAAATTATGTTTCATTATAATAAATAGCCCTCAAAATTAAGTAAACAATAAATAGTCAAAAGGGCTTTATTTTGAAATGTAGGTACCAGTACTTGTGTAACTATAGAATACACATACAGAATTTATTTACAGAAATACAGCATTCCAAAGTTTATTTTGTGACAGGTATCAAAATTAATCAAGCTTTATACATGTGTATTGAGAACATAATTCCAATTATTTAATTAGGCCTAACCTGGATGGACACTCTCGAATTGATATGGTTCAGACTTCTTGTCAGCAACAGAGGTGCATTTCTAATGAGGGGGAAAAAAAAAAATCATCTGACTTGCTTTCTTTTGATTATCTTCTTTGTCCTCCACTTTGTCTTTCAACAAAAGCTGCCATGTTCATGGAGCACTGGAAGAGGAGACAAATGAGGCTTAATTATGAATGGGACCTGACCGGGTTTGAAGACGAGGAGGTAAGTCTTGAAAGTCTATGACCAATCCCATTCAGTCACGATGGCCTGCATGGCTTTTCCAAAGGTTTACTTCTTCACCTGGAAACAGCAAATACATAAATGCATTGTCTTCTAATTGTTACATTCCTGATACATGCATTTCATTCATTCATGACTCTAAATTGGGTGTGAATGATTCTGAATGTGAATGGCTGTTTGCAGTGGCGGCTCTCCAGGGCTGGCGTATGTGTATACTGTACTGTACATGCCTTGACCCAGGTGATAGAGATCTGAATGTCTCTTAACTCGCAGATTTTTCTCTGTACACCCACAGCTCTCAAATGTTCTCAAGCAAGACTGAATCCCCCAGTTGCCACTGTTTTGTAATCACTGTGTGAATGAGATGTTTACTTACCGTAGATTGCCTGACATCATATTCCATCATTAATAATTTTTAATTATGTATTATATTTATTAACTCATTCACTCCCAGCCAACTCTTGTTGCAACATGGCACTGGCTCATCTCTTATACACTGATGCCACCTGCTGGCCATTTTTTGTAATAACTACCATTGCTTTAAGCGACCTTTTTATGTCAGACGCTGTATCAAAGTATAAATACATTTTTAGGAGTGCAGGACAAAGTATTAAGAAATGTATTTATAAATTTTGGGGTTTGAATGAGTTAATCATGCTGTTACCATAGTTCATGATATTCAGATCGCTTTTACTAACGATAGATCTTTCCCCTCCACCCCCTCCTCTGTCTCTCTTGGTTTATTTTTTACAGGAAGCACTCAAGGTTTGGATAAAGTATCTTTTTTTTTATGTGTACCAGTATATATTCTTATTCTGTCTCTCTGCTACTCCTAAATTTGTTTCTCATTCTTTCCAAACATTATAATAAATCTATTCATAAAATAGATTTGAAAACATTGAACTTAAATGTTATAGATGGAGCAATGTGAGCCAGATTTTGGCAATACGAAAGCATGAAGGACTGATGCATGGGCAGTGTTCGAATTTCTTCACACAGGAGCATGGTGAAGCAATTTGTTTTGAGTTCATCTATTCTCAGTTTTTTTTTTTTTTTTTTAATGATACAAAAATGACATAAATGCAGCAATACCAAACTTTAAATTAAGATAAAAACAAAAATACAATACCTCATTTTGAGTGATGGTTATAAAAGTGATAATGAAGAAAGGGCAAACTTCTATATAATATGACTTTCTTCTTCCACAGGATCCATGTCCATCTTTTTATACACTATTTACGTCTCCCCAGCACTTTTAACATCTGTCAGTTGTTTTTTTCTGTCCATGACTACCACAGGACCACCCCAGGGCTGAATATGAATTCCAAGTCATGCAGAAGTCTTTAAGCAGAGATCCCAAAAAACAATATAAGGTAATACATGCTGATTGCTTTGCTCTATTGTGTGAGTCTTGGGAAGGTTACGTCATTTTTGTAGTTTTCTGTAGTCGCATATCTGGCCCAACACATGCCCTAAAGATTTTCACTCATTGAAGCAGTAACACATCCCCAAGCCGCCATATGACACTAAGCGCGCGCAGTTTCGTGTTTAGGTCTTAGGAGACTTATTGTCAAAGACTTCCCAATTTAGCAAAATTCAGTAGAGTGCTCACAGACATATTTTCAGAAAGTAGACTGCACTCGGCGTAAAATCTTCATCCTCATTTTTGTTAATTGTGTAATTGGTAGGAAGGTGCTGCTGCGCCCCCGGCACTCTTGCAATTTGGTGACAACAAGTAGACTCGATTTTAGACTCTGGAAAACCTTGTCTAGCTATTTATTTGTTTTAAACAGTTAAACAAAACCTTAATTGAACTGTAAGCATTTGAGAACACTGCTCGATAAATTCTGCAGAGCCATGGTAGCCAACATTCGAGTTTTGAAGAATTTGACCCAAGGGTAGCTTTCTTATATACAGGCTGAGCAAAAGGGGTCCAAGAACTGACCCTTGAGGAACCCCATATAGCAATAGACAAATCTCCATTGTTTTCTTTCCCGATTCCGATCATAAGAACTGTGACTTGCTTGTTTTTTCCATTTTGTCCTTTGCGTTCCACAGACCAGCTTGGAATTACTGCACTTATTAAAATTTGCATTTACAATAGCTTTGTATTTCTCAGATGGAAAAGCTGACGTGTCGAGATCGCCTTCCTGCCTACATGACGAATATCGTCACAATGTTGTTGATGGTAAGGTGTTACGAAAGTCGTTTTTGCTTGTATGTATTTCTGACTATGCATTTCTGTGTTATCAGATTGGTGTTACGTTTGCCATTGTATTTGGTGTGATCCTGTACCGAATATCCACAAAAGCTGCTCTTCATATGAGCTCCAATCCAGTCACACGGAACCACGTACAACTAACTGTCAAAACAACAGCAGCCATAATCAACCTTGTGGTCATCCTTATACTGGATGAGGTGTATGGAGCAGTGGCGCGATGGCTGACTGTTTTAGGTGAGTGTATTTGTATTGTATTTGTATTTTATTATTTGTTTCAGGCAATTTCAAAACACACAATGGGTATCAGGCTCCACCAAAGAGCAAGAAACCAACAACAAAGAAAGTGAAAAAAACGAAAATAAAAACAAGTGTCTAGAAAAGCACTATATAAATCCAATGCATTATTATTATACTGCCTCTTCACTCATATTGGTAGAAACCTGTAATTCACCCCTGACGAAAATTGAGTGGAGGAAGTGGAAACATTTCAAACCAATATGTTTTCTATTTTAGAGGTTCCAAAAACTGACAAGAATTTTGAGGAGCGACTCATTTTTAAAACCTTCATTCTGAAGTTTGTCAATGCTTTCACACCAATCATCTACATTGCATTCTTCAGGGGAAGGTTAGTGCTATTTCTGCACTTTTTGATGTATTTGATTTTTTTTCCACGTTTTCATTTATTTCACTTAAAACGCTATGGCTAAGGATTGAATATTAAAAAAATAAATAAAGAAATAAGATGACTCATTGTCTTTTCTTATCAGGCTGGTAGGACGGCCAGGCAACTATTTGTATGTGTTTGAATCCTACAGAATGGAAGAGGTAAGTGTTGCGATAACTGTGCTGTCACACTGAAAATATTGTCTCACTTTAAAAAATAAAATAAAATAAAAAATCCTTAATCGGTTATAATTTTTTGGTGCTTAAATCAATTACCCTTGGTAGCCTTGACTCCATATTACAATGTGGAACTAGTCGTTAATATAAAATTTACTGACGCTCAATTCCAGAGTGCTCGGAAGTAGAAAATATGTCCACTTAGAACTTTCAAGATCTTCTGTATTCTCAATGGAAGTATTTTTCAGACGATATCATACTTTTTTTTTCTTCTTCTTCTTCTTTTTTTCTATATATATATAGTTTGGCAAAATTGGCCGGTATTACACTCAGGTGTGACTTATTTTCTTCATCTTGACCGCTTATTCCTCACAAGGGTCGCGGGGGGTGCTGGCGCATATACTCAGGTGTGACTTGTATATTTTAAAATATTGTATACTGTATATATTAAAATAGAGCTGAAATTGGCACCAAGAATCCCCATTCCATTGGCTGCATTTGGAAATAAGGACGGAGCTCATTGCTTCACTCCCACCGTTCAGAAAGTCAGTGTTGTTCAAATGAGCTGTTCAGTTATTCATAATGCCTCAAAAAATGGAGTACCGCATTATTGCCAGAGTTGTTCAGCTTCCACAAGAAGAAGCCACAAAAGCCACAAAAAGGATTTATAGTATCAAAAGACACAATATGCAACCAGAATTCTACCTGTTACTGTAAACTGGCATGGGATTCTAGCTAATGTAAGTCATTTTGAACTGAAAAAGAAAACTTTATTGTGGTTATAGATGAGATATAGATCCTCTTTTTTTGGTCATGTACACGTTTAAACGAAATTTGATCCCTGCAATTTGTCTCATCATAGCGAACATACTGTGAGTGGTACACACTAGAGCAGGGGGCTGCTTCATCACTGGGCGAGCAGTTCAGGGTATCTGTGTCTTGCTCAAGGGCACCACAGCCGTATGTCGGGGACTGATTTTGAATGAGTGGCAGGTTGAACTGTTTCCTTGTACTGTCTGACACATTGGTCCAGCACTCGTTTTTTAAGACGAATAAACGGCACATTTGAACAACGCTCTGAGTTCATTAATGTCACGAAGGGTGGAGGTGCGAGTGGGTGAGGGGAGATGAACCCAGTGGTGGTGAAACATTACAGGGAGACAGACAGGAAGGGCAATGTGAGGAACCTTATTTACAAATACCAAGTAATAAACTGGACGGAACGTGAGAGGACTGGTTGCCAAGACCAGTCTGGACAAGGGGAAGCAGGTAGCGATGATGGGGCGGGACGTGAGCGGACTGATCGCCATGACTGGACTGAACATGGGGTGACTTGGCTGGGACATGGTGAGACTTGGCTGGGACGTAGAGAGACTTGGCAGGGACGTAGAGAGACTTGGCAAGGCGTGGGGAAACTTGGCAAGGCGTGGGGAAACTCGGCAAGGTGTGGGGAAACTTTACAGGACGTGGGTAACTTGACAAGTCATGGGGAAACTTGGCAAGGCGTGGGGAAACGTTACAGGACGTGGGCAACTTGACTAGAGGTGGACGAGGGTGAACTTGACAGAACGTGGGCGACTGAATGTGACAAAGACAAGTGGAATCTTGACTGGAGACCAACAAACAATGGTTCTTACAAAACTTGACTTGACTTGACTTGACTTGACTTGACTTGACTTGACTTGAGCAACGACACCAACACAACTCAACAAGACAAGACAATGCTCCCACACCGCGTAAACAAACACCGATGACTAAATACACCAACACTAACGAAACACTAACAAGACACACCTGGGAAACACAATAGGCTGAGGGCACTGATTGGTCACACATACTGGGAAGGGAAGACACACGCAGGTGGACAAGGTTAACGATAACGAGATATTGGGAGAACATAGGACAAAACACCACAACACCTAAAACTAAACAAAACCCAAACACTCAGAACCAAAACATGACACTTAACAGTCGGAATGAAGCAGTGCAGTGCACACTCTGCTTTCCAATGGGGATTTTGGGAAGGCAAGCTTTGCTCTTCTTGCTCACAGTTTTTGTAAAATTAAATTTCACCAAAAAAAATGACTGATACTCCGGAGAAACTATACTCCGGAGTGACATATAGTCCGAAAAATACTGTATTTTGAAAACAATCTTAATGACCCACAACCTAATTAGGATAAACGGTACAGATAATGGATGGATAATATTTACAATATAATTTGCAATAGGTGCCACCATTGTTGTGTCATGACTTACAGCATCTCTCTGAAATGAGGGTACATTGACAACTTGGGATGTAATGTTACGATATCCAGATATCACGATACGATAAATATCACGATATTGTTTGGAGTTTGGCGATATAAAAAAGCTCACAATATTGTATAAAAACTCACAATAATTTTTAAAACGAGCAAAATATTGTGTTTTTGTACATAATAACAGTTTTGCAGAAACAGGCTTGGTTGTGTCATTGTTATTTGCTTCTACTGCATCTCAAAGTATCATGGTCTACGCAGTTACAATGTTGTGTTCAGCTGAAGCAGGCAAAAAGTTGTTTTTTTTGTTGTTTTTTTTTGTTTTTTTGGAAGGAGATGTTAAAAAATGTATGACTGATTTATAGGATCGACTGCCGAAGTGACCAAAACATTCATAATTAAAATTAAACTGCACTAATAAACTACTAATGCAACATCGTCTTTTTAACAGATGTGTTGCTTTTAATATCGTGACATGACGACGACAAATCACGATATATTGCCGTTATTGTTACATTCCTATTGACTACCCAATTTTCAGGATAGCAACATGACATACGGTTGCAGAATCATTGGAACAACCCCACATGATTTTTTTTATTTTTTATTTATTTTTTTTATTTTTTTATTTTTTTTAATGTAGCCCATAGCCAGTATTGTGACCCATTTTGGGCTTTTTGATGTTTCTGACCAAGCCATTTCAAAATAAGATACTGCCTACGGGTAAAAGTAGAATTAGTCTGCAGTCAATTTCACAATCTGATTGTGGATTCACAGTGTACTCATGGCGGCTGTCTGATGGAGTTGTGTATTCAGCTGAGTATCACCATGTTGGGAAAGCAGCTCATTCAGAACAACCTTTTTGAGATTGGAATACCGTAAGTCTTCATCACATGTTGATTGTAATACTTTGCGTAAGAATATGTTTGCATTTTAAACACTTCACGCACGGAAGTTTCTCCTGAATGTATTCTGGCAGGAATGTGTCAACCAACTGGTCTCACTTGCTAATCTTAAGAATACTGTTGTGACGAAAGTATGCAGTCACTGCCAAGCAATCATGCAATTAACCTATAATAAAACTGGACCTCAACTCGCTCGATGATCTTGCTTTGCAACAATATCTGAGAATAGTCCCTGTAAAGTGAATTCAGAGATATATTTTTGAATGCATGATTGACACATGTTCAAAGATAAGTGCTGAAAATGTGCAAAGACTCGGAACTATGTAGACGATACTTAGTACTCAGTTGTGGATGGTCAGTAATAAAGTGTTTTCACCATTCCAGTTTTCACAATTTTTTTTTTTTTAGATGGGGTTGGCTAAAGCAAGGTTCAAGTGGCATGAGTCGCGCCTCCACCACAATATGGGTCCGCAAGGGCCTGAGTCCTGCATGTTTTTGAGGTTTCTCTACTCCAACACACCTGATTCAATGATCAGGAAAATTATCAGGCTCCGACAGAGCTTGCTGATGAGCTTAAATATAAATCAGTTGTGTTGAATGTGGGAAACCTCTAAAACATGCAGGAGTCAGGCCCTCGAGGACCGGACTTTGACACCACTGTTTTAGATCTTTCCGTCCACTAGCACACCTAATTCATATAATCACCTCATCAGCATGCCTGATAATGAACATGATCTTTAGTAGCAGGTGCGTTGCTAGGCAGAAACATCTAAAACGTGCAAGATTCTGGACCACGATGACCAGAATTGGTGAACCCAGAACTTGGGCGTCTTGGCTCACATTAGTGGTTATCTGATACAGTTAGCTACCTATGCCTAAATCCCAAAAATGCAGCTTTCCTTCAGATAATCCACTGATGTGGCCATCTTAGAGTGCCTTGTTGTTGGACGTGAGTGCACACACTTAATGCAAAGAAATGACGTAAGAGCTGGGGGGAGTTGGATTTAAAAAAAAAAGTGACATGCCACAGTGGACTAGGGCTTCAGGGACTTTAGAGTGCCTTGTTGTCTGGAATGCGTGCAGGCATGTCATACAGAGAAATATGGAAGAGCAAACAGAGGACAAAAAATGTAAAGGAAAGTCCGACTTGACAGTGCTTGGCTGCTTGAGAGTGCCTCGTTGTTGCTGTGTGGAAAAGCCGGTGAGGTATGTTCGAGCCACTGCACGCTTTAAAATAGATATACTTGAACGGCTGAAACATGCAGTCATGTGTAGGCATAAGAAAGATGCTAGATGATGCAGTAACCATTTTTCAAAGTCTTCGTAATTTTATGAATTTGTTTGGAAGTTGAAAGATGAGTGGTGTGTAGTTTGAGCATATTGAGCAGATATGCACACAGCAGAGAGTGGAGTTATAATCTTGAAGCCTCATTTCACATACTTGTAGATTTCTTCTTTTTCATCATTCAAATTTGGCAGGGTTGTTAACAACACTCTTCTGTGTGGTGTGATATTTTAAAGACATTTTTTTTTTTTACTTTACAGGGACTTTAAGGAAGATCAGATTAAAATTCTGAGTTCCAATGAAACATTTGCTGCTTTTTTTTTATCAGTTCGCCAATTCATGCCAATATATGGTGGGAACTCAAGGAGACTCTCTAAAATAACGTCAATTTTAACAAATCTATGTTCTTTGTGTCCCAATTTAGTTGTCAACAGGTACAGTATATGTATGGCACATTGTATATACAGTATCACAATGAAACAAATGCTGTATCCTTCTTTCTATTTGGAGGCATTGAAATATAAACTGAGTCCATCTTACTGTGTATTTGTACATTCCTCAGCAAGCTGAAGAAGCTTATTCGCTACATCCAGTCAAAGCAAGGCACTTTTCAAGAGGAAGAGAGGCAGAAGAAGTTGCTGAGATATGAAACCGACCACTTCCTGGAGCGATTTTCTGGATTAACACCTGAATATATGGAAATGAGTGAGTACCACGTATGAAGTATCATTTTATTGACACATTCACCTTTGTTAGTTGGAATTTTCACACAAACACACGTCTTGAAGGTTTAGTTGTGACCTGGTCCATGGCTTATTGTTTTTAATCAGTCTAGTAGTATCTTCAACATTACATTCAATGATCTGAAACAGGCTTCAATAATCCTGGTCCTCGAGGGCTGGAGTCCTGCAGGTTTTAGATGTTTACGTCCGCCAATGCACCCGAGTCTAAATATCAGGATCGTTATCAGGCTTGTGCTGAACTTGCCAATGAGCTGATGATAGCAATCAGGTGTGTTGGAGGACGGAAGCATCTAGAACCTGCAGGACTCCGGCCCTCGAGGACCAGGATTGGGCAAGCCTGATCTAGAACATGCTGCATTGGGGTCTTAAATGATAACTAAGAGGAGGGGGGCATGAAATATGAAAACTAGCTTAAATAAATTGAAAAAGTTAAGCGGCATTGCTTAATCGTCTGGAATGGGAGCAAAGGTGTCACAGTCAGCTTCACTGTGTCATACTGTTACTGCATTTGTTAACTTATCCTCTTTCCTGGTTATTTCCCAGTTATTCAGTTTGGTTTTGTCACATTATTTGTGGCATCCTTCCCATTGGCTCCATTGTTTGCGCTGCTCAACAACATCATTGAAATACGACTTGATGCAAAGAAGTTTGTGACCGAGTTACGACGACCAGTGGCAGCAAGAGCCAAAGACATTGGTTGGTAGTCTGTCCGTCTGTCTGTCTGTCTATATTTCATGTCAGGTGTTTCACACAAATCAGGTATTAGATTTTTTAACATATTTTCCATTTGATATTCAGGTATATGGTACAACATTCTAAGGGGTGTTGCCAAAGTGGCTGTCATTATCAATGTAAGTGTTTTGTTTTGTTTTTCATTATAACCTGAAATGGAAATATTACAACACGTGACCTACACTGATGGCACCTTTTCAAAATAATGTGCTATATAATGTCCTATTCACAGCAATAGAATTTTCAGTTTCAGTTGTCATTTTTCTCAATGAAGTACATATTGTCAGCCAATCAGAGGAAATGAAAATAAATATGTAATCTTTTGGATTCCAAATCATCAGATGGATGTTGCGCTCACAGATTTATTTATTATTCTTTCTCAACTATTAACTTTGCAAAGAAACAGCTGACTTGCTGAGTGTCAAAACCGATTAGTGGTGTACTGTTGTCACTTACGTTCTTCAACTTCATTTCATATTTCATTCCGTTTTCACAATATTTGTAATATTATGCAAATTCTACATAGAGAAAGCCACAGTCATTAAATGTATAGAAGTTATTCAAAGTTATATTTGTTTTGGTATTCAGATTTACATGGAGCCATGTATTCCAATTAGAATGAATCAAACAACCAATCGGAATGAAATTACTTCACATAAACACCTCAACCAGAATTAAATGGCTGAATCCGAATGGAATTTCATATGAATTTCCGGGTTATTCCGTTTGCTAGTTCAAACGAGCATCATGTAAACTGTTCAATCGGAATAGCCAGGCTGTGTCCGATCTACGAATACCCTGTATTTTAAATAAATAAATAACTTTTAAAAGTGCAGCGTCTTACCAAGCGACGAGGAACTAGTTTTAATAAAGTACGTGAAACTTGCTACCTTTTATCAATAGTTTGCTTGAATAAAAAGTGTCAAAACCATTACAACTAAGGAGCTTAATAGATGAATGAACTCCGTCTTGATAAATCACTTGATGTATACATGGATCTCCGCACGTCCCACAGCTGTAACAATTCATCTGACTTACATTGAAGCATGTAAACAGCTGCTCGGAATGGATCACGTCACATGTAAACAAGTGACCAGAAATCTTCATTCAGAATGAATTCAATCGGACTGACAAAAAAAGTCTCCATGTAAACCCGGCCACTGATGATAGCAAGTCACGAAAGTCCGTCCCCATGGGGCCTCCTCTCAGTGGGATGTGACCTCATCAGGGAGACGTCACAGGAGGCATTCTGATCAGATGTAGCACCCTTTCCCCACTGTGTTAATGGTGCTTCGCTTCCCCCTCCTGAGATGGTGGACCACAATTTCCTTGAGGCGGGGAGGGAAATTAGTGTGACTGCCCACATCTGCTATGCTCCTCTCATCGTGGGCAACTTCTGAGTGGAAAAGAGTGGAACTCGTCCATTCACTAACATTAATGTAACTTATAGTCATTGTAAAGGGTGTTCATTTGATGTAGTCCTACTATTTGTTTTCATTGTTCATCAATCATTATCAGTATGACTCCCATTTTGTGCCACCTGTTTGAATAGCACCTCTAACAGCACTTACTCACCTACAATTCCTAGGCATTTGTCATCTCCTTCACATCAGACTTCATCCCTCGGATGGTCTACCAGTACATGTACAGCCCCGATGGCACCATGCATGGATTTGTCAACCATACTCTCTCCTATTTTAATGTCAGCAACTTCCAGGATGGGAAAGAGCCAATGGATCCCATGCAACTTGGCTATGCAGTTGAGATATGCAGGTGGGAACTCAGTCTTAGTTCAGTTGTTATTGCAAAAATAAAAAATAAAAAAAAAATAAAAAAACAACAAAAAAAACACAACAGGAGATCACATTTATCAACTCAGCGGGTTGGTCGAGTTGATAAATGTGATCTCTGGCTGGTCTAAAATTTCCACTGAGTAACAAGTTAATTAAGGCTAAAAACAATAGCTGTTAATAAGAATTCCAATTTCCAAAATATGAAAAGATAAATTATGCTAATCATTGTTCTTCATAGGCTACTTCTGTCAGTTATATAATCAGTCGTTAATCAGTTATCTCAACTCAACTTTATTTATAAAGCACTTTAAAACAAGCATTGCTGTATACAAAGTGCTGTTCATGGAACAGAAATCAGTCATGCAGTAAAGATAAGTAAAACAAGAACAATAAAACAAACATTGGAAGTATACAAGTAAATAGAATTTACATCAATAGATTAATAAAAAAAAAAAAAGGAGAATGAATGAATGAATGAATGAATGAATTAGATTCATTAAAATAAAAAAAATAAAAAAAAACGGAAAAAAAACCCCACCACTTTAGTGATTAATAATTTTGGTCCACTAAGTTAAAACAAAAAAAAAACAAAAAAAGACCAAGACCTCTTCTTGTTACTAGCTATCACATAGTATAGATGGCAGCTTCTTTGCGCCAGCATGGAAATGTTTTGGTAGCAGTCATTTATTCAACATGGCCACAATGAGATTGTCAAGTCAAAGGTGTAAATGACTATAGGTTGAATGGGCATTCCACCCCAGAAAAAAAAATAGTCTTACAAAGTATGGGATTTAATGTTGATAACATGACAAGCTGTTAAATCATCCATCCATCCATAATCCATCAATTTTTCAACCGCCTATCCTCACGAGGGTTGGGGGAGCTGTTAAATCTATGTGTGTAAAATCAAGCATTAAAAATATCAAAACATGAAAACTTCGGTTTGTTTTTATAGATACAAGGACTACAGAGAACCACCTTGGTCAACCACTCCGTATGAGATTTCAAAGGAATTCTGGGCAGTGCTGGCTATTCGACTGGCCTTTGTAATCATTTTTCAGGTAATGTGTGTTCAGGTGGGTGTTTACTGTACAAGACCAGACAGAGGATGGTTGGTGGTTTGGATTGGTCGGGATGTTAGTCATCAATTACAATTGTTTCTACTGTTATGGAAGCTTTCTATTTAAGAAAGTCTACGCTTCAATTGCAATTTTTATTTCGTATTTTGGGCTAAATTGTTATGTTATTTCGTATTTTGGGCTAAATTGTTGTGTCCAGTACGTGGCCTCAAAAGTCCTGTGAAATAATTCTCCATTCTTACCCTACTCTTTTGGACCATGGCTGCTCCTGTAGGTTGACAAGTAAGTTGCTCGTAGCCAATAAAATGAGTCAATGGGTGTGGCGTTATATGTGGGAGATCTTGCAAGGTAGAGAGGCAACAAATAAAAAAGAGAGAGAGAGAGAGAGAGGGGGGGGGGAGAGAGAAGAGAGAGAGAGAGAGGGGGGGAGAGAGAGAGAGAGAGATGGGGGGAAGAGAGAGAGAGAGAGAGAGATGGGGGGAAGAGAGAGAGAGAGAGAGGGGGGGGGGAGAGAGAGAGAGAGAGGGGGGGGGAGAGAGAGAGGGAGCGAGAGAGAGAGAAAGAGTGAGAGACAGAGAGAGAGGGGGGATGGGGAGGGGGAGAGAGAGGAGAGGGAGAGAGAGAGAGCGAGAGAGAGAGGGGAGGGAAGACAGAGAGGGGGGGAGAGGGAGAGAGAGAGAGAGAGAGGGAGAGGGAGAGGGGGGAGAGAGGGGGGAGAGGGAGCGAGAGGGGGGAGAGGGAGAGAGAGAGAGAGAGAGAGAGGGGGGAGAGGGAGAGAGAGAGGGGGGGAGAGGGAGAGAGAGGGAGAGAGAGATGGGGAGAGAGAGAGAGAGAGAGAGAGAGAGAGAGAGAGAGAGAGAGAGAGAGAGAGAGAGAGAGAGAGAGAGAGAGACTTACTGGTTTCGTCACAGCTTCATGTCTACTACACTGACTCAAACGCCAATCTGAATACATCGTCTGGGAACGTATCAGCGGGAGCAATACAATATGTATTCTCGCACTATTTATGAACAAATACCGCCAGAATTTAGCTTGCTGGCCAGTTTTGCAATCAGCGCTTAACACAGCAAAACGCACTCTACAGGTCCGAGATCAGCTAAAACGGCAATGTCACGAAGCACGGCACCTGTCAGCCAATCACAGGCATCAGGCATCGTCACGTGCATTTGTTGTAGCGGCTTAGACTGCGCAAGTGGCTAGAAAATAATAATACTAAATATTATTATTATAATAATAATGATGATGTTGATGTGTAGTATTGTCCAGTCGGTTAGGAAGAGAGAATGGATAAAAAGACTGTGCTGTTACAAGTATCCATGGAAAAAGTGAATTTGGTGAGTCACGCTCCTCTTTTGCATTTTATTTTTTTTTGCACCTGTTTTTTTTTTTTTGGGGGGGGGGGGGGGGGGAGACAAATTGTGATTTCTTTGAGGTTTTATATGAGGTTACATAATGATGGCCTGCAGTAAGGATTAAAGGGAATGTACAAACTTTGTGCATTTCGAATCTAATCAGGATATACCCTGATTTCACACATCATGCTCACACCACCATGACACCGCGCCGTGCACCTGTCCCTTATTTCGAGATGAGAAAGTTGGCAACCCTATTCACATACCATGTTCATTGGTAAGCCATGCAAATAGAAAGCATGGTGCATGATTGCCTCAGCTGTGTCCTTAGCTGAAGGTATTTTAGACAACAAGCAAAACGAATCATTTTGGTCATCTGTCCACATTTGTAATCAAGAAGTCTTACCTTCTGAGGGAGGGAGACCAGCCACAAAATCTACTCGGATGTGTGTCCACTGTCCAGGGTCAACCAAATATAGACGGGGGGTGAAAAAATCTAGATGGATTATTGTTTGATGCCTTCAATGGTCACAAACGTAGCATATGGATGTAAAATTTTGAACATCATATCTCAGAGCTGGCCACCAAAATCTCTATTGGCTCAAAGACAGGATGCACAGGGTGACAGACATGTCATGATTAATGGAAAACTTCCAAAACTTTCACCCACAACTGGTCCGGGATAAAAGGTTTACCAGGTGGGCAAGCCAAAGTGAAGCATTTTATAAAACGGAGGAATATCTAAAGCCATCTGAAGCGGCGACCACTCTATCAATGAAAATTAACTGTGAGAGAATGACATTCACACACATATGTGGTGTAACAAAGGTTTCAGGACTGGTGTCACAGAAGATATATTTCAAAAGTATGAGTATTTCCCGTCAACAGACGAGCACGTCTCCGAACAAATCCTGCATAGAAAAGGCGAAAGTTGCATTAGTACAACTCAAGCCTGCGTTTATTTTTTTCCTTTCGGACACATTACAGCTTACATCGATCGCATCACATCATTTGCAACATTGACATCCGAAAGAAGGGCTGACGGGTAGAAGCCGATGGCTTATTCGAGACCCGTCCCCATCGATCCATTACTAAAACGCATCAGTCATATACATTGTTTAGAATAGTCATTGTTTCATATCGTTGCCCATCCATCCCATACTATCCCAGACACTGCTCGCTTCTTTCTTCTCTTTCACCAGTAGCGTCTTCGCTGACCTCGGATCAGCTTTCACACATGTTGTAGCTTCCAGAAGAGTAGATCGGGTTGCATTCGTCCATTGCTTTCAAGCAATATTGCCTCGATTCTGGTCAGCTCAGCCACCACTGTTGCTACTTGTAGTTGTTGTTCAAGGACTCCTGAGCGCTACCAAGACCAGCTCACCCAGCAGAGCGGCCCACGCCAGCCGCACTCCAGGCACCAGACCACCAACCCCATTTTGCGTATTGACAGCAGATTCATTGTAGCCACAATACAGCCTCATCATGTAGCCTTGACTGTTAAAACAAATGTCCAAACGGAATTAGAGCCAGACAATCTTTAGATTCATATGGGAACAGCAGTACATATTACCAATGCAGGTGTATAAACAAGAATTAGCCTTGGCAATGTCAGCAAGTAATCATATACAACTCCAGTTTTGGGTAACCATGCCTACGCACCTGCTCAGTGCTCACATTATCCTGAGCCTCTACATCACCATGGACCTGGCTCTGTGTTATTTTCTCCTCGTTCCAAAGGTCATCAGGATCATTTGAAGACGTGGATGCCATCAAAATGTCTGTGACAATTTCACCATGGGGGATTTTGGAAGAATTCCTCCTGGAATGCACATAAGCGAGGCAGACGAGGCCGAGAAAGTGCACTGGACACCAGGAGGATTATTTAGATGAAACTAAAACTTTCCGTTTGCAGTTGAGATTTGAAAGAGAGTATATCATTTGGGACAACAGTACGAGAATTTTCCGACACTTTTCGCCACACCTAAACAGCATTAAAAGACTAATTGTCATTGATTACGACAGACAACAAAACCATCCAATCTTCTCTCTGTTTTCAGAATGTTGTGATGTTGATGAATGACCTCGTGGACTGGCTGATCCCAGACATCCCAAAAGACATCAGCCTCCAGATCCACAAGGAGAAGATTTTATTGGTCGACCTCTTCATGAAAGAAGAGCAAGTGAAGAGCATTAACCTTGAGAACAGTGCCTTTGCAGCCAGCAAGCACAGCAGGAACAACAACAACACAACAGCACAGCCGCATTTGGACTCACAAATTCACAACTATCAGCACAACTAGTATTGAAATTAATGTCAAACACACAAAAACAGTTTTTGTCCTGATTTTGCCCATTCTGAACAAGGAAGCAAAATACCCGACTCTCTTATGTCTTATAAAATGTTCCTATTGATTGTCCATCTGTTTGAGGTGCATTAAGAGTGGATTTGTCCTGCTAATAAGGTCATAAATCTTAAATATTATGCTAAATGTTTTAACTACTTCCCACATAAAATCTTTGTGTGTGTGGAGAAAGCCAACGAGTACTGAACTGTGACATCAACAGAACATAGCCAATCAAAATGGTGTGATTGATCAACAAAGATAAAACCAAATGTGTCCTATCTGAAGTAGGTTTTTGTAACATTTTCCAAAGCAAGTCTTTTTTTTTAACAACATGGCAATCGGCACATATCTTGTGTCTTCTTTGTTTTTGAGAAATCAAGTGAATGAAGACTGGTGATAAAAGTGAATCTTCATGACACACATGAAGATTCGCTGCTCTGCTCTGCGTTGAGATGATCAGAGCACACCACACACATTGACCAAAATGTTGAATGACTTATTTTTAAAAATCTTTGTGGCATCTGTAACGGACAATATTTGAAGATTTGAGAAGTGTTCATGTGTGTACCAGGCCTTAGTTTGCAAGCATAAACTTGCAAAGAGACAGCTTGTTAAGTCTTCTAAACATTCCAATGACTGGGAGAGCAGCAGGTTGATGTGAGGAGTGTAGTGTAAACTGGAAGGTGTCATATTGAAATTTTGTGAACGTGTCCAAGAAATTGATGTGAGTATGCAATGTTTCATTTCATGAATGCATATGCATGCACAGTACTGTACTGTACATCACTATGCATATTGAAATCCACAACCAGTATCCAAATGTCTGTGAATATGATTTCAATTTTTAATATGAATGACTAAAGATTCAAAACATACCAATAAAGTGGGAATGCTTTTAAATCCATTAAAAAAATAAATAAAAAATAGAAAAAAATCTGTTCTTTTCCCTTACTCATGATTAAGGTCTTTCAAAGCAATTTTTTTTCCCTGCACTATATGCTCGTTTAGTAATTTCAGTAAGATTTATTTTATTATTTCTGTTTGTTGCTTTTAAATGTCTATAACTGTTTGTAATTGCTTTTAAATGTACTTTAAATTAAACTATGTGAAGCATAAACGTATGATCCTCCATACAGTGTTATCAATTTTTTTTCCCTGCACTATATGCTCGTTTAGTAATTTCAGTAAGATTTATTTTATTATTTCTGCTTCCTGACTCTGATAGAGAAGGACGCAACTTATCGCTCTGCGATTCACTCCCTGCGGCGCAGCTGTAACAACAACTTTTTTGTTCTTACAACATGCCTAGTGGGAAAAGAACGGAAGACATTGAGGAGCTAAAGACTATTATCCAAAAAATGGAGAAAACCATGGAAAAAATGGATAAAACCATAAAGGAATCTAACCAGAAACTGCTGGATGAGGTGATGCAACTGCGGGATGTGGTTCAAGCCCAGAAGGTGGAGATGAAAAAGAAAGACCTGCAAATTGTCACCTTGCAGGAACAGGTAGATGAGCTTGATCAAAAATCTCGCATCAATGATGTCATTATCACTGGCATTAAAGTCAGGCCGCGCACGTATGCACAAGCCGCGGCCAGGAGAAGTGATGAGGATTCTGACCTAAATCCTGACAATGAATCAGTGGAGCAACAGGTGATAACCAAACTACGGGAATTTGAAATAACGGTGGAATCGCAGCATATTCAAGAGTGTTACACACTTCCATCTGAAGGGAGAAAACCACCTATGGTGTTCATGAAACTTACTGACAGAAAAAGCAAGATCGCACTCCTCAAGCAAGGCCCAAAACTGAAAGGCAAGAATGTCTTTCTAAATGAAAACCTGACCAAAAAGAATGCAGAAATCGCAAGAAAGGCACGTCAACTGAAGAAAGATGGGAAAATCATGGCAACTTGGACCGCCAACTGCAAAGTCCTTATCAAGACACAAGGGAGCTCACCAGAGGAGATCAAAACCAGGGTTGTCAAGCGATTGCAGGAGTTGGAAGTCTACGACGATTAATTATGTCTCAAAAAGTTGACCCCACATCGACAAACTACACCGATTTAGATGATCAATTTGTGGAATATGCCTTGAACGATCCAAATGGAATACTCGACCCTGACAAAAACTTTTACAACAACAAAGCGGACAAGTGCCACTATTTCACTGATGAACAATTCAACAAATCAATTAATCTCACTGGTAAGCTCTCAATAATTCATTTTAACAGCAGGAGTCTATATACTAACTTTGGACACATCAAAGAATATCTCCAGAAGTTCAACAACAAAATAAATATTATTGCAATCTCAGAAACATGGATGAAAGATAACAAGGACGTGGATTTTGATTTACCTGGATACAATATGGTATCTACTAATCGAACTGGTAAAGGAGGTGGAGGGGTGGCCTTGTTTGTGGATTGTAACATCAAGTTTGATATTTTGCATAATATGTCGATTAGGGGTGTTAAAAAAAAAATCGATTCGGCGATATATCGCGATACTACATCGCGCGATTCTCGAATCGATTCAATAATCGGCAGAATCGATTTTTTTTTTTTTTTTTTTTTTTTTTTTAGGATTCACACCTTGAGCATGGAAGAATGTTATATGAACGGCACATTAAGCCTTAATCTTTTTATTTTAATGCTGTTCAAATGTGAAACAGATTGCAAACTGTTTGTGTACAGTGGCTCACGGTTATAAGCCTCAAGTTTTAGATAAATCTATTCATACAAATCTTACAGTGTACATGTACAAATTTACTGATAGTATTTTCTAAATTTGAATGGAAAAAAATCGCAACAATCGACTTATAAATTCGTATCGGGATTAATCGGTATCGAATCGTGACCATTCGTATCGGGATTAATCGGTATCGAATCGAATCGTGACCTGTGAATCGTGATACGAATCGAATCGTCAGGTACTAGGCAATTCACACCCCTAATGTCGATACAGGTTGACAATCTCATGGAATGTATTACGATTGAAATCAATGTGATAAAAGGTAAAAATCTAATTGTAAGCTGTATCTATCGCACACCAGACTCTAAGGTGGAAATGTTTAACGAGTGTATACAAAAACTTCTGTCAACAATCCACAACAAACAAATATTTTTTTGTGGTGACATGAATATTGATTTGTTAAACCCAAACAAAAACACTCATGTTGAAGACTTTATTGATACAATGTATTCACTAGGTCTGCATCCATTAATTACATGTCCTACAAGAATTACGACTCATAGTGCTACTTTAATAGATAATATTTATACTAATATTATATCAAACAAAATTAATAGTGGTATATTGATTAATGACATAACTGATCATCTTCCTATATTTGCAAATTATTCATGGTATCAAAATGGTAATAGACAAACACGAGCTGTGTATAAAAGATTTAGGACAGAAGAGAATATTATTGAATTAAGAAATGACTTGTTGACCCAAAACTGGAGCTGTGTTTTTGATGCAATAAATGTGAATATGGCTTATGGCTACTTTATAAATAAAATTCAACAATTGTATGATAAACACTGTCCAGTAAAAAAGGTTTATTTGAAAGAACACTCACAAGCCAAACCATGGATGAGTAAGTCATTAATAAATGCTTGCAGAAAAAAGAATAACTTATACAAGATATTTATCAACCAAAGAACTAAACAGGCTGAGGATAGATATAAAAAATATAGAAATAAGTTAAATTCTATTTTAAGGGTCTGCAAAAAACAATACTATACTAAATTATTAGACGAAAACAAAAACTATATTTGTAAATTATGGGATATTATGAATGAAGTTATAAGAAAAAATAAAAAGGATAAATTATCTTATCCTGAATATTTTAATGTCAATAACAAAAAAGTCATGAATAAAGAAATTATTGCAAATAATTTTAATGAGTTTTTTGTAACTGTAGGAGCAGACCTCGCCAAAAAAATTCCAGATTCCTCCTCTCACTATGAGAATACTTATGCAGGCAACCTTTATTCGATGTTTTTGGAGCCAGTCATGGACACTGAGATAAGACACTTGGTTGCCAAATGCACAACAAAATACTCCTGTGACTCAAACGGCCTTGATATGAAGTTAATTAAGAGTATAATAAATGAAATTTTATGTCCACTAACCTATATATGTAATTTTTCATTTCAGACTGGGGTATTCCCGGATGAAATGAAAATAGCAAAAATTATTCCTATATATAAAAATGGTGATGTTCATGATTATGGCAACTATAGACCTATTTCAATTTTGCCACAGTTGTCAAAAATTTTAGAAAAACTCTTTAATAATAGACTTGATAAATTTATAACAAAACATAAATTGTTAGATGATAGTCAATATGGTTTTAGAAAAGAACATTCGACGGCCCAAGCCCTGACTGAATCTATGGAAATTATCACAGATGCTATTGACCGAAAATTATATACTGTTGGAATATTTCTTGATTTAAAAAAAGCGTTTGACACTGTAAATCACAACATATTATTAAATAAACTAGAGAAAATGGGGATCAGGGGCACTGTATTAAGTTGGTTACGAAGTTATCTAACCAAAAGATATCAGTATGTGACATTGGGAGGGAGTACTTCTAATAAAATGGAAGTTTTATGTGGTGTACCTCAGGGCTCAGTTTTGGGCCCTAAATTGTTTATTTTGTATATAAATGACATATGTAAAGTCTCTACTGTGTTAAAGATGGTACTCTTTGCTGATGACACAAACATTTTCTGTACAGGTGAGGATATACAGAGTCTAGTGCAAATAGTAAATGAAGAATTATATAAACTTCAACAATGGCTTAACGCCAATAAATTGTCTATTAATCTCAACAAGACTAAATTTATGTTATTTGGTAAAAAAGGAACTAAAGAAAATATCAGCCTACAAATTTCTAATGTAAATATTGAACGGGTAAACCAACACAATGTGTTGGGAATAATTATTGATGAGATGCTTACATGGACTCCTCACATCACACAGTTAAAAAAAAAAACTGGCAAGAAGTATATCCATCCTCTATAGAACACAAAAAATATTGACTCTAAAAGCACTCCAAATAATCTATAATGCATTGATTTTGCCTTATTTGACATATTGTGTTGAAATTTGGGGAAACACCTATAAAAGTCGATTGCAGCCGTTGATCGTATTACAGAAAAGAGCAATAAGAATTATCCATGATGTTCCATATATTGCACACACACATAATTTGTTTATCGAAGCTAAACTATTGAAATTAT
Source organism: Festucalex cinctus (assembly GCF_051991245.1). Taxonomy (NCBI): domain Eukaryota; kingdom Metazoa; phylum Chordata; class Actinopteri; order Syngnathiformes; family Syngnathidae; genus Festucalex; species Festucalex cinctus. The sequence continues at coordinate 4,778,467 of NC_135413.1, forward strand.
TAGATCTAGTCAACTATAGAACTATTCAGACAATGTATAAGGCGGCCAGATATTGTCTCCCTTATAACTTACAAACATGTTTTCAGGCAAAGGAGTCGAAATATGATTTGAGAGAGAAACATGTGTTTGTTCAGAGATGTGTTAGGACTACACTGAAGTCATTTTCGATCTCCTGTACGGGTGTAAAATTATGGAATTCATTAGATCTGGGACTAACAGAAACAAAGACACTGGCTGCATTTAAGAAAAAATATAAAGAAATGGTATTAATCAGTTATATTGAAGAAAATGTTTAACCTGACTTTTGTTCAACTATTATGTGGGAGAGCAATAACACCAGTGTCAAAAACAAGGAGGGAGCTTCAACACAAAAATGTAAACACGTCTGACTATGTTATTGTAAAGCAAGGACAGTCTATTTTATATCATTTGAAAACAGCATCTGTGCCGACTGCTGTGAAAAGGACGCTCTGCTCCAAAAACTTTTTGCAAACCAACATGGATCTAATTAGCTGGTCTGTAAGTGCGTTTGACAAAATCTTCTCTATGATGAGACCTGCAACTACTGATCGTTCATGCCCAAGTGGTACTCACATGTCTGGATATGCTGAGGATTCCTGGGCAAGGTGGAGACCAGTGTGTCTGACTACTTTTGACCTTGAGGACGTGGAGGACGTCTACCTGCTGGCTGTGCTGGTGGTCTTGCTGATGCTGCTGGGGATTGGAACCCACTGGCTGTTTCGCACTCTGCGTAAAATGTCTGATCGCCAGAAGATTGCAGAGGAAATGGCTGAGGCCACTCTGAGAGCCATCACTGGCGTGCAACCCGGCCGAACTAAGGCCGTTGATGAAACTTCCCTGGTGAAAAACGACATTGCAGCACTCAACCTTGCCATGAACGGAATGAGGAGAGACATGGCCACAAGGTTGCTTGAACTGGAGAAAAAGGTCGCGATGAACAAAAATCGTGATGAAGACGGATCGGACTGAAGGAGGTGTCGGACACATGGTCTTCACTATGCCCAGTTATCTAAAGCTGCTGGACTGTGATAATCCACATGGTATGAATCAACAAGTGATCAACAAACTACTGGAAAGAATCTTTTGTCATGATCTACAAACGAACAAATCACTGATGAAGAGGATCCGATTGACTTTCAATAATCCATTTGCCTGAATCCCCTCCGTGAGCCGGTACCTTAACGTGGTGGAGGGGTTTGCGTGTTCCAATGACCCTAGGAGCTATGTTGTCTGGGGCTTTATGCCCCTGGTAGGGTCACCCATGGCAAACAGGTCCTAGGTGAGGGGCCAGACTAAGAACGGCTCAGAAGACCCCTATGATGACGATGATATTTGGAGAAGCGTTTCCCTCGCCCGGACGCGGGTCACCGGGGCCCCCCTCTGGAGCCAGGCCTGGAGGCGGGGCTCGCTGGCGAGCGCCTGGTGGCCGGGCCTGCACCCATGGGGCCCGGCCGGGCACAGCCCGAAGAGGCAACGTGGGTCCCCCTTCCCACGGGCTCACCACCGGTGGGAGGGGCCAAAGGGGTCGGGTGCAGTGTAGGCTGGGTGGCGGCCAAGGGAGGAGACCTTGGCGGACCGACCCCCGGCTACAGAAACTGGCTCTTGGGACATGGAATGTCACCTCTCTGGCAGGGAAGGAGCCCGAGCTGGTGTGTGAGGCAGAGAAGTTCCGACTAGACATAGTCGGACTCGCCTCCACACACAGCTTGGGCTCTGGTACCAGTCCTCTTGAGAGGGGTTGGACTCTCTTCCACTCTGGAGTTGCCCATGGTGTGAGGCGCAGAGCAGGTGTGGGCATACTTATTGCCCCCCGGCTCGGCGCCTGTACGTTGGGGTTTACCCCGGTGGACGAGAGGGTTGCTTCCCTCCGCCTTCGGGTGGGGGGACGGGTCCTGACTGTTGTTTGTGCATATGCACCAAACAGCAGTTCAGAGTACCCACCCTTTTTGGAGTCCTTGGAGGGTGTGCTGGAGAGCGCTCCCTCTGGGGACTCCCTCGTCCTGCTGGGGGACTTCAACGCTCACCTGGGGAATGACAGTGAGACCTGGAGGGGCGTGATTGGGAGGAACGGCCCCCCTGATCGGAACCCGAGCGGTGTTCTGTTATTGGACTTCTGTGCTCGTCACGGTTTGTCCATAACGAACACCATGTTCAAGCATAAGGGTGTCCATATGTGCACTTGGCACCAGGACACCCTAGGCCGCAGTTCGATGATCGACTTTGTAGTCGTGTCATCGGATTTGCGGCCGCATGTTTTGGACACTCGGGTGAAGAGAGGGGCGGAGCTGTCAACTGATCACCACCTGGTGGTGTGTTGGCTCCGATGGTGGGGGAAGATGCCGGTCCGACCTGGCAGACCCAAACGTATTGTGAGGGTTTGCTGGGAACGTCTGGCGGAATCCCCTGTCAGAAGGAGTTTCAATGCCCACCTCCGGCAGGGCTTCTCCCTTGTCTCGGGGGAGGCGGGGGACATTGAGTCCGAATGGGCCATGTTCCGCGCCTCCATTGTTGAGGCGGCCGATCGGAGCTGTGGCCGTAAGGTGGTCGGTGCCTGTCGTGGCGGCAATCCTCGAACCCGCTGGTGGACACCAGCGGTAAGGGATGCCGTCAAGCTGAAGAAGGAGTCCTATCGGGCCTTTTTGGCCTGTCGGACTCCGGAGGCAGCTGACAGGTACCGGATGGCCAAGCGGAACGCGGCTTCGGCGGTTGCTGAGGCAAAAACTCGGGCATGGGAGGAATTCGGTGAGGCCATGGAAAACGACTTCCGGACGGCTTCGAGGAAATTCTGGTCCACCATCCGGCGTCTCAGGAGGGGAAAGCAGTGCACCGTTAACACTGTTTATAGTGGCGATGGGGTGCTGCTGACCTCGACTCGGGACGTCGTGAAGCGGTGGGGGGAATACTTCGAAGACCTCCTCAATTCCACCAACACGTCTCCTTTTGAGGAAGCAGAGTCTGGGGACTCTGGGGTGGGCTCTCCTATCTCTGGGGTCGAAGTCACTGAGGTGGTTGGAAAGCTCCTCGGTGGCAGGGCCCCGGGGGTGGATGAGATCCGCCCGGAGTTCCTAAAGACTCTGGATGTTGTGGGGCTGTCGTGGTTGACACGCCTCTACAACATCGCGTGGACATCGGGGACAGTGCCTCTGGATTGGCAGACCGGGGTGGTGGTCCCCCTTTTTAAGAAGGGGGACCGGAGGGTGTGTTCCAACTACAGAGGGATCACACTCCTCAGCCTCCCTGGTAAGGTCTATTCAGGGGTGCTGGAGAGGAGGGTCCGTCGGGAGGTCGAATCTCGGATTCAGGAGGAGCAGTGTGGTTTTCGTCCTGGCCGTGGAACAGTGGACCAGCTCTACACCCTCCGCAGGATCCTCGAGGGTGCGTGGGAGTTCGCTCAACCAGTCCACATGTGTTTTGTGGATTTGGAGAAGGCGTTCGACCGTGTCCCTCGGGGAGTTCTGTGGGGGGTGCTTCGGGAGTACGGGGTGCCGGGCCCCTTGATACGGGCTGTTCGGTCCCTGTACGACCGTTGCCAGAGTTTGGTCCGCATTGCCGGCAGTAAGTCGGATTCGTTTCCGGTGGGGGTTGGACTCCGCCAAGGTTGCCCTTTGTCACCGATTCTGTTCATAACTTTTATGGACAGAATTTCTAGGCGCAGCCGAGGCGTGGAGGGGTTCCGGTTTGGTGGCCTCAACATTGCATCTCTGCTCTTTGCAGATGATGTGGTGCTGTTGGCTTCATCAGGCCGGGGCCTTCAGCTCTCACTGGAGCGGTTCGCAGCCGAGTGTGAAGCGGCTGGGATGAGGATCAGCACCTCCAAATCCGAGACCATGGTCCTCAGTCGGAAAAGGGTGGAGTGTCGTCTTCAGGTCGGGGATGAGATCCTGCCCCAAGTGGAGGAGTTCAAGTATCTTGGGGTCTTGTTCACGAGTGAGGGTGGGATGGAGCGGGAGATGGACAGGCGGATCGGTGCAGCGTCTGCAGTGATGCGGACTCTGTATCGGTCCGTCGTGGTGAAGAAAGAGCTGAGCCAAAAGGCAAAGCTCTCCATTTACCGGTCGATCTACGTTCCAACCCTCACCTATGGTCACGAGCTGTGGGTCGTGACCGAAAGAACGAGATCCCGGATACAAGCGGCCGAAATGAGCTTCCTCCGCAGGGTGTCCGGGCTCTCCCTTAGAGATAGGGTGAGAAGCTCGGTCATCCGGGAGGGACTCAGAGTCGAGCCGCTGCTCCTCCGCGTTGAGAGGAGCCAGCTGAGGTGGCTCGGGCATCTGGTTCGGATGCCTCCTGGACGCCTCCCTGGGGAGGTGTTCCGGGCATGTCCCACTGGCGGGAGGCCCCGGGGACGACCCAGGACACGCTGGAGAGACTATGTCTCTCGGCTGGCCTGGGAACGCCTCGGGATCCCGCCGGAGGAGCTGGTTGAAGTGGCTGGGGAGAGGGAAGTCTGGGTTTCCCTCCTGAAGCTGCTGCCCCCGCGACCCGACCCCGGATAAGCGGAAGAAGATGGATGGATGGCATTTGCCTGAATCAAAAGTCTCCGAATGTAATCAACTCGACAACCTGCTATTTGGACTTGATGAACTGAGTGAACTTTCAAAAATCCATCTGCTTGAATCAATTGTCTCCGAATGCAATCAACTGGATTTTTAATTTCATGGACTTGATAATCTGAGTGAAATTTTATCATCTCTGCTGACTTTTATTATTTTTATTTGATTTTGTGCGTCCTAGTTTAGTATGGGGGCGGGAACCTATAAGCTTTATGCTTCTTCCTGCCAGCCCTTTTTCTTTTCGGTTATTGTATGTCAAAATTGTGTGATGTAATGTTTGATTGTTAACAATGTTGTCCGAAAGGAAAAATGAACAAATAAATCAATCAAATCATTGCCACTTGTAAACTTCAAACGTATGATCAAAAGAAGAAAAATACACTTTTTTTTTTTTTGGTCCATCTCTCAATGAGGCCTGTACTGAAAGGTCCACGTAATTCTATTGTTGATAAAACTGCTATAAAAATATATTCTATAATTATAAGTGATCATGCACCAGTCTCTCTCACTCTACAAATTGACTCTACCTACTTCCCCCGATATGGCGTTTTAACATCTCATTACTGAAAGACGTAGAGTTTGATAAAATTATTAGAAGTATAAATATATCTCCATCTCTTCTCTGGGAAGCAGGGAAAGCGGTAATTAGAGGGAAAATTATATCATATTCAACTTATAAAAAGAAACAGGATCAAAAATTAGAAAAATACCTGGAAGATAAAATTAAACAACTAACGGATGAATATGTATTAAACCCAAATAATCAAATATGGATAGAACTACAGAATATAAAAATACAGTTAGATAACATGTTATCTAAAAAGACAGAGTTTATAATACAACAGTTGAGATATAATAATTTTGAACATAATAATAAATCAGGTAAATTCCTGGCAAATCAACTTCAACGGAATCGGGAAAAATCTCTTATAACGGCTATTAAAGATATAAATGGTGAATGCACACAATCACCAGAAGAAATTAACCATATTTTTTATAACTATTATCGAAATCTATACTCAGAAATTAATAGACCTAACCCTGAACATATTGAGGTATTCCTAAATAGCTTAAATATACCTCAGTTATCTATTGAACATAAAGATATTCTAGATGCCCCGCTTACTATAGATGAGTTGTATCGTGCTTTAGACAGTATGCCTAATGGCAGAGCACCTGGTCCAGACGGCTATCCGGCTATATTTTTTAAACATTTCTGGTTAATGTTTGCTCCATTATTTCTAAGAGTAGTAACTGAAATTAAAAGTAAGGATGATATACGTCAAGATATGAATATAGCAGCAATTAAACTTTTATTAAAGCCAGAAAAAGACCCCACCCTCCCGTCAAGTTACCGACCGATATCACTAATTAATACCGATATTAAAATTATCGCTAAGGCCTTGGCATCTCGACTGAGACAGTAATCTCGACAATTATTCATAGCGAACAAACAGGTTTGATTAAAGGTCGTCATTCTACTAATAATATTAGGAGGCTCTTTAACTTGATTAGTATGTCACAGCGGTATGATAAAAAGGCAGTTGTTATTTCGCTGGATGCAGAAAAAGCCTTCGATAAAGTTAACTGGTCCTTCCTCTTTGCTGTCTTAAATAAATTCGTCTTCGGGGAGTCATTCATTCAATGGGTCTCAATATTATATGATTCTCCTAAAGCTACAGTTACTACTTTTTTTTTTTTTTTTTTTTTTTCTAAGAGCTCAGAATTGTTCATTCGGTAGTCTTACCGATTCAACGTCTTGTCATCATTGGTCTTTTTTTTTTTTTTTTTTTTTTTTTTTTTTTTTGTGTATGTGTGCGTGCGTTTGCGTGCGTTTGCGTGCGTGCGTGCGTTTGCGCGTGTGCGTTTGCGTGCGTTTGCGTGCGTGCGTGTGCGTGCGTGCAAATACGTATAAATTTATACTCATTCATTTACCTAAAACCTTATAAATATCCCATTACCCTTCGCCTTAACCAGGTACTTCAGAATCTTGCCAGAGTCGTGAGATTTAAATGGTCAGGAGACCAGAGAAAAGGTCAGAAAAAAAAAAGAAATAAAGAGAAAAGAAAGGTAAATCAAAGTGACATCCAGCACCGACCAAACACTTCCTGCCTTCCCCATGATTACAAAATCAAAGTCTTACGCCAACCCCGGAAGCCTCTAAATTCCAGCAAATTTAGCGAGATCTCAAGAGCCCAGAGGAAAAACTAAAAAGAGGAAGGAGGGAAGGATCGATAAGGCAGAGTGAGATCAATAGAAGCCAGTACATCCAATCCATCAAAGTGAAGTCCAGCACCAACAAGACCCCTCCTGCGTGGTTACAAAACCAGAGTCTTATGCCAACCCCAGAAACCTCATACTTCTAATAAATTAAGATCTCAAGTGACCAGAGGAAAAACTAAAGAGAGGAAGGAGGGAAGGATAGATAAAGCAAAGTGAGAACCACAGACACCAGCACCAACTGATTCAAGGGGCTGTGGGAGGGAGAGGGTACTTCTGTTGAGTTTCAGTAGATGCTGGTGCGACGGATCTGGCATGCATAAGGACCACCACCAAAGAAAGAAGCCGTCAACCGCGGTCCAGCAAAGCGAGCACCCCCCCCCCCCCCCGGAATCCCCAGGCCGCGGCAGCACCAAGGCCACCCCCAAGCCACCCGAGCGGACACCGGTCGGCGAGCCGACCCAGACACCCGGAACACCCCCGCCCCAGCCCCGGCCCACACCCCCGAGCCCAAGGCCGCAGAACGAGGCCCAGCGGGCCCCCACAGCACCCCACCGGTCCCCAGCCCCCATCCCCCCACGACCCCCCCGCACCCCACCCAAACCCGCCATCCACCACGACCCAGGCCCCACCACCCCCGACCCCCAAACCCCCGAACACACCCCGACCCCCAGCACCCAACCCCCCACCCACCCATACCTCCACCCCCCCCCCCCAAACAAGCCGCCCCCCCCCGACGGCCGCCACCCCCCCCCCCCCCCCCGCGAACCCGGCCCCCCGCGAGAACACCCCACCCCCCCCCGGAAACCGGCACCGGGCAGCAGCGCAGAGAGGGAAGATGTGCCCACCCCACCTCCAGCCGCGCGAGATTTGCACAGCGGCGGGAGGGGGGAAGCAGAGGAGGAAGCACCAGGGGTGAAGGCGGAACACCAGAACACCGAGCCCGGTGGGGAGAGGCCCCGGTCGTCACGCCAGAGTACTAGTGACACCTAACCCTGTTACTGAGTCCGCCAGCTCGCCGACTGGCGAGCTCTACCCTTACACCGTGAATGTGGCCCCACCCAGTGTATATACAAGTGTGTGCGTGTGGTGCATTAAAATTGGGAGCAGGTGAGTCGGAGCAGAGGGAAAAAATTTCCCCTACTCCGACACACCCGTATCCCCCCCAAAAAAATGAATATGTATATGTGTGGTGCATTAAAAAAGGGAATGGAGGGACAAAGTGGTGGGGCAGGGACACAAATGGGGGGGACCACAGCGCTGCCAGGCACTGCAGTCCATCCCCTCTGATGGCTCCCCGCCCCAACTCACCCCTCCCCTTGGACGTGAGGTGCATTAAAATTGGAGGGGAGTTGAAGGGTGAAGACGGTGTTTCCACCCTTCCCCACCCCACCAAGAAATGTGTTGTGTGCCCTATGTGTATATTTACAAAGTGTATAGTGCAAGCTAGTGAAGTGAGTAAGAGGAGCGACCAGCGGGGCCTCACCCAACCCGGCGGGTGTAGGTGGCACGCCCGCCCCCCAGCACCCCCACCCCCACCCGCCCCCCACCTCATCCACCCGGCACCACAATGGGCGGACAGCCAGCGCAGCAGGGCTACCGGACAGCCCACCGGCCACCGGAGCCAGCCCGGGGCGCCAGGAGTTATACCGGAGTGGGGCAGGCCCCAAACCCTCGCCCGGCCCCCCGGAGCCCGACGCCCGGGCCGGGGAGGGAGCCCCAGGCCCAGGGAGAGGGAGGGGGAGGGGCCGCAGGGCAGACAGGGAAGGGGGGGGGGGCGGGGGAAGCGGGGGAGAAGACGACAAGAAGGCGAAAGGGCAGCTGCAGGGCAGGAGGCGGGGGGGGGGGGGGGGGGGGGGGGGGGGAGGAGGGGGGGCGACAAGGGAAAAGGGACCGGGAGGCAGAGGAGGATGGGCGGGAGGAGGCGAGGAGGGAGAGGCGACGGGGGGGAGGAAGGGGGAGGGGAGAGGGAACCACGGGGCACACCGGAGGCCCACCCACCCCGAACCGCGCCGCCGGGCACGGAGCAGCGGACCGCTCCGGGACGGCACCGCCCCGGGCACCAGGGGAAGCACCCCAACACCGCACCCCACAGGGGGCCCAGGGAGCGGCCAAGACGCAACCGCCACCGAGCAGACAACGGGGGGGGGCAGAACCACCCCCGCCCGACCACAGGGGACGGCATCAAGAAAATTGACTAATTAGCATGCAGTAACACCAAGTGTTGATGCTTAGTGCCCACTAGAAATAGATCTTAAGGAGTTATTGAGTATAGTGTCGTATAGTGTGGTATGCTCGAGCCCACTAGCAGCAACTAGGTTCCTGACTATATAAAAATAAAAACAATCAGATACAAAATACCAAATACAGGAGCAGCGAAAACAGAAGTTGTAACGATGTGGTGGCTCTCGTTAACAGGCAGAATCTTGGCAGGATTAAGTTGCCAAATTGAGATTAAAATATTCTATGTACATAGACCATATTACAGTTACAGCTACAGTTACTACTAATGGGATTACATCACAGAGCTTTACTCTACAAAGGGGAACAAGACAAGGGTGCCCAATGTCTCCTTTATTATTTGCTCTATTTATTGAGCCGCTTGCATTAGCTATACGTCAGGATAGACGGATCCAAGGAATCCACTCCGGGACAATAGAACATAAAATTAATCTATATGCCGATGATATACTACTCTATTTAGAAGAACCTGCTATCTCGCTAGGGGAAGCATTTAACTTAACTAAATTCTCTCACTTATCAGATTACTCTATTAACTGGACAAAATCAACATTATTACCTATCACAGAAAATTCATGGAATCCTACAAGTCAGGATCCACACTACTCCTTTCCTACAGGTAATTTAAAATACTTAGGTGTTAAAATTTCACCAAAGTTAACTGAATTAACTTCTTTAAATTTTTTACCATTATTGGATAGTATCCGTAGTGATCTGGAGCGCTGGAATAATCTTCCGATCTCTTTAATAGGACGGATAGCTACTATAAAAATGAAAGTTTTACCAAAGATTAATTATTTATTTTCAATGATTCCATTTAAACCTACGTCTAACTGGTTCCAATCGCTGGACTCTGCTATCATAAAATTCTATTGGAATAAAAAAAAAAGCTATAATTAGTCTATCTACTCTTCAGGAAAGTAAATCTAAAGGAGGTTTAGAGGCACCAAACTTTATGTACTATTATATAGCTAATCAACTACAATATCTTGTGCTATGGACACAACCCAACAGAGATACTAACTGTTGGTTGGAATTGGAGCAGAAGGATTGTAATAATCTTAGACTGTTAGATTTACTCTTTATTACAAAATCAATAAAACAACATAATTGTTTTAAAAACCCAATGATAGCCGCCACCCTGACTGCCTGGTGGAAGGCATTAGAAATTACAAACTCCCAATTGGCGCCCTGTGGGCTCTCTCCCATTTGGCATAACCCCGACTTTCAACAATAATCAGTCGTTCCATTTAAGCTTATGGGAGCAGAAAGGAATTACACACCTTCATCATCTTTTCTCAGATAATAAGTTTATATCGTATACAAACTTGGTCCAGAAATATGAAATAAAAAATGGAAATTTCTTACATTATCTGCAAGTTAAAAATATGGTTAAGAAACAAATCCCAACACTTCAGGATACGCTCCAACTGCCTGTCTTAGCTAAAGATATTATAAAGCTTTCTCCAACAACAATAAAGAAAATATCAAAAATATATGTTATTTTTATACACAAATAAAACGTATTTGCCGACTTTAAAATGGGAAAAAGACTTGTCTATAGTTCCGGAACCAGACTTCTGGACCCAAATTTGTGAAAATGTATTTAAAATGACCAAACAGACAAATTTGCAACTTATCCAATATAAGATACTTCATAGAACATATATTACACAATATATGATGAAAAAAATGGGACTCTCTGACTCCGACATTTGTCTCCAGTGCTCACAAAACACTGCCGATACTTATCTTCATGCTTTATGGTCATGTACTCCAGTGCTGCATTTCTGGACTAAAATCTTGGAAAAGCTCGCTGATATATTAAACTGTAGGCTTCCTTTATCTCCAAGATTGTGTTTACTAGGTGACTTAACAATAACTGAGCTACCATGTAAACAATCTCAATCTATACTTATAGCCCTTACTATTGCTAAAAAAATAATCCTTGTCAATTGGAAAAATAAACAATCTCTAAATATCGACCACTGGTTAAACTTACTAATAAATTATATCTCAATGGAAAAAATCTCTGCCTTAAATAAAAATCAAGTATCAAGATTTAAACAAATATGGTCTATGAACATAGAATATTTTAATCTTAATTTGGCAACTTAATCCTGCCAAGATTCTGCCTGTTAACGAGAGCCACCACATCGTTACAACTTCTGTTTTCGCTGCTTCTGTATTTGGTATTTTGTATCTGATTGTTTTTATTTTTATATAGTCAGGAACCTAGTTGCTGCTAGTGGGCTCGAGCATACCACACTATACGACACTATACTCACTAACTCCTTAAGAGTTATTTCTAGTGGGCACTAAGCATCAACACTTGGTGTTACTGCATGCTAATTAGTCAATTTTCTTGACGCCGTCCCCCGTGGTCGGGCGGGGGGTGGTTCTGCCCCCCCGTTGTCTGCTCGGTAGCGGTTGCGTCTTGGCCGCTCCCTGGGCCCCCTGTGGGGTACGGTGTTGGGGTGTTTTCCCTGGTGCCCGTGGCGGCGCCGTCCCGGCGCGGTCCGCTGCTCCGTGCCCGGCGGCGCGGTTCGGGGCGGGTGGGCCTCTGGTGTGCCCCGTGGCTCCCTCTCCCCTCCCCCTTCCTCCCCCCCGTCGCCTCGTCCTCCTCGCCTCCTCCCGCCCATCCTCCTCTGCCTCCCGGTCCCTTTTCCCTTGTCGCCCCCCCCCCCTCCTACCCTGCAGCCGCCCTTTCGCCTTCTTGTCGTCTTCCCCCCGCTTCCCCCTCCTCCCTTCCCTGTCTGCCCCCCTCCCCCTCCCTCTCCCTGGGCCTGCGGCTCCCTCCCCGGCCCGGGCGTCGGGTTCCGGGGGCCAGGCGGGGGTTTGAGGCCTGCCCCACTCCGGTAGAACTCCTGGCGCACCGGGCGGGCTCCGGTGGCCGGTGGGCTGTCCAGTAGCCCTGCTGCGCTGGCGGTCCGCCTATTGTGGTGCCAGATGGGTGGGGTGGGGGGCGGGTGGGGGTGGGGGGTGCTGGGGGACGGGCGTGCCACCTACACCCGCCGGGTTGGGTGAGGCCCCGCTGGTCGCTCCTCTTACTCACTTCACTAGTTTTGCACTATACACTTTGTAAATATACACATAGGGCACACAACACATTTCTTGGTGGGGAGGGGAAGGGTGGAAACACCGTCTTCACCCTTCAACTCCCCTCCAATTTTAATGCACTTCATGTCCAAGGGGAGGGGTGAGTTGGGGCGGGGAGCCATCAGAGGGGATGGACTGCAGTGCCTGGCAGCGCTGTGGTCCCCCCCCATATATATACATATATATATACTAAGGGTGTCACGATTTCGATTTTTTATCGAAATCGATCGAAATTACGTCACGATTTCGAGCATCGAAATAGAAGAGAGGACACACGATTCGATGCCCCCCCACCCCCCCGCGCCCGCCGCCACCGCCACCTCCCAGGAAAGCAAATGAGACGCAGCCATTCAGCTACTAGCTAACGGCACTTGTTAGCTGACTTCTCCTGCAGTCATGATGGCAAGCGCGGACAGACACAGCAATGGTGCTTCAAGCCGCTCCCGCTTCTGTCGTCACCAGTTTGGAAACATTTTGCGTTCCCGGTGAGTTATGTCGACAACGTTCACGTTGTCGATAAAAAGACCACAGTTGCAAGATATGCTATGTGCGCGTACTGTACTCGGCCACGGTGTTACGCCCGGCTCGTCAAGGGGAAGGGAAGTAACACAATAACAGAAAATATAGAGTAGATAAACACGGGTCGACTTTAACATCTGAGTAGTTTTAATTGAAATTTCAGGCAGGGGTTTGACAAGGGAGTGAAAGTGGAAGGTGAACAAATAATAACCGCATTTGACAGAACTGACAGAACGGAGGAGAAACAACAATAACCAATAGGGGTATAATACACGGATACACAATAGCGTCGCGCTGGCACAGTCGTCCAATCGGAGTGTCGCGCTGGCACAGTCGTCCAATCGGAGTGTCGCGCTGGCACAGTCCTCCAATCAGAGTGTCGCGCTGGCGCATTCAAACTGAAGTACCATTATACGGGCACCAGCCGACACAAACACACACATACATACTAGGGGAGCGGAGCCGGCGGCGGGCCCGAGCCGCCAGCCGTAACAACGGGAAACACGACAAACATGACGGGACATTTACGCAGGCATCACAAAGATTTAGATTTATCAAATTCAACTAGAAGTGGGAAAACAACGGTCCAACCAACTATTTCATCCTCATTTACAGTGAAACTTCCACACACTTCAGCTCGCGCGAAACGCCAGATCCATAGGTCTATTTATAGCAGCAGACCTGCAGCCTTGGAAAACGCTGGATTCAAACATTTAATTAGTGTACTTGAACCACGCTACAGTATGCCCAGCAACTGTAAATGTTGGGATATAGTTTGTTCAGGCTGTATTTGTTCCATGACTTTGGATACAATATATTTTTTGTTGTTGTTGCACATTGCACATTATTTTAAGAGGAACGCACAGCACACTGTTGTAACCAAAAACAGTCAATAGATGGCAGGCACCCACTGTGACTTTTTGTTTTTGTTTTTTTATTTTTTATTTTACACTTCAGTAAGAACAAGACGGTTAACTTTATATTGTAAATAAATTCTTTGAATTTGATCATTCCTGCCTAATGTCAATTATCATATATTACATAAATTTACACAAAAATAATATGGAAATTGCATCACCTATATGTAGCCGATCTTTTGAAATAAGATTTACTGTACAATGAATAGAACCAATGATCATAGACTAGCCTTAGCCTACAGAAGCATATGCCTCTGTGTTATAAAGTGGGGGAGCGGAAAAAAAAAATAAAAATAAAAAAATCGAAAAAAAAATCGAATCGTGACCCCAAAATCGAAATTTAAATCGAATCGTGGAGTTGGCGAATCGTGACACCCCTAATATATACATATATATATATACGTATATACATATATATATGCATATATATATATATATATATATATATATATACTGAGAAATTAACAGTAAAAAAAAAAACAATAATAGTAATAATTTTACCATAATTTCTTTGGGAACTGACATTTTAAAAATAACTACAATTTCGGTAATGTCCTAGGATCTAGATAGAATAGAATTTAATTATTCATTATATTAACATTTATTTATTTTGAAATCTAATGAGATGTAGGTAAAGGGGAAAGCTTGAGAAGGTGAATAATACGCAAAGCAAAGAATTGGACTTATGGATGCTGCCTCTGCTGGCATCAGCTCTACCAAGTGTACATTTCATGAGCTCTAAAATGATAAACAATAGTGGCAGCGTGGCTCAGTGGCCATCTAGTATCCCTCAGGTTGTGGGTTCGATCCCCTTGATGAACATGTTGAATTATCCTTGAGCAAAATACTGAACTCCTAATGCTATGTCATCAGAAGACTTCGTCAAAATGTAAAGTGGTTTGAGAGCCTTGTATGGGAGGGAAATGCTATATAAATGAATTACCCAAAACAGTAAACTGTTACAATTTTCAACAATATCTAGTTTTTCAACCGTTATTGGCCATGTTTTGAAAGATTAATCACATTATTTTTGTCATATACTGTTATATTGCATACAATCTTGTTAAAATTACAGTAAAAAAAAAAAAAAAAAAGTACTTTAATTATGGGGAGGGGGAAAAAAAAACATTTTTACGAGAAAGTAATTTTCCATTATATCACAGAATTTTCCTGGTGCCCCAGCTGCTGGAAAATTACTGTTATTTATTTATTTATTTATTTTACTGTCCAACTTGCTTCACCAAACCACCCTGACCACTGCTGACGAGCAATATGTCCCAGTTCTGGAGTAACGTTCTTGTGGTGTTAAAAATGAGTGTCTTAAAGATGGTTTGATTCTGAGAAGAAACAAAAATGCACCGGGGGTGCACATGAATATTCCCTTTGTGGCCTGTGTAACAACAGCAATAGTCAACAACAACCTCCAGTCTTTGGTAGCTTGAGGTTTTTAATGGGTACTCAGCAGAGCAAAAACAAACAAATAAAGCAAAGACTCTCCGTAACTTCTGCCAACAACTCGGGTTGAACGTAGCTCCTTCTCAAAATGTAAATATCTTGGTCTCTGAGTTGAGACGTACAACAGACTACTTATGACACTAGTTGCGACTTCATATTAAGCAGGGTTTTGGCACCATCTTGTGGCACCTTAGGTCATTACAGAAACAGTGGGGTGGGGGCGTGGGGGGCTCCCATTTTCAGAGTTGAGTCAAGGAAATTGTGTTGCAATTTAAAAAAAAAAAAAAAAAAAGTTCCACAGATAAAAACACAAAATGGCGAATTTATCATAAACATTTATGAACCATAAACAGACAGTCAGTGGTTCACTCAACACCAATTTGAATGTATGCACAATTTGCAAACAAATGCAATTTACAATGGTCGTTGAATAACTGAGTGAAACTGTATGCATAATGGTCGCCACAGACACATTTAAGGACATATGTTAGACAGTAACTTCACAATTCCAAAACAATTGTCTGTCACATTTAGGCCAAATGCATACAAACAAGAAGGAATGACAGCAAATGTATTCTTAAGTGACTTTGCAAGGACAGCATTATTTTATGCTTTTACAGCTTAATGACAAAAATCCAAAGAGAAATAAAAATAAAGTAAGAAAGAATCAGAATGTAAGAGTTCATATAGAAATGACATTTAGAAAAATACACACCAGGGACCTTGTGACTGAATGAAGACTTTTGAAAACAGGGTCAAGCAAGAAAAAAAGATTCTTGGATTGAGATTTCTTGGGACTCAAACCTCACAGTTCATTTTATTGTCAGTGTTTCTCCACAAGTCATGCAAGCAGGACGACGCGAGGTTCGCTGTCTCCTCACGAATAGAATGTACTGCTTTTCACCTTCTTTTGTTTTGCTCTACAAGATACAACGGAAGCATTTCAACACACAGAAGAGTGATCTGTTTATATTTAAACATATACAGTGCGGTGAATTTGTATTTTTTTTGCCCCATTACCGAATTTTTTTCTTTTTCAGAAATGTTAAAATACTTTATGCCTAAATATTTTCTTTTTGACAATTTGGAGCCTACATCACTATATATGGCGGTTACTATTTAAGTGATTTAATAATAGGGATGTAACGATATCCAAACATCACGATAAGATAATTATCACGATATTGTGGGGAGGTTGGCGATCCTCGTTGTCGGGGATATCTTTAATGGATTTATTATCCTCTCTGTGTACTGTGGGTTTCGTCTACTTTAATTATTATCATCATTATTATTATTAAAATTATTATTATTATTACAGTTGAATATAAAAAGTAACTTCATTAAAAAAAAAAAGCACATTCCTTTTTTTTTTTTTTTTCCCCCCACCTAAAAGAACTGTAAAGGCCTCAGTATGCTTCTGCGACGGGCTCGCACGGGGGGGTTACGGCGTTGCTCCGCTCGTGCGTTTGCCTTCCGACTTGTGCGCAATACACATCACAATACACATCGGTGTCTGCTGGAATTTCACACCAAGTCCCGCTGTCGCTATGGCTGGGCCGCCACAGAGTGGCGATTCCTCTGCATTTTATGACGGATTCAGGAAGTTCAATTTAATTCAGAAACACGAAACAAAGCCGGGGGGAGAGTAAGTTCATCACCGTGGCAATTAATTATTGCCAATTTGCACCGGTGTCGGCCGTAAACTCGCCAAAACACAACAGCCGTGCGCTTAGCGAACACAGTTTTTTTTGTTTTTGTTTTTATTGTTGTTTTCCGCCTCTCGTCCCAGGCACATATCCACATGCACAGCCGTGGTCTCCGAGCAGGGAAGTCGATTTGCGCCGCCAATTGCCTTCACCGAAACTATCTGTGCGGGGGGCGGGGAGAGAGAGAGAGAGGAAAAAAAAGAAAAAACGCCATCGAACGGACCAATCAGAAGCGAGCTACGCCCCGCCATCTACGGCGTCCAAGGATTGGCGACGTGTGCACGTCAGCCGGCCACGAGCGACGCCCCCCGCACAGATAGATTCCGTGAAGGCAACTGGCGGCGCAAATCGACTTCCCTGCTCGGAGACCACGGCTGTGCATGTGGATATGTGCCTGGGACGAGAGGCGGAAAACAACAATAACAAAAAAAAAAAAAAAAAAACTGTGTTCGCTAAGCGCACGGCTGTTGTGTTTTGGCGAGTTTACGGCCGACACCGGTGCAAATTGGCAATAATTAATTGCCACGGTGATGAACTTACTCTCCCCCCGGCTTTGTTTCGTGTTTCTGAATTAAATTGAACTTCCTGAATCCGTCATAAAATGCAGAGGAATCGCCACTCTGTGGCGGCCCAGCCATAGCGACAGCGGGACTTGGTGTGAAACTCCAGCAGACACAGATGTGTATTGTGATGTGTATTGCGCACAAGTCGGAAGGCAAATGCACGAGCGGAGCAACGCCGTAACCCCCCCGTGCGAGCCCGTCGCAGAAGCATACTGAGGCCTTTACTTCCAAGCATTTGACACAATTAAGTGTGGTGACATCTGCTGGAGAAAAATTATATTTCATTTACACTCACATAGGGCCCTTTACTAAAACTAGAAACCGCGTTTTTTTTGTTTGTTTTTTAACTTGGGCTGTCTTGTGAGTTATAAAAATAGGCTTCATAATCTAAAACATTTAAGTGTGATAAAAATGGAGAAAAAAAATCAGTAGGGCACAAGTACTTTTTCACAGCACTGTAGCTGTTCCTTCAAAGCAAAGAAAGCTTACCTGTTCTCACTTGTGCTAGCTTCTCGAACAAACGGATTTGATGTGAAAGGTTGATAAGCGGCAGAGGAGAGCTGAATGCTTGCGTGTGTGTTGTACAAGAGTCCTTCGGAGCTGAGCTCTGCTTGTTTTTTCCTCAGTTGACTGGAGGAGGAATACAGCTCTTCTTCGCTGTTCTGACAGACATCATACATGGAAGGGTAAAGACAACCATATAGACAGCTAGCTGCAGTGTGGGAAGTCGATTGTGTAATTTGATATACTTAGTGTACTCACCTCTGGTTGTAATACTTTTATGTCAACTAACAGAGAGGCTAATTCTAAGTTTTCATTGTAGCCGTTCTTTAGAGGCACAGAACGGTAGCCTAAAAAGCAAAGAAGAAAACATTAAAAAAAAAAAGAATTACAATATATTGTTGCTAATTAACTTCGCTCACCTGAATGAAGATACTTTTTTTTCCCCGCAATTTTTGTAGTCAGTTTCTTCGCAATCATGCACAATGCCAATAAAAAATAAAAATAAAAATACGGATGTGACAACTAAAAATCCTTTTCTTTATGTCTGCGTAGATTTTCATTCATGGCAATCAATAAAGGTTGAACTGAGGCAATTAGACTCATTTGTTGAATTTATGTTTTTTTTTGTCTTTTTCTTTTAAATAAAAGTATGAATGATGGGGTCTGTGACAAATATTTTGTGTGCATGCTGTGGGCCACAAAATAAATGGAAGGCAGGACACAAATGGCCCCCAGGCGATAGTTTGGACACCACTGATTTAAAGTTTTAAATATAGACACGCATACATACAACCATAGTCAACCTCAAACATTTCTTGACAATATGTTAAATATGTCCTCACGAGTTTAAACATAACATTCTGATTAATATTACATTTGTGGAATATGAATTGTGGCACAAAATCCAGCCATTTTTATCCATCTCAGGGCGCGGCCATTTTGCCAACTGGTGTCGACTGAAGATGACATCACAGTTGCTCAGGCAATGACCAATCACAAGTCAACTGTTTTCTGAATCTGAGCTGTGATTGGTTGTTATCTGAAACATGAGCAACTGTGATGTCATCTTCAGTCGACAGCAAGTGGCAAAATGGCTGCCTTCTGATATTGATTAAAAAATTGCTGGATTTTGCTGCTTAAATCATATTCCACCAACGCAATATTAACCAGAATGCTGTAGTTAGACTAACATAGAAATTTTTCGGGGGTTTGACTTCCCCTTAAAAAGAATTTTGGAAAATGAAGTCATGGAAGTGGTGATTTACAATATGTAAAAAGTAAAAAAGTGATTTGCAAGAGATATGCAGCTTGTTCTCACCTGAACAGATACCTTTGACAGGAAATGTGGCCTGAGCGAGGAAGTTGGGATCTGAAAACACGTCTTCTTCATTGACCACAAAGCGCAGGAAGGTGAGCTCGGGCTCATACACTTTGAAGCACACAGGCGGTGTTGTAGCTTTCCACACCGGGTTCAGACCGTTATCCCCTGCAGAAAGACAGACATGCTGTAATTTTGTGTCACATTTGGTTCGTGTGATGAAGCCACTCAAATGATCTTTGCTTACGATAGACGGTGGTCTTGACCTTCGCTTCAGTGTGACCACATAGTTCAATCTCCACAAAAGGACTAGAAATTGAGCGGCCAAGCTTGGGAAGGTGTCTGGCAGCGATCACCTGCAAAAGACAAATTGGAGTTCAACTTGTAAGGGAGAGATTTTTGCTGGCTAATGTTGAGGTGCCCTTGAGCAAGGCATCGTTCCCATCACCACCTGTGGTTTGAACACCTGCTTCACTCTCAATCTCCCCTTGCATGTGTGCGATTGTGATTAAACATACCCTAATCACAATGTTGTACTTGACATCTTTCTTCTCCTGGTGAGGGTCATAGCTATCCGAGCGCATGACCTCTGGCTGTAGAATGTAACCGGTACGTCCATTCATACTGAAGAGGGAATGGTTCAGCTGCATGTATTTATCTGGGGGAACATAATTATGGAATAATTAGGCAAAAAATCCATTTATTTCAAACATTATGTACCCTTCTGATAAAAAAAAAAAAACCTAACCGACAATTCAATATCAATATATATTGCATATGTGATCAAGATCAATAGAGGGTGGTTAGTTTTGTGCCACAATTACAAGCACAGGAAGCAGAAGCAGCTGTCGAACCAAAGAAAAGTGTGCGCACACCAAACAAACAAAAGTCATTCAAATAAGTCGACTTGTTGTACGACTTTATTGTGCATACTAACCCGATGAAACATCTCCAGATGAATATGTGGGGTAGAATAAGGGAGTCTTTGATGTGCTTGCTCCAATGTTAGCAAGCTCCGACCCTCAGCATTGCACTCAAGTCATAATCAGGCAAGTCAAACATTAATGGATTTCGCTACAGCAGTAATGAGCCCGCTAAGAAGATAAAGTAGTCCTAAGATGGCTGGTCAACTGTAATGCATGCACTCCAAGAGAGTATTAGTTTGT
Organism: Festucalex cinctus; assembly: GCF_051991245.1. Lineage (NCBI taxonomy): Eukaryota > Metazoa > Chordata > Actinopteri > Syngnathiformes > Syngnathidae > Festucalex > Festucalex cinctus. The sequence continues at coordinate 4,798,749 of NC_135413.1, forward strand.
GAGGTTTTTTTGATATGCTACACTTACGTTGTATTAACATTGAATGAAGGGCAATGTACCTGTATCAACGATACTACTTTGGGGTAGCCTCTTCCGCATGTAAGCATTTACGGTGCACTCACTGCTGGAGGAGCTTGGATGTAAACAACATTGCACATTATGAAGTACTGTACACAAATACAGTGTACATTCCTTGAAAATTAGTTTTACTACCATACATTTTGAATTATATTATTCCTCTTGATATGTGTTTTCGTTTTCTTTTTAATCATGTTAATTGTTTTTAAATGTAATCTTTGAGTAGTGTGATTCTTTTTCTTATTCACTAATCCAAATAAAGCATCTTGATGAGTATTGTGTTTGTGGAATATCATTAAAGCAGCAAAATCCACCCATTTTTATCTATCTCAGCGGGCGGCCATTTTGCCACTTACTGTCAACTGAAAATGACAGTTGTAATGACCAATCACAGCTCAACTGTTTTCTGAAATTGACAAGCCGTGATTGGTTACCTGAGCGCTGAGCAATGTTGGGAATAAGAGTGTTTAAACTAACTGTATTAGGTAACTACGTTCTTTTTTCATAAACGGACCAATCTAAAGAATTATTCTCTCCATATTTGAAACGGCGTCATCGTTATTGTATGTGAAACACGTTACGTTGTGCAGTTGTGTACACTTTTCCGGAAAGCTTGCTAAGAAAATGTCATTTGCGCACACTTTGAAGCACTGTTGTCATCGCACCTCGGCACAATAAAGGTGGGTCTTGACAGGGGAATTTGGAGTGATTTTTTTCATTTTGCAGGTGCCGCGGAAAGCATTACGGCTGGAACGATATCCAAACATCACGATACGATATTATCACGGTATGAAGCTCACGATACGATAATTATCACGGTATTGTGGGGAGGTTGCCGATATTTTAAAAAGGTCACAATATTGTAATAAAAAATTAGCTCAAAATAAAAAAAAAAGTACAATATTGTGCTTTTGTACATAAATGTTATTATTATTATTATGTTTCATTGTTATTACGTTATTATTATTATGGTATGTTGTTAATGCAAGTACACATTGAGTTCCTCCACATATTGACTTGCTTCACAGGCATATTATGTTCACCTTCATCTGACAATTAGCATAGATTTTAAACACAGAAGGGCCAAAAGATCCCGAATGAAAATTAAAATGCACTACTCAACTAGCCACGAGAGGGTGCTAGAACTGCACAAATGGAAATCAACCTGACTTTTTTTAACAGATGTGTTGTATTTCAATATCGTGAACATGACGACGACGATATTGTGGCAGTTTTAATATTACGATATTGCGATATCGCACTTATCGTTACATTCCTAGGAAGCATGTCACAACGTGTCTTCCTTCACAATGAACATGTTAGCATTTTAGCAAAAGTCCAAGTCCCGCGCCTGGAACTCATTCGGGTTTGACAACTTTGACAAGACTGACGTAGAAATAACAGTAGAGATTTGCTGAAAAACAGCCGCTATAAGGAGCAAGCTGACAATTCTGTTCCACCAAGAACCTTACGAGACACATATATATATATATATATATATATATATATATATATATATATATATATATATATATATATATATATATATATATATATATATATATATATTTTTGCTGTAGTAATTGGCAGTGATAGAACATACAGTATATGATATCTTATTATGGAGTGAGGCATTTGTGACAAATATTCACACCCTACAGAGCCTGGAGATAATTCATTGTCTAATAATAATAATAATAATAATAATAATAATAATAACTAGAGCTGCGAGCCGCTATAAAGGGCCCTCGCAACCCGGGCCACGTTGGGGTATTTGCACGTCGGGGTACTGGCAAGTTGGGGTACTGTTTCATAGGAAACCGTCTAAATAGTAAACGTCTTTGCCATGCTTTGTGTTTGTAAGGTTTCATGGAAAGGCAAAAAATGATGCAAAATTAACAAAATAAAATCAAAATGGATTGGCACATAGCTATAGAATACTTTTTGTAGATATTAGGTTAATAGGTATGTCTCCCAATATTCACACATCGAGCTGAATCATATAATCGGAAATACTTCAGAAAAATGTCTAGAGGGCGCTATAAAGCCATTTATTACAAATTGCACAACAAATCTATAAAATATTCATTCTCGTGAGAGGTCTGATCTGTGTGCAAAGTTTTGTGAGTTTTCGCCCATGTTTAGACTCTCAAAAAAAAGCATTTTTCTTCACAAACAATGCATCGCGACAGTAAAGGCGTGCGACAAAATAAAAAATTTCAAACTTTTCATCTTAAATAACCTAAGATGAAACACGGCAAAGAATGAAGACCATCTGATAAGTTTTGTAGAAAATATGACCCCTATTAAAAGGCCCCAAAAAATGGCTACAAATACCAAAGTAAATCAAAATGGCAGACTTCCTGTTTGGTTCAGCATATGGCTTTAGAAACCTTTTTGTAAGTCTTTGTACATCGTAGGGTGTTACATATGCCTCCAAATTTTCGTAGCTCGAACTGCTTCGTACAACTGGGAATGCTTCATTAAGAAGGATTTTTTTTCCTTTGCAAACTGTGCATGCCACGGCAACAGTGTGCGACGAAATAAGAAGCTTTGAACAACTTTTCATCTTCAACATCTTAAGATGAAACACAACAACTTTGAAGATGATCGGATAAACTCTGTAGGAGGAGTTCTTTAAAGTATGACCTCTAAAAAAGGCCACAAAAAATGGCTACAAATCCCAACGTAAATCAAAATGGTGGACTTCCTGTTTGGTTTAACATATGGCTCCAAGAGACTTTTTTGTACATCCTGAGCTCTTATGTATGCCTGCAAATTATCATAGCGCTAGGTGAAACGTATAACCGGGAATGCTTTGTTAAAGAGGAATTTTTTAGCTCAAAATGTGATGCCCGGCCCCTGGGGGACTTCCTGTTGGGTTAAGCACAGGGCGCCAAGAGACTTTTTTGTACATCTTGGGCTGTTACATATGTCTACAAATTTTCGTAGCTCTAGCTGCTTCGTACAACTGGGAATGCTTCTTGAAGAAGGATTTTTTTCCTTTGCAAACAGTACATGCCACGACAATAGCGTGCGACGAAATAAAAAGCTTTCAATAACTTTTCATCTTCAACATCTTACGATGAATCACACCAAGTTTGAAGAAGATCGGATAAACTCTGTAGGAGGAGTTCGTTAAAATAAGACCCCTATGAAATGGCCAAAAAATGGCAACATGTTCCAAAGTAAATCAAAATGGTGGACTTTCTGTTAGGTTTAGCATATGGTTCAAAAAGAGTTTTTTGTAGGTCATAGTCTGTTACATATGTGTACCAATTTTCGTAGCTCTAGATTAAACGTACAACCGGCAATGCTTCATTAAGTAAGAATTTTTTAACTCTAAATTTGATGCCTCGCCCCCGTCATATAGTATGTCAAAAACTTTAGATTTTTTACCATGATGTTGTCCCAGGTGTTGAAATGGTACAGCCCAAGTTTGAAGTCAATCGGGTTAACCGTGTAGGAGAAGCGGTCAAAAGTATGACCCCTGTAAATGTGCAAAAATGGGCCAAAATTGGACATTCAAATACTCATACCTCACTTCCTGTCAATTTTAGGTTACACCTATCAAAGAGGTTTTTGTTGTTCTGGATGTGCTACAGGTGCCACACAATTTTCATATCCGTAGGACAATCGTAGCGGGACAGGGATCCGTTTAACCTATGTAGGGGGCGCTAAGGAGCCATTTTTCTTTTGTCATGTATGGCGACTTTAAAATATCAAATATTTTGCCAGGCCTGACGTGTGTGTAAAGTTTGGTGAGTTTTCGGTCACGTTTAGTGTCTCAAAAATGCGATCGTTTGCGGAGAAGAATAATAACTAGAGCTGCGAGCAGCTATAAAGGGCCCTCGCAACCCGGGCCACGTTGGGGTACTTGCACATCGGGGTACTGGTACGTTGGGGTACTGTCAAATAGGACAAGGACCATCTAAAATGTTTTTGACAAGCCTTGTGTGTGCAAAGTTTTATCAAAAGGCCAAAGATGGTGTGCAATTCCCAAAATAAATTCAAAATGGCGGACTTCCTTTTAGGTTTAGCATACGGCTACAGAATACTTTTTGTAGGTCTTAAGCTAATAGGTATGCCTCCCAGTTTTCACAAATCTAGGTCAAGTCATCTTTAGTTGTGTATCGCTTGAATCATACAATTGGAAATGCTCCATAAAAATGCATAGAGGGCGCTATTGAGCACAACGTTGGGTTACTTGCACGTCAGGGTACTGGCACGTTGGGGTACTGTTACATGGAACAAGGACCATTTAAAATGTTAGTTTTTTCCATGCCTTGTCTGTGCAAAGTTTAATGAAAAAGGCCAAAAATGATGTATAATTCCCAAAATAAAATCAAAATAGCGGACTTCCTCTTTGGTTTGGTAAATGGCTACATAATACTTTTTTGTAGGTCTAGCATAATCATACAATCGGAAATGCTTCATAAAAATGTCTAGAGGGCGCTATTTATTGCAAATTGCACAATAAATCTCTAAAAATTCATGTTCATGACAAGTCTGATGTGTTTGCAAAGTTTCATGAGTTTTCACACATGTATAAATAAAAAAAAAAGAAAAGCAGCACTTGGCAAACAATGCATTGCTATGGCAACAGCGTGTGACAAAATAAAAAACTTTCGATTACTTTGCACCTTAAACATCTTAAGATGAAACACACCAAGTTTGAAGACAGACGGATAAATTTTGTAGGAGGGGTTCGTTAAAATATGACCCCTGAAAAAGGCCACAAAAAATGGCAACAAATCCCATCATAAATCAAAATGGCGGACTTCCTGTTTGATTTAGCACATGGTTCCAAGAGACTTTTTTGTACATCCTGAGCTCTTATGTATGCCTGCAAATTATCATAGCGCTAGGTGAAACATAACACCGGGAATGCTTCGTTAAAAGGAGTTTTTTAGCTCAAAATGTGATGCCCGGCCCCTGGGGGACTTCCTGTTGGGTTTAGCACATGGCACCAAGAGACTTTTTTGTACATCGTGGGCTGTTACATATGTCTACAAATTTTCGTAACTCTAGCTGCTTCGTCCAACTGGGAATGCTTCTTTAAGGATATTTTTTTTCCTTTGCAAACAGTGCATGCCATGACAACAGCGTGCGACGAAATTCAAAGCTTTCAATAACTTTTCATCTTCAACATCTTAAGATGAATCACACCAAGTTTGAAGATGATCGGATAAACACTGTAGGAGGAGTTCGTTAAAATAAGACCCCAATGAAATGGCCAAAAAAATGGCAACACGTTCCAAAATAAATCAGAATGGTGGACTTCCTGTTAGGTTTAGCATATGGTTCAAAAAGAGTTTTTTGTAGGTCATAGCCTGTTACATATGTGTACCAATTTTCGTAGCTCTAGATTAAACGTACAACCGGCAATGCTTCGTGAAGTAAGAATTTTTAAACTCTAAATTTGATGCGCCGCCGCCGTCATATAGTATATCAAAAACTTTAGATTTTTTACAATGATGTTGTCCCAGGTGTTGAGATGGTACATCCCAAGTTTGAAGTCAATCGGGTTAACCGTGTAGGAGAAACGGGCAAAAGTATGACCCCTGTAAATGTGCAAAAATTGGCAAAAATTGGACATTTAAATACTCATACCTCACTTCCTGTCTATTTTAGGGTACACATTACAAGAGGTTTTTGTTCATCTGGATGTGCTACAGGTGCCACACAATTTTCATAGCCGTAGGACAATCGTAGTGGGACAGGGATCCGTTTAACCTATGTAGGTGGCGCTATTTTACAACAGAAAAATGGCTCTTTCTGTTATCATCTATGGCGACTTTAAAATATCAAATTTTTCGCCAGGCCTGATGTGCGTGTAAAGTTTGGTGAGTTTTCGTTCACGTTTAGCGTCTCAAAAATGCGATTGTTTGCGGAGAATAATAAGAAGAAGAACTAGAGCTGCGAGCAGCTATAAAGGGCCCTCGCAACCCGGGCCACGTTGGGGTATTTGCACGTCGGGGTCCTGGCATGTTGGGGTACTGTCAAATAGGAAACCATCTAAATTGTAAACGTTTTTGCCGTTCTTTGTGTTTTTAAAGTTTCATGGAAAGGCCAAAAATGATGCACAATTAACAAAATAAAATCAAAATGGATTGGCACATGGCTATATAGAATACTTTTTGAATATATTCGGCATGCCTGCCAATATTCACACATCTAGCTGAATCATATAAACGGAAAGACTTCATAAAAATGTCTAAAGGGCGCTATTGAGCCATTTATTACAAATTGCACAACAAATATCTAAATAAAATATTCATGTTCCAGACAGGTCTGGTGTGTGTGCAAAGTTTTGTGAGTTTTCGCCCATATTTAGACTCTCAAAGAAGCATTTTTCTTCACAAACAATGCATGGCTACAGCAAAGGCATGTGACAAAATCAAAAAAATTCAATAACTTTTCATCTTAAATATCTTAAGATGAAACACTCCAAAGAATGAAGACGATCTGATAAGTTCTGTTGAAAATATGACCCCTATAAAAGGCCCCAAAAAATGGCTACAAATACCAAAGTAAATCAAAATGGCAGACTTCCTGTTTGATTCAGCATATGGCTTTAGAAACCTTTTTGTAAGTCTTAGGCTGATAGGTATCCCAATTTTTACAAATCTAGCTGAATCATAAAATACAAAACATTTGCAAAAGCTTCATAAAAATGTCGAGAGGGCGCTATTGAACCATGTATTGCAAATTGAATAAGAAATCTCTAAAATATTCATGCTTATGACAAGCCTGATGTGTGTGTAAAGTTTCATGAGTTTTTGCACATGTTTAGACCAAAAAAAAAGCAGCATTTTACTTGGCAAACAATGCATCACCATGACAATGGCGTGCGACAAAATAAATAACTTTCGATAACTTTGCATCTTAAACATCTTAAGAAGAAGCACACCAAGTTTAAAGACAGTTGGATAAATTTTGTAGGAGGAGTTCGTTAAAATATGACCCCGAAAAAAGGCCACAAAAAATGGCTACAAATCCCAACGTAAATCAAAATGGCGGACTTCCTGTTTGGTTTAGCAGATGGTTCCAAGAGACTTTTTTGTACATCGTGGGGTCTTATGTATGCCTCTAAATTATCATAGCGCTAGGTGAAACGTACAACCGGGAATGCTTCATTAAAGAGGAGTTTTTTAGCTCAAAATGTGATGCCCGGCCCCTACGGGACTTCCTGTTGGGTTTAGCACATGGCACCAAGAGACTTTTTTGTACATCGTGGGCTGTTACATGTGTCTCCAAATTTTCGTAGCTCTAGCTGCTTCGTACAACTGGGAATGCTTCATTAAGAAGGAATTTTTTCCTTTGCAAACTGTGCATGCTACGGCAACAGCGTGCGACGAAATAAAAAGCTTTCAATAACTTTTCATCTTCAACATCTTAAGATGAATCACACCAAGTTTGGAGATGATCGGATAAACTCTGTAGGAGGAGTTCGTTAAAATAAGACCCCTATGAAATGGCCCAAAAAATGGCAACACGTTCCAAAGTAAATCAAAATGGCGGACTTCCTGTTCGGTTTAGCATATGGTTCAAAAAGAGTTTTTTGTACCTTGAGGGCTGTTACATATGTCTTAAAATTTTGGTAACTCTAGGTGAAATGTACAGCCGGGAATGCTTCATTAAGTAAGAATTTTGAAACACAAAATTTGATGCCTCGCCTCTGGCGGACTTCCTGTTAGGTTTAGCATATGGCACCAACAGGCTTTTTTGTAGATCATAGTCTGTTACATATGTGTACCAATTTTCGTAGCTCTAGATTAAACATACCACCGGCAATGCTTCGTTAAGTAAGAATTTCGAAACTGTAAATTTGATGCCCCGCCACCGTCATATAGTATGTCAAAAACTTTAGATTTTTTACCATGAGGTTGTCCCAGGTGTTGGGATGGTACAGCCCAAGTTTGAAGTCAATCGGGTTAACCGTGTAGGAGAAGCGGGCTAAAGTATGACCCCTGTAAATGTGCAAAACTGGGCCAAAATTGGACATTCAGATGATCATACCTCACTTTCTGTCTATTTTAGGGTACACACATCAAAGAGGTTTTTGTTCATCTGGATGTGCTACGGGTGCCACACAATTTTCGTCGCCATAGGACAATCGTAGCGGGACAGGGATCCGTTTAACCTATGAAGGTGGCGCTATGGAGCCATTTTTCTGTTATCATGTATGGTGACTTTAAAATATCAAATTTTTCGGCAGGCCTGATGTGCGTGTAAAGTTTGGTGAGTTTTCGTTCACGTTTAGCGTCTCAAAAATGCGATTGTTTGCGGAGAAGAATAATAATCAGAACTAGAGCTGCGAGCAGCTATAAAGGGCCCTCGCAACCTGGGCCACATTGGGGTACTTGCACGTCAGGGTACTGGCACGTTGGGGAACTGTCAAATCGGACAAGGACCATCTAAAATGTTTTTGACAAGCTTTGTTAGTGTAAAAGTCCAAAGATGGTGTGCAATTCCCAAAATAAATTCAAAATGGCGGACTTCCTTTTAGGTTTAGCATACGGCTACAGAATACTTTTTGTAGGTCTTAAGCTAATAGGTATGCCTCCCAGTTTTCACAAATCTAGGTCAAGTCATCTTTAGTTGTGTATCGCTTGAATCATACAATTGGAAATGCTCCATAAAAATGCATAGAGGGCGCTATTGAGCACAACGTTGGGTTACTTGCACGTCGGGGTACTGGCACGTTGGGGTACTGTTACATGGAACAAGGACCATTTAAAATGTTAGTTTTTTCCATGCCTTGTCTGTGCAAAGTTTAATGAAAGAGGCCAAAAATGATGTATAATTCCCAAAATAAAATCAAAATAGCGGACTTCCTCTTTGGTTTGGCAAATGGCTACATAATACTTTTTTGTAGGTATTAGGCTGATAGGGGTCTGTCCTAATTGTCACAAATCTAGCAGAATCATACAATCGGAAATACTTCATAAAAATGTCTAGAGGGCGCTATTTATTGCAAATTGCACAATAAATCTCTAAAAATTCATGTTCATGACAAGTCTGATGTGTTTGCAAAGTTTCATGAGTTTTCACACATGTATAGATAAAAAAACAAAGCATCACTTTACTTGGCAAACAATGCATCGCTATAGCAGCAGCGTGCGACAAAATAAAAAACTTTCAATAACTTTGCATCTTAAACATCTTAAGACGAAACACACCAAGTTTGAAGACGGTCGGATGAACTTTGTACGAGGAGTTCGTTAAAATATGATCCCTGAAAAAGGCCACAAAAAATGGCAACAAATCCCATCGTAAATCAAAATGGCAGACTTCCTGTTTTGTTTAGCACATGGTTCCAAGAGACTTTTTTGTACATCGTGGGCTCTTATGTATGCCTGCAAATTATCATCGCGCTAGGTGAAACGTACAACCGGGAATGCTTCGTTAAAGAGGAGTTTTCTAGCTCAAAATGTGATGCCCGGCCCCTGGGGGACTTCCTGTTGGGTTTAGCACATGGCACCAAGAGACTTTTTTTGTACATTGTGGGCTGTTACATATGTCTACAAATTTTTGTAGCTCTAGCTACTTCGTACAACTGGGAATGCTTCATTAAGAAGGATTTTTTTCCTTTGCAAAAAGTGCATGCCACGACAACAGCGTGCGACGAAATAAAGAGCTTTCAATAACTTTTCATCCTCAACATCTTAAGATGAGTCACACCAAGTTTGAAGATGATCGGATAAACTCTGTTGGAGGAGTTCGTTAAAATATGACCCCTATGAAATGGCCCAAAAAATGGCAACACATTCCAAAGTAAATCAAAATGGCGGACGTCCTGTTAGGTTTAGCATATGGTTCAAAAAGAGTTTTTTGTACCTCGAGGGCTGTTATATACCTCTACAAATTTTGGTAACTCTAGGTGAAACGTACAGCCAGGTATGCTTTGTTAAAAGAGGAGTTTTTTAGCTCAAAATGTGATGCCCGGCCCCTGGGGGACTTCCTGTTGGGTTTAGCACAGGGCACCAAGAGACTTTTTTTGTACATCTTGGGCTGTTACATATGTCAACAAATTTTCGTAGCTCTAGCTGCTTCGTACAAATGGGAATGCTTCTTTAAGGATATTTTTTTTCCTTTAAAAACAGTGCATGCCATGACAACAGCGTGCGACGAAATACAAAGCTTTCAATAACTTTTCATCTTCAACATCTTAAGATGAATCACACCAAGTTTGAAGATGATCGGATAAACACTGTAGGAGGAGTTCGTTAAAATAAGACCCCAATGAAATGGCCAAAAAAATGGCAACACGTTCCAAAATAAATCAAAATGGTGGACTTCCTGTTAGGTTTAGCATATGGTTCAAAAAGAGTTTTTTGTAAGTCATAGCCTGTTACATATGTGTACCAATTTTCGTAGCTCTAGATTAAACGTACAACCGGCAATGCTTCGTGAAGTAAGAATTTTTAAACTCTAAATTTGATGCGCCGCCGCCGTCATATAGTATATCAAAAACTTTTCATTTTTCACAATGATGTTGTCCCAGGTGTTGAGATGGTACATCCCAAGTTTGAAGTCAATCGGGTTAACCGTGTAGGAGAAGCGGGCAAAAGTATGACCCCTGTAAATGTGCAAAAATTGGCAAAAATTGGACATTTAAATACTCATACCTCACTTTCTGTCTATTTTAGGGTACACACTTCAAAGAGGTTTTTGTTCATTGGGATGTGCTACAGGTGCCACACAATTTTCATAGCCGTCGGACAATCGTAGCGGGACAGGGATCCGTTTAACCTATGTAGGGGGCGCTAAGGAGCCATTTTTCTGTTATCATGTATGGCGACTTTAAAATATCAAATTTTTCGCCAGGCCTGATGTGCGTGTAAAGTTTGGTGAGTTTTCGGTCACGTTTAGTGTCTCAAAAATGCGATTGTTTGCGGAGAAGAATAATAAGAACTAGAGCTGCGAGCAGCTATAAAGGGCCCTCGCAACCCGGGCCACGTTGGGGTATTTGCACGTCGGGGTACTGGCATGTTGGGGTACTGTCAAATAGGAAACCATCTAAATTTTAAACATTTTTGCCATGCTTTGTGTTTGTAAAGTTTCATGGAAAGGCCAAAAATGATGCACAATTAACAAAATAAAATCAAAATGGATTGGCACATGGCTATATAGAATACTTTTTGAATATATTAGGCATGCCTGCCAATATTCACACATCTAGCTGAATCATATAATCGGAAAGACTTCATAAAAATGTCTAGAGGGTGCTATTGAACCATTTATTGCAAATTTAATAAGAAATCTCTAAAATATTCATGCTTATGACAAGCCTGATGTGTGTGTAAAGTTTCATGAGTTTTTGCACATGTTTAGACCAAAAAAAAAAGCAGCATTTTACTTGGCAAACAATGCATCGCCATGAAACGGCGTGGGACAAAATAAATAACTTTCGATAACTTTGTATCTTAAACATCTTAAGATGAAGCACACCAAGTTTGAAGACAGTCGGATAAATTTTGTAGGAGGAGTTCGTTAAAATATGACCCCTAAAAAAGGCCACAAAAAATGGCTACAAATCCCAATGTAAATCAAAATGGCGGACTTCCTGTTTGTTTTGGAAGATGGTTCCAAGAGACTATTTTGTACATCGTGGGCTCTTATGTATGCCTCTAAATTATCATAGCGCTAGGTGAAACGTACAACCGGGAATGCTTCGTTAAAGAGGAGTTTTTTACCTCAAAATGTGATGACCGGCCCTTACGGGACTTCCTGTTGGGTTTAGCACATGGCACCAAGAGACTTTTTTGCACATTGTGGGCTGTTAAATTTGTCTCCAAATTTTCGTAGCTCTAGCTGCTTCGTACAACTGTGAATGCTTCATTAAGAGGGAATTTTTTCCTTTGCAAACTGTGCATGCCACGGCAACAGCGTGCGACGAAATAAAAAGCTTTCAATAACTTTTCATCTTCAACATTTTAAGATGAATCACACCAAGTTTGGAGATGATCGGATAAACTGTGTAGGAGGAGTTCGTTAAAATAAGACCCCTATGAAATGGCCCAAAAAATGGCAACACGTTCCAAAGTAAATCAAAATGGCGGACTTCCTGTTCGGTTTAGCATATGGTTCAAAAAGAGTTTTTTGTACCTTGAGGGCTGTTACATATGTCTTCAAATGTTGGTAACTCTAGGTGAAATGTACAGCCGGGAATGCTTCATTAAATAAGAATTTTGAAACACAAAATTTGATGCCTCGCCTCTGGCGGACTTCCTGTTAGGTTTAGCATATGGTTCAAAAAGAGTTTTTTGTAGATCATAGTCTGTTACATATGTGTACCAATTTTCGTGGCTCTCAATTAAACGTACCACGGCAATGCTTTGTTAAGTAAGAATTTTGAAACTGTAAATTTGATGCCCCGCCACCGTCATATAGTATGTCAAAAACTTTAGATTTTTTACCATGATGTTGTCCCAGGTGTTGAGATGGTACAGCCCAAGTTTGAAGTCAATCGGGTTAACCGTGTAGGAGAAGCGGGCAAAAGTATGACCCCTGTAAATGTGCAAAAATTGGCAAAAATTGGACATTTAAATACTCATACCTCACTTTCTGTCTATTTTAGGGTACACACTTCAAAGAGGTTTTTGTTCATTGGGATGTGCTACAGGTGCCACACAATTTTCATAGCCGTCGGACAATCGTAGCGGGACAGGGATCCGTTTAACCTATGTAGGGGGCGCTAAGGAGCCATTTTTCTGTTATCATGTATGGCGACTTTAAAATATCAAATTTTTCGCCAGGCCTGATGTGCGTGTAAAGTTTGGTGAGTTTTCGGTCACGTTTAGTGTCTCAAAAATGTGATCGTTTGCGGAGAAGAATAATAATAAGAATAATAATAATAACTAGAGCTGCGAGCAGCTATAAAGGGCCCTCGCAACCCGGGCCACGTTGGGGTATTTGCACGTCGGGGTACTGGCATGTTGGGGTACTGTCAAATAGGAAACCATCTAAATTGTAAACGTTTTTGCCATGCTTTGTGTTTTTAAAGTTTCATGGAAAGGCCAAAAACGATGCACAATTAACAAAATAAAATCAAAATGGATTGGCACATGGCTATATAGAATACTTTTTGAATATATTCGGCATGCCTGCCAATATTCACACATCTAGCTGAATCATATAATCGGAAAGACTTCATAAAAATGTCTAGAGGGCGCTATTGAGCCATTTATTACAAATAGCACAACAAATCTCTAAATAAAATATTCATGTTCTAGACAGGTCTGGTGCGTGTGCAAAGTTTTGTGAGTTTTCACCCATATTTAGACTCTCAAAAAAGCATTTTTCTTCACAAACAATGCATGGCTACAGCAAAGGCGTGTGACAAAATAAAAAAATTCAATAACTTTTCATCTTAAATATCTTAAGATGAAACACGCCAAAGAATGAAGACGATCTGATAAGTTCTGTTGAAAATATGACCCCTATAAAAGGCCCCAAAAAATGGCTACAAATACCAAAGTAAATCAAAATGGCAGACTTCCTTTTTGATTCAGCATATGGCTTTAGAAACCTTTTTGTAAGTCTTAGGCTGATAGGTATCCCAATTTTTACAAATCTAGCTGAATCATAAAACACAAAACATTTGCAAAAGCTTCATAAAAATGTCTAGAGGGCGCTATTGAACCATTTATTGCAAATTGAATAAGAAATCTCTAAAATATTCATGCTGATGACAAGCCTGATGTGTGTGTAAAGTTTCATGAGTTTTTGCACATGTTTAGACCAAAAAAAAAAAGTAACATTTTACTTGGCAAACAATGCATCGCCATGACAACGGCGTGCGACAAAATAAATAACTTTCGATAACTTTGCATCTTAAACATCTTAAGATGAAGCACACCAAGTTTAAAGACAGTCGGATAAATTTTGTAGGAGGAGTTCGTTAAAATATGACCCCTAAAAAAGGCCACAAAAAATGGCTACAAATCCCAACGTAAATCAAAATGGTGGACTTCCTGATTGGTTTAGCATATTGCTCCAAGAGACTTTTTTTGTACATCCTGAGCTCTTATGTTTGCCTGCAAATTATCATAGCTTTAGGTGTTTAATCAAAACGCAAAATATGGTGTGCAATTCCCATGCATTGCTATGGCAACAGCGTGTGACAAAATAAAAAACTTTCGATTACTTTGCATCTTAAACATCTTAAGATGAAACATACCAAGTTTGAAGACAGTCGGATAAATTTTGTAGGAGGGGTTCGTTAAAATATGACCCCTGAAAAAGGCCACAAAAAATGGCAACAAATCCCATCATAAATCAAAATGGCGGACTTCCTGTTTGGTTTAGCCCATGGTTCCAAGAGACATTTTTGTACATCGTGGGCTCTTATGTATGCCTGCAAATTATCATAGCGCTAGGTGAAACGTACAACCGGGAATGCTTAGTTAAAGAGGAGTTTTTTAGCTCAAAATGTGATGCCCGGCCCCTGGGGGACTTCCTGTTGCGTTTAGCACATGGCACCAAGAGACATTTTTGTAGATCCTGGGCTGTTACATATGTCTACAATTTTTCGTCACTCTAGCTGCTTCGTACAACTGGGAATGCTTCATTAAGAAGGATTTTTTTCCTTTGCAAAAAGTGCATGCCACGATAACAGCATGTGACGAAATAAAAAACTTTCAATAACTTTTCATTTTCAACATCTTAAGATGAATCACACCAAGTTTGAAGATGATCGGATAAACTCTGTAGGAGGAGTTTGTTAAAATATGACCCCTATGAAATGGCCAAAAAAAATGGCAACACATTCCAAAGTAAATCAAAATGGCGGACGTCCTGTTAGGTTTAGCATATGGTTCAAAAAGAGTTTTTTGTAAATCGAGGGCTGTTATATACCTCTACAAATTTTGGTAACTCTAGGTGAAACGTACAGCCGGGTATGCTTTGTTAAAGAGGAGTTTTTTTTAGCTCAAAATGTGATGCCCGGCCCCTGGGGGACTTCCTGTTGGGTTTAGCACAGGGCACCAGGAGACTTTTTTGTACATCTTGGGCTGTTACATATGTCTACAAATTTTCGTAGCTCTAGCTGCTTCGTACAACTGGCAATGCTTCTTTAAGGATATTTTTTTTCCTTTGCAAACAGTGCATGCCATGACAACAGCGTGCGACGAAATACAAAGCTTTCAATAACTTTTCATCTTCAACATCTTAAGATGAATCACACCAAGTTTGAAGATGATCGGATAAACACTGTAGGAGGAGTTCGTTAAAATAAGACTCCAATGAAATGGCCAAAAAAATGGCAACACGTTCCAAAATAAATCAAAATGGTGGACTTCCTGTTAGGTTTAGCATATGGTTCAAAAAGAGTTTTTTGTAGGTCATAGCCTGTTACATATGTGTACCAATTTTCGTAGCTCTAGATTAAACGTACAACCGGCAATGCCTCGTGAAGTAAGAATTTTTAAACTCTAAATTTGATGCGCCGCCGCCGTCATATAGTATATCAAAAACTTTTCATTTTTCACAATGATGTTGTCCCAGGTGTTGAGATGGTACATCCCAAGTTTGAAGTCAATCGGGTTAACCGTGTAGGAGAAGCGGGCAAAAGTATGACCCCTGTAAATGTGCAAAAATTGGCAAAAATTGGACATTTAAATACTCATACCTCACTTTCTGTCTATTTTAGGGTACACACTTCAAAGAGGTTTTTGTTCATTGGGATGTGCTACAGGTGCCACACAATTTTCATAGCCGTCGGACAATCGTAGCGGGACAGGGATCCGTTTAACCTATGTAGGGGGCGCTAAGGAGCCATTTTTCTGTTATCATGTATGGCGACTTTAAAATATCAAATTTTTCGCCAGGCCTGATGTGCGTGTAAAGTTTGGTGAGTTTTCGGTCACGTTTAGTGTCTCAAAAATGCGATTGTTTGCGGAGAAGAATAATAATAAGAACTAGAGCTGCGAGCAGCTATAAAGGGCCCTCGCAACCCGGGCCACGTTGGGGTATATGCAAGTCGGGGGACTTGCACGTTGGGGTACTGTTAAATAGACAAGGACCATGGAAAATAGAAATGCATTTGCCGTGCCTTGTGTGTAAAAAGGTGCAGTAAAAGGCCAAAAATGATGCACAATTCCCAAAATAAATGCAAAAGTGTGGACTTTCTGATGTGTGTGCAAAGTTTCATGAAAAGTCGCTCGTTTGATATTCAAAACCAGCATCTGTTTATTTGAAAACATTGCATGGCACAGAGATGGTGTGTGATCAAATAAAAAGCTTTTTGATGACTCTTAATGTGGTGTCGCTGTGCAACACATATGTATTCATGACATAGTGAAGTATTGTGACAGTTTTGTAGGGTCCAGCAAACAGTAAATGTGTGACAGTTATTCAAGAAAAAATGTAGCTTTGAAGCAGGCTAACCAATGACATCATCTAAAGGGGAAAAAAGCACATGAGCAAGCATAGGTATAAGTAGAGGAGAAAAAGAGATGAAAGAAGTGCGAGAGATGGAACAGGAGAGGAATGCAGCTGTTTATGTATAGCTGTTGTAACAGGACAGATTAAATAACACTTTAACCTGGGGTTAACAGCGCCCTAGGACAGATAAACTCTTTAGTGTAAAAGTTTTCTGGGACAGATGAATCCCTTGGGGTCAAAGAGTTTGGGTTAGCACATAGTCTGTCTTAGGATAATGTAACCTCCATGGATGAATTAGTCCTAGGACGCTTTGACCTGCGGGCTAAAACTTCAGGGGGGTTAACCTGTCCTGTTATATTGTGATCATCGTCTTCGTGCATGTCCTCAGTGGCTTCTTCTGTCTGTGTGGCAGCATTTGATACATCTGTAGAACAAAAAAGAATGAAGAATCATGTTAGATCTGTGAAGTTTGGTTGTCTTAGGTGTAGTTTACAGAACAGTCGTGTGCATATTTTTAGCATGGTAGTGTCTTAATACAAATGCATATTATGTAATGCACTGTATATGGATATTACAGACGTAATATTTGACGGTGATCTTATATTCATAGTTTTTGCCCGTTAATAAATAATATAGCTAGTAAGT
Source organism: Festucalex cinctus (assembly GCF_051991245.1). Lineage (NCBI taxonomy): Eukaryota > Metazoa > Chordata > Actinopteri > Syngnathiformes > Syngnathidae > Festucalex > Festucalex cinctus. Next base: position 4,815,864 of record NC_135413.1, read on the forward strand.
AATAAGACACGCAAAAATGGTATAGTTGAATCCTCTGGGTCAAAAAGCAATGTTTTAGGATTGTGTGATGAAATGATGAATAAAAGTAAGGATACGACAGGTACATAAATGGTTATATATACACACGGACATATATATTTATACAGTATAACAGTGCCGCATGTATTGGTTTTAAGGAAAGAGTTGAAAAGCAGTGTTCAGAAAAAAGCATAAGACGCACAAAGTACCATTTCACTACATGTAATAAGTTGTCAAGTAGACATGTGAATTAAGTGGTTAAGATAGTGGCTACTGTGCAAGTAAGCTTCAATTGTCTCTAAAAGGTTAGCATATGTGTTCTACATGATATCAATGGCTAGACGTGCTCGTGGAGAAACATTACAAACAGAAAAACACACTAAAGGTGCCTTTAACAAACCTGTTAATAAATGAGAACTTAATACATATATGTATGGCATACTGTATATGATTGAGAAAGCTGTTTAGTTTATGTATTGTATACTTACGGAAAAAAGTTGGCAATCTTTGCGTATGGAGATGATTAGAGGGTCTTTATCAAAAGAGAATTTGCTTGTTGATTTGTTCATGTTCTGTAGAAAAGCAAAGGAGTAGAAATAAATACAGTATCATACTTCATAAACATACAAGAAATTTGTAGCTGTATTAACCATTGTTGGTATTTGAAGTGATAATTTAGGAATAGAAGTGTAGTGATTGCAGAATTTATAGAGTGCTTACCTTGTATGACTTTGTAGATGGAAATGTCTTTTGTTGAAAGAGCTCTTTGTTGTCTACTATATATGCAAGGACAAGCATAAGTAGGTGTGGTTATGAAGTACTTGACCATTGAAATAAAGCAGTGGTATCAAATGTATGGACCGTGGTTTGGCTCAGGCCTGCAAAGGGGTTTAATGTGGCACAAGAGATAATCTTGTAAGGTACAAAAAATAATAATAATATAATAGGTATGCCTCTGAGTTTTCACAAATCTAGGTCACGTCAAGTCATCTTTAGTTATTTTGCGCTTGAATCATCCAATCGGAAATGCTCCATAAAAAATGTATAGAGGGTGCGATTTATTGCAAATTGCACAAGAAATCTCTAAAAATTCATGTTAATGACAAGTCTGATGTGTGTGCAAAGTTTCACGAGTTTTCACACATGTATAGATAAAAAAAAACAAAGCAGCACTTTACTTGGCAACCAATGCATCGCTATAGCAGCAGCGTGCGACAAAATAAAAAACTTTCGATAAATTTGCATCTTAAACATCTTAAGATGAAACACACCAAGTTTGAACACGGTCGGATGAATTTTGTAGGAGGAGTTAAAATATGACCCCTAAAAAAGGCCACAAAAAAAGTCTACAAATCCCATCATAAATCAAAATGGCGGACTTCCTGTTTGGTTTAGCACATGGTTCCAAGAGACTTTTTTGTACATCGTGGGCTCTTATGTATGCCTCTAAATTATCATAGCGCTAGGTGAAACGTACAACCGGGAATGCTTCATTAAAGAGGAGTTTTTTAGCTCAAAATGTGATGCCCGGCCCCTACGGGACTTCCTGTTGGGTTTAGCACATGGCACCAAGAGACATTTTTGTACATCGTGGGCTGTTACATTTGTCTCCAAATTTTCGTAGCTCTAGCTGCTTCGTACAACTGGGAATGCTTCATTAAGAAGTAATTTTTTCCTTTGCAAACTGTGCATGCCACGGCAACAGCGTGCGACAAAATAAAAAGCTTTCAATAACTTTTCATCTTCAACATCTTAAGATGAATCACACCAAGTTTGGAGATGATCGGATAAACTCTGTAGGAGGAGTTCGTTAAAATAAGACCCCTATGAAATGGCCCAAAAAATGGCAACACGTTCCAAAGTAAATCAAAATGGCGGACTTCCTGTTCGGTTTAGCATATGGTTCAAAAAGAGTTTTTTGTACCTTGAGGGCTGTTACATATGTCTTCAAATATTGGTAACTCTAGGTGAAATGTACAGCCGGGAATGCTTCATTAAGTTAGAATTTTGAAACACAAAATTTGATGCCTCGCCTCTGGCGGACTTCCTGTTAGGTTTAGCATATGGCACCAACAGGCTTTTTTGTAGATCATAGTCTGTTACATATGTGTACCAATTTTCGTAGCTCTAGATTAAACGTACCACCGGCAATGCTTCGTTAAGTAAGAATTTTGAAACTGTAAATTTGATGCCCCGCCACCGTCATATAGTATGTCAAAAACTTTAGATTTTTTACCATGATGTTGTCCCAGGTGTTGAGATGGTACAGCCCAAGTTTGAAGTCAATCGGGTTAACCGTGTAGGAGAAGCGGGCAAAAGTATGACCCCTGTAAATGTGCAAAAATGGGCCAAAATTGGACATTCAAATACTCATACCTCACTTCCTGTCTATTTTAGGGTACACATATCAAAGAGGTTTTTGTTCATCTGGATGTGCTACAGGTGCCACACAATTTTCGTAGCCATAGGACAATCGTAGCGGGACAGGGATCCGTTAAACCTATGTAGGTGGCGCTACAGAGCCATTTTTCTGTTATCATGTATGGCGACTTTAAAATATCAAATTTTTCGCCAGACCCGATCTGCGTGTAAAGTTTGGTGAGTTTTCGTTCATGTTTAGTGCCTCAATAATGTGGTTGTTTGCGGAAAAGAATAATAACAAAGAAGAAGAAGAAGAATAATAATAAGAATTCCTTCAGGAACAATAGGGACCTCGCAGCGGTCGCTGCTCGGGCCCTAACTAGAGCTGCGAGCAGCTATAAAGGGCCCTCGCAACCCGGGCCACGTTGGGGTATTTGCACGTCGGGGTACTGGCATGTTGGGGTACTGTCAAATAGGAAACCATCTAAATTTTAAACGTTTTTGCCATGCTTTGTGTTTGTAAAGTTTCATGGAAAGGCCAAAAATGATGCACAATTAACAAAATAAAATCAAAATGGATTGGCACATGGCTATATAGAATACTTTTTGAATATATTAGGCATGCCTGCCAATATTCACACATCTAGCTGAATCATATAATCGGAAAGACTTCATAAAAATGTCTAGAGGGCGCTATTGAAGCATTTATTGCAAATTTAATAAGAAATCTCTAAAATATTCATGCTTATGACAAGCCTGATGTGTGTGTAAAGTTTCATGAGTTTTTGCACATGTTTAGACCAAAAAAAAAAAAGCAGCATTTTACTTGGCAAACAATGCATCGCCATGAAACGGCGTGCGACAAAATAAATAACTTTCGATAACTTTGTATCTTAAACATCTTAAGATGAAGCACACCAAGTTTGAAGACAGTCGGATAAATTTTGTAGGAGGAGTTCGTTAAAATATGACCCCTAAAAAAGGCCACAAAAATGGCTACAAATCCCAACGTAAATCAAAATGGCGGACTTCCTGTTTGGTTTAGCAGATAGTTCCAAGAGACTTTTTTGTACATCGTGGGCTCTTATGTATGCCTCTAAATTATCATAGCGCTAGGTGAAACGTACAACCGGGAATGCTTCGTTAAAGAGGAGTTTTTTACCTCAAAATGTGATGACCGGCCCCTACGGGACTTCCTGTTGGGTTTAGCACATGGCACCAAGAGACTTTTTTGTACATCGTGGGCTGTTAAATTTGTCTCCAAATTTTCGTAGCTCTAGCTGCTTCGTACAACTGGGAATGCTTCATTAAGAGGGAATGTTTTCCTTTGCAAACTGTGCATGCCACGGCAACAGCGTGCGACGAAATAAAAAGCTTTCAATAACTTTTCATCTTCAACATTTTAAGATGAATCACACCAAGTTTGGAGATGATCGGATAAACTCTGTAGGAGGAGTTCGTTAAAATAAGACCCCTATGAAATGGCCCAAAAAATGGCAACACGTTCCAAAGTAAATCAAAATGGCGGACTTCCTGTTCGGTTTAGCATATGGTTCAAAAAGAGTTTTTTGTACCTTGAGGGCTGTTACATATGTCTTCAAATGTTGGTAACTCTAGGTGAAATGTACAGCCGGGAATGCTTCATTAAATAAGAATTTTGAAACACAAAATTTGATGCCTCGCCTCTGGCGGACTTCCTGTTAGGTTTAGCATATGGCACCAACAGGCTTTTTTGTAGATCATAGTCTGTTACATATGTGTACCAATTTTCATGGCTCTCAATTAAACGTACCACCGGCAATGCTTTGTTAAGTAAGAATTTTGAAACTGTAAATTTGATGCCCCGCCACCGTCATATAGTATGTCAAAAACTTTTGATTTTTTACCATGATGTTGTCCCAGGTGTTGAGATGGTACAGCCCAAGTTTGAAGTCAATCGGGTTAACCGTGTAGGAGAAGCGGGCAAAAGTATGACCCCTGTAAATGTGCAAAAATGGGCCAAAATTGGACATTCAAATACTCATACCTCACTTCCTGTCTATTTTAGGGTACACATATCAAAGAGGTTTTTGTTCATCTGGATGTGCTACAGGTGCCACACAATTTTCGTAGCCATAGGATAATCGTAGCGGGACAGGGATCCGTTAAACCTATGTAGGTGGCGCTACAGAGCCATTTTTCTGTTATCATGTATGGCGACTTTAAAATATCAAATTTTTCGCCAGGCCCGATCTGCGTGTAAAGTTTGGTGAGTTTTCGTTCATGTTTAGTGCCTCAAAAATGTGGTTGTTTGCGGAAAAGAATAATAACAAAGAAAAAGAAGAAGAAGAAGAAGAATAATAACTAGAGCTGCGAGCAGCTATAAAGGGCCCTCGCAACCCGGACCACGTTGGGGTACTTGCACGTCGGGGTACTGGCACGTTGGGGTACTGTCAAATAGGACAAGGACCATCTAAAATGTTTTTGACAAGCCTTGTATGTGCAAAGTTTAATCAAAACGCAAAATATGGTGTGCAATTCCCAAAATAAATTCAAAATGGCGGACTTCCTTTTAGGTTTAGCATACGGCTACAGAATACTTTTTGTAGGTCTTAAGCTAATAGGTATGCCTCCCAGTTTTCACAAATCTAGGTCAAGTCATCTTTAGTTGTGTATCGCTTGAATCATACAATTGGAAATCCATCCATCCATCCATTTTCTTGACCGCTTATTCCTCACAAGGGTCGCGGGGGCTGCTGGCGCCTATCTCAGCTGGCTCTGGGCAGTAGGCGGGGGACACCCTGGACCGGTTGCCAGGCAATCGCAGGGCACACAATTGGAAATGCTCCATAAAAATGCATAGAGGGCGCTATTGAGCACAACGTTGGGTTACTTGCACGTCAGGGTACTGGCACGTTGGGGTACTGTTACATGGAACAAGGACCATTTAAAATGTTAGTTTTTTCCATGCCTTGTCTGTGCAAAGTTTAATGAAAGAGGACAAAAATGATGTATAATTCCCAAAATAAAATCAAAATAGCGGACTTCCTCTTTGGTTTGGCAAATGGCTACATAATACTTTTTTGTAGGTATTAGGCTGATAGGGGTCTGTCCTAATTTTCACAAATCTAGCAGAATCATACAATCGGAAATACTTCATAAAAATGTCTAGAGGGCGCTATTTATTGCAAATTGCACAATAAATCTCTAAAAATTCATGTTCATGACAAGTCTGATGTGTTTGCAAAGTTTCATAAGTTTTCACACATGTATAGATAAAAAAACAAAGCAGCACTTCACTTGGCAAACTGCATCTCTATAGCAGCAGCGTGCGACAAAATAAAAAACTTTTGATAACTTTGCATCTTAAACATCTTAAGATGAAACACACCAAGTTTGAAGACGGTCGGATGAACTTTGTACGAGGAGTTCGTTAAAATATGACAACTGAAAAAGGCCACAAAAAATGGCAACAAATCCCATCGTAAATCAAAATGGCGGACTTCCTGTTTGGTTTATCACATGGTTCCAAGAGACTTTTTTGTACATCGTGGGCTCTTATGTATGCCTGCAAATTATCATCGCGCTAGGTGAAACGTACAACCGGGAATGCTTCGTTAAAGAGGAGTTTTCTAGCTCAAAATGTGATGCCCGGCCCCTGGGGGACTTCCTGTTGGGTTTAGCACATGGCACCAAGAGACTTTTTTGTACACTGTGGGCTGTTACATATGTCTACAATTTTTTGTAGCTCTAGCTACTTCGTACAACTGGGAATGCTTCATTAAGAGGGATTTTTTTCCTTTGCAAAAAGTGCATGCCACGACAACAGCGTGCGACGAAATAAAGAGCTTTCAATAACTTTTCATCCTCAACATCTTAAGATGAGTCACACCAAGTTTGAAGATGATCGGATAAACTCTGTAGGAGGAGTTCGTTAAAATATGACCCCTATGAAATGGCCCAAAAAATGGCAACACATTCCAAAGTAAATAAAAATGGCGGACATCCTGTTAGGTTTAGCATATGGTTCAAAAAGAGTTTTTTGTACCTCGAGGGCTGTTATATACCTCTACAAATTTTGGTAACTCTAGGTGAAACGTACAGCCGGGTATGCTTTGTTAAAGAGGAGTTTTTTAGCTTAAAATGTGATGCCCGGCCCCTGGGGGACTTCCTGTTGGGTTTAGCACAGGGCACCAAGAGACTTTTTTGTACATCTTGGGCTGTTACATATGTCTACAAATTTTCGTAGCTCTAGCTGCTTCGTACAACTGGCAATGCTTCTTTAAGGATATTTTTTTTCCTTTGCAAACAGTGCATGCCATGACAACAGCGTGCGACGAAATACAAAGCTTTCAATAACTTTTCATCTTCAACATCTTAAGATGAACGGATAAACACTGTAGGAGGAGTTCGTTAAAATAAGACCCCAATGAAATGGCCAAAAAAATGGCAACACGTTCCAAAATAAATCAAAATGGCGGACTTCCTGTGAGGTTTAGCATATGGTTCAAAAAGAGTTTTTTGTAGGTCATAGCCTGTTACATATGTGTACAAATTTTCGTAGCTCTAGATTAAACGTACAACCGGCAATGCTTCATGAAGTAAGAATTTTTAAACTCTAAATTTGATGCGTCGCCGACGTCATATAGTATATCAAAAACTTTAGATTTTTTACAATGATGTTGTCCCAGGTGTTGAGATGGTCCATCCCAAGTTTGAAGTTAATCGGGTTAACCGTGTAGGAGAAGCGGGCAAAAGTATGACCCCTGTAAATGTGCAAAACTGGGCCAAAATTGGACAGTCAGATGATCATACCTCACTTTCTGTCTATTTTAGGGTACACACATCAAAGAGGTTTTTGTTCATCTGGATGTGCTACGGGTGCCACACAATTTTCGTCGCCATAGGACAATCGTAGCGGGACAGGGATCCGTTTAACCTATGTAGGTGGCGCTATGGAGCCATTTTTCTGTTATCATGTATGGCGACTTTAAAATATCAAATTTTTCGCCAGGCCTGATGTGCGTGTAAAGTTTGGTGAGTTTTCGTTCACGTTTAGCGTCTCAAAAATGCGATTGTTTGCGGAGAATAATAATAATAAGAATAACTAGAGCTGCGAGCAGCTATAAAGGGCCCTCGCAACCTGGGTCACGTTGGGGTACTTGCACGTCGGGGTACTGGCACGTTGGGGTACTGTCAAATCGGACAAGGACCATCTAAAATGTTTTTGACAAGCTTTGTGAGTGCAAAAGGCCAAAGATGGTGTGCAATTCCCAAAATAAATTCAAAATGGCGGACTTCCTTTTAGGTTTAGCATACGGCTACAGAATACTTTTTGTAGGTCTTAAGCTAATAGGTATGCCTCCCAGTTTTCACAAATCTAGGTCAAGTCATCTTTAGTTGTGTATCGCTTGAATCATACAATTGGAAATGCTCCATAAAAATGCATAGAGGGCGCTATTGAGCACAACGTTGGGTTACTTGCACGTCAGGGTACTGGCACGTTGGGGTACTGTTACATGGAACAAGGACCATTTAAAATGTTAGTTTTTTCCATGCCTTGTTTGTGCAAAGTTTAATGAAAGAGGCCAAAAATTATGTATAATTCCCAAAATAAAATCAAAATAGCGGACTTCCTCTTTGGTTTGGCAAATGGCTACATAATACTTTTTTGTAGGTATTAGGCTGATAGGGGTCTGTCCTAATTTTCACAAATCTAGCAGAATCATACAATCGGAAATACTTCATAAAAATGTCTAGAGGGCGCTATTTATTGCAAATTGCACAATAAATCTCTAAAAAGTTCATGACAAGTCTGATGTGTTTGCAAAGTTTCATGAGTTTTCACACATGTATAGATAAAAAAACAAAGCAGCACTTTACTTGGCAAACAATGCATCGCAATAGCAGCAGCGTGCGACAAAATAAAAAACTTTCGATAACTTTGCATCTTAAACATCTTAAGATGAAACACACCAAGTTTGAAGACGGTCGGATGAACTTTGTACGAGGAGTTCGTTAAAATATGACCCCTGAAAAAGGCCACAAAAAATGGCAACAAATCCCATCGTAAATCAAAATGGCGGACTTCCTGTTTGGTTTAGCACATGGTTCCAAGAGACTTTTTTTGTACATCGTGGGCTCTTATGTATGCCTGCAAATTATCATCGCGCTAGGTGAAACGTACAACCGGGAATGCTTCGTTAAAGAGGAGTTTTCTAGCTCAAAATGTGATGCCCGGCCCCTGGGGGACTTCCTGTTGGGTTTAGCACATGGCACCAAGAGACTTTTTTGTACATTGTGGGCTGTTACATATGTCTACAAATTTTTGTAGCTCTAGCTACTTCGTACAACTGGGAATGCTTCATTAAGAAGGATTTTTTTCCTTTGCAAAAAGTGCATGCCACGACAACAGCGTGCGACGAAATAAAGAGCTTTCAATAACTGTTCATCCTCAACATCTTAAGATGAGTCACACCAAGTTTGAAGATGATCGGATAAACTCTGTAGGAGGAGTTCGTTAAAATAAGACCCCTACGAAATGGCCCAAAAAATGGCAACACATTCCAAAGTAAATCAAAATGGCGGACGTCCTGTTAGGTTTAGCATATGGTTCAAAAAGAGTTTTTTGTACCTCGAGGGCTGTTATATACCTCTACAAATTTTGGTAACTCTAGGTGAAACGTACAGCCGGGTATGCTTTGTTAAAGAGGAGTTTTTTAGCTCAAAATGTGATGCCCGGCCCCTGGGGGACTTCCTGTTGGGTTTAGCACAGGGCACCAAGAGACTTTTTTTGTACATCTTGGGCTGTTACATATGTCTACAAATTTTCGTAGCTCTTGCTGCTTCGTACAAATGGGAATGCTTCTTTAAGGATATTTTTTTTCCTTTGCAAACAGTGCATGCCATGACAACAGCGTGCGACGAAATACAAAGCTTTCAATAACTTTTCATCTTCAACATCTTAAGATGAATCACACCAAGTTTGAAGATGATCGGATAAACACTGTAGGAGGAGTTCGTTAAAATAAGACCCCAATGAAATGGCCAAAAAAATGGCAACACGTTCCAAAATAAATCAAAATGGCGGACTTCCTGTGAAGTTTAGCATATGGTTCAAAAAGAGTTTTTTGTAGGTCATAGCCTGTTACATATGTGTACCAATTTTCGTAGCTCTAGATTAAACGTACAACCGGCAATGCTTCGTGAAGTAAGAATTTTTAAACTCTAAATTTGATGCGTCGCTGCCGTCATATAGTATATCAAAAACTTTAGATTTTTTACAATGATGTTGTCCCAGGTGTTGAGATGGTCCATCCCAAGTTTGAAGTCAATCGGGTTAACCGTGTAGGAGAAGCGGGCAAAAGTATGACCCCTGTAAATGTGCAAAACTGGGCCAAAATTGGACATTCAGATGATCATACCTCACTTTCTGTCTATTTTAGGGTACACACATCAAAGAGGTTTTTGTTCATCTGGATGTGCTACGGGTGGCACACAATTTTCGTCGCCATAGGACAATCGTAGCGGGACAGGGATCCGTTTAACCTATGTAGGTGGCGCTATGGAGCCATTTTTCTGTTATCATGTATGGCGACTTTAAAATATCAAATTTTTCGCCAGGCCTGATGTGCGTGTAAAGTTTGGTGAGTTTTCGTTCACGTTTAGCGTCTCAAAAATGCGATTGTTTGCGGAAAAGAATAATAACAAAGAAAAAGAAGAAGAAGAATAATAACTAGAGCTGCGAGCAGCTATAAAGGGCCCTCGCAACCCGGGCCACGTTGGGGTATATGCAAGTCGGGGGACTTGCACGTTGGGGTACTGTTAAATAGACAAGGACCATGGAAAATAGAAATGCATTTGCCGTGCCTTGTGTGTAAAAAGGTGCAGTAAAAGGCCAAAAATGATGCACAATTCCCAAAATAAATGCAAAAGTGTGGACTTTCTGATGTGTGTGCAAAGTTTCATGAAAAGTCGCTCGTTTGATATTCAAAACCAGCATCTGTTTATTTGAAAACATTGCATGGCACAGAGATGGTGTGTGATCAAATAAAAAGCTTTTTGATGACTCTTAATGTGGTGTCGCTGTGCAACACATATGTATTCATGACATAGTGAAGTATTGTGACAGTTTTGTAGGGTCCAGCAAACAGTAAATGTGTGACAGTTATTCAAGAAAAAATGTAGCTTTGAAGCAGGCTAACCAATGACATCATCTAAAGGGGAAAAAAGCACATGAGCAAGCATAGGTATAAGTAGAGGAGAAAAAGAGATGAAAGAAGTGCGAGAGATGGAACAGGAGAGGAATGCAGCTGTTTATGTATAGCTGTTGTAACAGGACAGATTAAATAACACTTTAACCTGGGGTTAACAGCGCCCTAGGACAGATAAACTCTTTAGTGTAAAAGTTTTCTGGGACAGATGAATCCCTTGGGGTCAAAGAGTTTGGGTTAGCACATAGTCTGTCTTAGGATAATGTAACCTCCATGGATGAATTAGTCCTAGGACGCTTTGACCTGCGGGCTAAAACTTCAGGGGGGTTAACCTGTCCTGTTATATTGTGATCATCGTCTTCGTGCATGTCCTCAGTGGCTTCTTCTGTCTGTGTGGCAGCATTTGATACATCTGTAGAACAAAAAAGAATGAAGAATCATGTTAGATCTGTGAAGTTTGGTTGTCTTAGGTGTAGTTTACAGAACAGTCGTGTGCATATTTTTAGCATGGTAGTGTCTTAATACAAATGCATATTATGTAATGCACTGTATATGGATATTACAGACGTAATATTTGACGGTGATCTTATATTCATAGTTTTTGCCCGTTAATAAATAATATAGCTAGTAAGTAATAAGACACGCAAAAATGGTATAGTTGAATCCTCTGGGTCAAAAAGCAATGTTTTAGGATTGTGTGATGAAATGATGAATAAAAGTAAGGATACGACAGGTACATAAATGGTTATATATACACACGGACATATATATTTATACAGTATAACAGTGCCGCATGTATTGGTTTTAAGGAAAGAGTTGAAAAGCAGTGTTCAGAAAAAAGCATAAGACGCACAAAGTACCATTTCACTACATGTAATAAGTTGTCAAGTAGACATGTGAATTAAGTGGTTAAGATAGTGGCTACTGTGCAAGTAAGCTTCAATTGTCTCTAAAAGGTTAGCATATGTGTTCTACATGATATCAATGGCTAGACGTGCTCGTGGAGAAACATTACAAACAGAAAAACACACTAAAGGTGCCTTTAACAAACCTGTTAATAAATGAGAACTTAATACATATATGTATGGCATACTGTATATGATTGAGAAAGCTGTTTAGTTTATGTATTGTATACTTACGGAAAAAAGTTGGCAATCTTTGCGTATGGAGATGATTAGAGGGTCTTTATCAAAAGAGAATTTGCTTGTTGATTTGTTCATGTTCTGTAGAAAAGCAAAGGAGTAGAAATAAATACAGTATCATACTTCATAAACATACAAGAAATTTGTAGCTGTATTAACCATTGTTGGTATTTGAAGTGATAATTTAGGAATAGAAGTGTAGTGATTGCAGAATTTATAGAGTGCTTACCTTGTATGACTTTGTAGATGGAAATGTCTTTTGTTGAAAGAGCTCTTTGTTGTCTACTATATATGCAAGGACAAGCATAAGTAGGTGTGGTTATGAAGTACTTGACCATTGAAATAAAGCAGTGGTATCAAATGTATGGACCGTGGTTTGGCTCAGGCCTGCAAAGGGGTTTAATGTGGCACAAGAGATAATCTTGTAAGGTACAAAAAATAATAATAATATAATAGGTATGCCTCTGAGTTTTCACAAATCTAGGTCACGTCAAGTCATCTTTAGTTATTTTGCGCTTGAATCATCCAATCGGAAATGCTCCATAAAAAATGTATAGAGGGTGCGATTTATTGCAAATTGCACAAGAAATCTCTAAAAATTCATGTTAATGACAAGTCTGATGTGTGTGCAAAGTTTCACGAGTTTTCACACATGTATAGATAAAAAAAAACAAAGCAGCACTTTACTTGGCAACCAATGCATCGCTATAGCAGCAGCGTGCGACAAAATAAAAAACTTTCGATAAATTTGCATCTTAAACATCTTAAGATGAAACACACCAAGTTTGAACACGGTCGGATGAATTTTGTAGGAGGAGTTAAAATATGACCCCTAAAAAAGGCCACAAAAAAAGTCTACAAATCCCATCATAAATCAAAATGGCGGACTTCCTGTTTGGTTTAGCACATGGTTCCAAGAGACTTTTTTGTACATCGTGGGCTCTTATGTATGCCTCTAAATTATCATAGCGCTAGGTGAAACGTACAACCGGGAATGCTTCATTAAAGAGGAGTTTTTTAGCTCAAAATGTGATGCCCGGCCCCTACGGGACTTCCTGTTGGGTTTAGCACATGGCACCAAGAGACATTTTTGTACATCGTGGGCTGTTACATTTGTCTCCAAATTTTCGTAGCTCTAGCTGCTTCGTACAACTGGGAATGCTTCATTAAGAAGTAATTTTTTCCTTTGCAAACTGTGCATGCCACGGCAACAGCGTGCGACAAAATAAAAAGCTTTCAATAACTTTTCATCTTCAACATCTTAAGATGAATCACACCAAGTTTGGAGATGATCGGATAAACTCTGTAGGAGGAGTTCGTTAAAATAAGACCCCTATGAAATGGCCCAAAAAATGGCAACACGTTCCAAAGTAAATCAAAATGGCGGACTTCCTGTTCGGTTTAGCATATGGTTCAAAAAGAGTTTTTTGTACCTTGAGGGCTGTTACATATGTCTTCAAATATTGGTAACTCTAGGTGAAATGTACAGCCGGGAATGCTTCATTAAGTTAGAATTTTGAAACACAAAATTTGATGCCTCGCCTCTGGCGGACTTCCTGTTAGGTTTAGCATATGGCACCAACAGGCTTTTTTGTAGATCATAGTCTGTTACATATGTGTACCAATTTTCGTAGCTCTAGATTAAACGTACCACCGGCAATGCTTCGTTAAGTAAGAATTTTGAAACTGTAAATTTGATGCCCCGCCACCGTCATATAGTATGTCAAAAACTTTAGATTTTTTACCATGATGTTGTCCCAGGTGTTGAGATGGTACAGCCCAAGTTTGAAGTCAATCGGGTTAACCGTGTAGGAGAAGCGGGCAAAAGTATGACCCCTGTAAATGTGCAAAAATGGGCCAAAATTGGACATTCAAATACTCATACCTCACTTCCTGTCTATTTTAGGGTACACATATCAAAGAGGTTTTTGTTCATCTGGATGTGCTACAGGTGCCACACAATTTTCGTAGCCATAGGACAATCGTAGCGGGACAGGGATCCGTTAAACCTATGTAGGTGGCGCTACAGAGCCATTTTTCTGTTATCATGTATGGCGACTTTAAAATATCAAATTTTTCGCCAGACCCGATCTGCGTGTAAAGTTTGGTGAGTTTTCGTTCATGTTTAGTGCCTCAATAATGTGGTTGTTTGCGGAAAAGAATAATAACAAAGAAGAAGAAGAAGAATAATAATAAGAATTCCTTCAGGAACAATAGGGACCTCGCAGCGGTCGCTGCTCGGGCCCTAATAAGAATTCCTTCAGGAACAATAGGGACCTCGCAGCGGTCGCTGCTCGGGCCCTAACTAGAGCTGCGAGCAGCTATAAAGGGCCCTCGCAACCCGTGCCACGTTGGGGTATTTGCACGTCGGGGTACTGGCACGTTAGGGTACTGTTTCATAAGAAACCGTCTAAATTGTAAATGTTTTGCCATGCTTTTTGTGTTTGTTCACATTGCTATGGAATGCTTTGTCGAGGTATTCGGCTGATAGGTATGCCTCCCAATATTCACACATCTAACTGAATCATATAAAAAAAAAAAAATTCTTTGCAAACAATGCATCGCTACAGCAAAGGCGTGCCACGTTGGGGTACTTGCACGTCGGGGTACTGGCACGTTGGGGTACTGTCAAATAGGACAAGGACCATCTAAAATGTTTTTGACAAGCCTTGTGTGTGCAAAGTTTAATCAAAACGCAAAATATGGTGCGCAATTCCCAAAATAAATTCAAAATGGCGGACTTCCTTTTAGGTTTAGCATACGGCTACAGAATACTTTTTGTAGGTCTTAAGCTAATAGGTATGCCTCCCAGTTTTCACAAATCTAGGTCAAGTCATCTTTAGTTGTGTATCGCTTGAATCATACAATTGGAAATGCTCCATAAAAATGCATAGAGGGCGCTATTGAGCACAACGTTGGGTTACTTGCACGTCAGGGTACTGGCACGTTGGGGTACTGTTACATGGAACAAGGACCATTTAAAATGTTAGTTTTTTCCATGCCTTGTCTGTGCAAAGTTTAATGAAGAAGGCCAAAAATTATGTATAATTCCCAAAATAAAATCAAAATAGCGGACTTCCTCTTTGGTTTGGCAAATGGCTACATAATACTTTTTTGTAGGTCTAGCATAATCATACAATCGGAAATGCTTCATAAAAAGGTCTAGAGGGCGCTATTTATTTCAAATTGCACAATAAATCTCTGAAAATTCATGTTCATGACAAGTCTGATGTGTTTGCAAAGTTCCATGAGTTTTCATGTGTATAAAAAAAAAAAGCAGCACTTGACAAACAATGCATTGCTATGGCAACAGCGTGTTACAAAATAAAAAACTTTCGATTACTTTGCATCTTAAACATCTTAAGATGAAACACACCAAGTTTGAAGACAGTCGGATAAATTTTGTAGGAGGGGTTCGTTAAAATATGACCCCTGAAAGTTTTTCCTTGCCCGGTTGGAGGGTTAGATCAGGGGATGTCGCAACTTGTTTGTGGTTAAGTGCTACAGAAGTAAATGTGTCTTAACAACCTCATGATTGAATGTGTTTTCAATTCTCTAGGATGTGATTGGATTGTATCAATTAAATGTTCTTATAACTGATTCAGTGAGTAGTAAAAATAGTGTGTCAAGTATAATGACATGAAATATAAGGAATACAAAAAACAAAACAAGAACCCTCTAAATTACACATTTTGTTCCAGGCTTTATGTGCGTGCATAGTTTGAGTATACACCTAGGTTTAGGCCAGGAGTGTTCAAACCTTTTGCAAAGAGGGCCGGGTATGGTAAGGTGAGAATGTGTGGGGCCTAATCAACCATTTAGTTTAGCCTGACATAATTTTTTTACATGCATATGTAAATATATATATGTGGACAAATGTGTACATATGTCTACAAATTTTTGTAGCTCGAGCTGCTTCGTCCAACTGGGAACGCTGCATTAAGAAGGATTTTTTTTTCCTTTGCCAACAGTGCATGCCACGACAACAGCGTGCGACGAAATAAAAAGCTTTCAATAACTTTTCATCGTCAACATCTTAAGATGAATCACACCAAGTTTGAAGATGATCGGATAAACTCTGTAGGAGGAGTTCGTTAAAATAAGACCCCTATGAAATGGCCAAAAAAATGGCAACATGTTCCAAAGTAAATCAAAATGGCAGACTTCCTGTTAGGTTTAGCATATGGTTCAAAAAGAGTTTTTTGTACCTCGAGGGCTGTTACATATGTCTTCAAATTTTGGTCACTCTAGGTGAAACGTACAGCCGGAAATGCTTCATTAAGTAAAAATTTTGAAATGCAAAATTTGATGCCCTGCCTCTGGCGGACTTCCTGTTAGGTTTAGCATATGGCACCAACAGGCTTTTTTGTAGATCATAGTCTGTTACATATGTGTACCAATTTTCGTAGCTCTAGATTAAACGTATAACCGGCAATACTTCAGATGAAACATGCCAAAGAATGAAGACAATCTGATAAGTTTTGTAGAAAATATGAGGCCTATAAAAGGCCCCCAAAAAATGGCTACAAATAGCAAAGTAAATCAAAATGCCGGACTTCCTGTTTGGCTTAGCATATGGTTCTAAAAGACTTTTTTGTACATCGTGGGCTCTTATGTATGCCTCCAAATTATCATAGCGCTAGGTGAAAGGTACAACCGGGAATGCTTCGTTAAAGAGGAGTTTTTTAGCTCAAAAAGTGATGCCCGGCCCTTGCGGGACTTCCTGTTGGGTTTAGCACAAAGCAGCAAGAGACTTTTTTTGTACATCGTGGGCTGTTACATATGGCTACAAATTTTCGTAGCTCTAGCTGCTTCGTACAACTGAGAATTCTTCATTAAGAAGAATTTTTTTCCTTTGCAAACAAGTGCATGTCACGACAACAGCGTGCAGCGAAATAAAAAGCTTTCAATAACTTTTCATCTTCAACATCTTAAGATGAATCACACCAAGTTTGAAGATGATCGGATAAACTCTGTAAGAGGAGTTCATTAAAATAGGACCCCTATGAAATGGCCAAAAAAATGGGAACACGTTCCAAAGTAAATCAAAATGGTGGACTTTCTGTTAGGTTTAGCATATGGTTCAAAAAGAGTTTTTTGTACCTTGAGGGCTGTTACATATGTCTTTAAATTTTGGTAACTCTAGGTGAAACGTACAGCCGGGAATGCTTCATTAAGTAAGAATTTTGAAACTCCAAATTTGATGCCCCGCCTCTGGCGGACTTCCTGTTGGGTTTAGCATATGGCACCAACAGACTTTTTTGTAGGTCATAGTCTGTTACATATGTGTACCAATTTTCGTAGCTCTAGGTTAAACATACAACCGGCAATACTACGTTTAGTAAGAGTTTTGAAACTCTAAATTTGATGCCCCACCGCCGTCATATAGTATGTCGAAAACTTTAGATTTTTTACCATGGTGTTGTCCCAGGTCTTGAGATGGTACATCCCAAGTTTGAAGTCAATTGGATTAACCGTGTAGGAGAAGCAGGCAAAAGTATGACCCCTGTAAATGTGCAAAAATTGGCCAAAATTGGACATTTAAATACTCATATCTCACTTCCTGTCTATTTTGGGGTACACACATCAAAGAGGTTTTTGTTCATCTGGATGTGCTACAGGTGCCACACAATTTTCATAGCCGTCAGACAATCGTAGCGGGCCAGGGATCTGTTTAACCTATGTAGGTGGCGCTATGGAGCCATTTTTCTGTTATCACCTATGGCGACTTTAAAATATCAAATTTTTCGCCAGGCCTGACGTGTGTGTAAAGTTTGGTGAGTTTTCGTTCACGTTTAGTGTCTCAAAAATGTGATTGTTTGCGGAAAAGAATAATAACAAATAAAAAGAAGAAGAATAATAAGAATTCCTTGAAAAACAATAGGGACCTCGCAGCGGTCGCTGCTCGGGCCCTAATAATAATAATAAGAATTCCTACAAAAACAATAGGGCCTCGCAGCGGCACCGCCGCCGCCGCTGCTCGGGCCCTAATAAGAATAATAATAATAAGAAGAATTCCTACAAAAACAATAGGGCCTCGCAGCGGCACCGCCGCCGCCGCTGCTCGGGCCCTAACTAGAGCTGCGAGCAGCTATAAAGGGCCCTCGCAGCCCGGGCCACGTTGGAGTCCTTGCACGTTGGGGTACTTTCACGTTAGGGTACTGGCACGTTGGGGTACTGGCATATTGGAAGCAAAATTTCTTTGAAAATGGCATAATAAACGTTTACATGTAGAATATTTTTTTTGCCAGTGTGTATCAAGCTCAACGGGTTTTGGGGATTGTTAAAACCTGCAAAAATCTGCGTCCTTTTTTATTTTTAGGAAATGAGTTGCCCTGATTGGTATTTTTTGTAAAAGTGTATATATACATCATCGCTCGTTGTACTCATTGCACAATGTTACTTTTATTGTCCAAAGGGGCAATCAAAAATGAATAAAACAAAATGGAAACGTACATACGTTTGGATCGGTGTGAAGCCAGTGAACAATTTGAGTGGTGGAAACTAAAAGAATATTCATAAATGACTTAGTCATCACACTTAGAATGAGTTTACATTTTTTGTACAAAATACCGTATGTGGGTTTGTTTTTTTTATGCCTCAAGGGCTAGGTGGCGCTGTATTTATAACTGAATGTTGTTATCGAGATACCTTCAGGCCTTGATTATAAGCATACATGTCAAGTGTGGGATTTTTTTTGGAGCATGTACCGTGGAGTTATTAAGCATATCCTTCATTCACGATATTGCTTTTAATGTCCACAGAGGCTATCAAAAATAAATAAAAATATATATATGTTTGGATAAGTCTGATGCCAGTGAACATTTTGAGTGGTGGAAACTAAAAGAATATTCATAAATGACTTAGTTATCACACTTAGAATGAGTTTACATTTTTTGTACAAAATACCGTATGTGGGGTATTTTTTTTTATGCCTCAAGGGCTAGGTGGCGCTGCATATATAACTGAATGTTGTCATAGAGATAGCTTCAGGCCTTGACGATAAACATACATGTCAAGTTTGGGATTTTTTGGAGCATGTACCGGGGAGTTATTAAGCATATCCTTTTTCAGTGCGAAACACAAATTTTGATGCCCCGCCTTCATCATATAGTATTTCGAAAGGTCAAGATTTTTCCCCCTGTCGTTGGCTCAGGTCTTGACATGGTCCAGGTCAAGTCTTAACTCAGTCAGATGAAACGTGTAGGAGAAGTGGGCAAAGGTCTGCCCCCTGTGAATGTGCAAAAATCATCAAAAATGGGACATTCAAAAATTCGTAGCTCACTTCCTGTTCATTTTAGCATATGGGTCCAAGAGACTTTTTTGTAGGTCTTGGGCTCCCTCATACACTTAAAAATATTCGTCGTTCTTGCTTAAACGTACAACCGGGGCTGCTTCGTTAAAAACGTCTAGGGGGCGCTATTGAGTCATTTTTGTAAAAATAGCACAATCAACAATAAAATATTGCTCATTTTACCAGGCCAGATGTGTGTGCCAAGTTTCATGAGTTTCTGTGCATGTTTAGACCCTCAAAACTGGCGTTGTTTTCTTGGCGAACAGCGCTTAGCCACACCCACAGCAATTCGCGAAAACTCACAAACTTCGTGTTGTGACATCATGAAGGCCGAAACCCTCATCTGAGCAAATATGAGGTAGGTCCAGTTAACGTGTTTGGAGAAAAATGTAGAAGAAAATTCGTAAGAAAAAAAATTGCCACTAGGTGGCGCTATCAGTTAGATGAAATATATGTCAGTAGATGTCTTTAGGGCTGGACTCTCATCAAATGTGTGAAATTTTGAGAAGATAGGATCATCTCGGTCAAGTTAATGCAGCTTTTATTTTCACGAAAAATCTTCAGACTTTGCGTCACCGTAGTGGCCACGCCCTTTGGCGAAAAGTTACAATATTCGGTGTGGGGCATGATCAACATCTTAAGGCTTTTCTGACCAATTTTCAAATGGATCCCTTCAACAATATCAGCACAGTAGCTAAAAACGTAAAGTATGACATTTATTGTAACCACTAGGTGGCGCTATATGTATAACTGAATTTTATCATATAGATGTTTTCAGGCCGTGACTATTACGTTGCCTGTGAAGTTTGAGATTTTTTGGAGCTTGAACATGGGAGTTATTAAGCATTTGCTCTTTCTGGACAAATGAAATTTTAAAGGCAATATTTGATGCCCCGCCCCCGTCATATAGTATTTCAAAAAGGCAAGATGTTTTGCCCAGTTGTTCTCTCAGGTCTTGAGATGATAAATGCCAAGTTTGAAGTCAATTGGATGAAAAATGTTTGCAAAGGGGGAAAAAGCATGACCACAGTGAATGTGCCAAAATAGGCCAAAATTGGACATTAAAAAATTCATAGCTCACTTCCTGTACATTTTAGCTCCATGGTCCCAATAGACTTTTTTGTGCGTCTCGGGGTGCTACACGTGCCTGCCAATTTTTGTTGCTCTAGCTCAAACGTGCCGGGCTTGGTTTTTATTTTTCTACGCTAGGGGGCGCTATCGAGTCGCATTGTTATGACGACTTAATAATATCAAATTTTTCGCCGGGCCTGAGGAGTGTGCAAAGTTCGGTGAGTTTTCGTGAATGTTTAGGTACCCAAAATCGCGATCGTTTGCGGAGAATAAAGAAGAAGAAGAAGAAGAAGAAGAAGAAGAAGAAGAAGAAGAAGAAGAAGAATTTTTACAAAAACAATAGGGACCTCGCAGCGGTCGCTGCTCGGGCCCTAATAATAATTTTTACAAAAACAATAGGGACCTCGCAGCGGTCGCTGCTCGGGCCCTAATAAGAATAACGGGAATGGTGTAGAATAACATATGTGTGAAGGCCTCCAGCAGGTCACTTCCTGTTGATTTTAGGTCACTTCCTGTTGAAATTAAGTCACTTCCTGTTGAAATTAAGTCACTTCCTGTTGAAATCGGGTCACTTCCTGTTGATTTTAAGTCACTTCCTGTTGACATGAAGTCACTTCCTGTTAAAATCAGGTCACTTCCTGTTGAAATCGTGTCATTTCCTGTTAAAATCAGGTCACTTCCTGTTGATTTTAGGTCACTTCCTGTTGAAATTAAGTCACTTCCTGTTGAAATTAAGTCACTTCCTGTTGATATGAGGTCACTTCCTGTTGATATTGGTCACTTCCTGTTCAGGTCGGGGAATATCCT
Source organism: Festucalex cinctus (assembly GCF_051991245.1). Lineage (NCBI taxonomy): Eukaryota > Metazoa > Chordata > Actinopteri > Syngnathiformes > Syngnathidae > Festucalex > Festucalex cinctus. Next base: position 4,836,749 of record NC_135413.1, read on the forward strand.
GGCAAGAATCACACGCATACCTAATCAATTGGCCAAAATGGCCACCTCCTTGGGAGGCCAGTTTGGCGAGAAACCTGGGCATATCATTTGTCTAAAATGGCCGCCGTGCATGGTAAGTTGGAAAATGGCCGCCATACGTGGTAAGTTAGGTGGTAAGATGGAAGAGCTCATGACGTGAAATGGTGGAATATATTGAAGTTGGAACGAAGTCAATCGGATAAATAATGTGGAAGTAAATGGAAAATGTAGAATGTGGGAAATATTTGGGTACGAAATTGGGAATTGTGGGTAAGGCGTGAATTTTGGAACTGAAAAGCTGGAAGAGCTCATGGCTTGAATTGGTGGAATATATTGAAGTTGAAACCACGTCAATCGGTTGAAAAATGTCGAAGTAAATGTGAAATGTAGAATGTGGGAAATATTCGGGTACGCAATCGGGAATTGTGGGTAAGGCATGAATTTTGGAACTGAAAAGCTGGAAGAGCTCATGGCTTGAATTGCTGGAATATATTGAAGTTGGAACGAAGTCAATCGGATGACTAATGTGGAAGTAAATGTGAAATATAGAATGTGGGAAATATTCGGGTACGAAATCCGGAATTGTGGGCAAGGTGTGAATTTTGGAACTGAAAAGCTGGAAGAGCTCATGGCTTGAATTGCTGGAATATATTGAAGCTGGAACGACGTCAATCGGATGAATAATGTGTAAGTAAATGGAAAATGTAGAATGTGGGAAATATTCGGGTACGAAATCGGGAATTGTGGGCAAGGCGTGAATTTTGGAACTGAAAAGCTGGAAGAGCTAATGGCTTGAAATGCTGGAATATATTGAAGCTGGAACGACGTCAATCGGATGAATAATGTGTAAGTAAATGGAAAATGTAGAATGTGGGAAATATTCGGGTACGAAATCGGGAATTGTGGGTCAGGCGTAAATTTTGGAACTGAAAAGCTGGAAGAGCTCATGGCTTGAAGTGGTGGAATATATTGAAGTTGAAACGACGTCAATCGGATGAATAATGTGGAAGTAAATGGAAAATGTAGAATGTGGGAAATATTCGGGTACGAAATCAGGAATTGTGGGCAAGGCGTGAATTTTGGAACTGAAAAGCTGGAAGAGCTAATGGCTTGAAATGCTGGAATATATTGAAGCTGGAACGACGTCAATCGGATGAATAATGTGTAAGTAAATGGAAAATGTAGAATGTGGGAAATATTCGGGTACGAAATCGGGAATTGTGGGTCAGGCGTGAATTTTGGAACTGAAAAGCTGGAATAGCTCATGGCTTGAATTGCTGGAATATATTGAAGTTGGAACGAAGTCAATCGGATGAATAATGTGGAAGTAAATGAAAAATGTAGAATGTGGGAAATATTCGGGTACGAAATCGTGAATTGTGGGTAAGGCGTGAATTTTGGAACTGAAAAGCTCATTATGGAACATATTGAAGTTGGAACGAAGTGAATCGGATGAAAAATGTGGAAGGAAATGTGAAATTTTGAATCTCCCATTAAGAATAAATGGGGAAAAATCGGGTACGAAATCGGGAATTGTGGGTAACACGTGAATCGTGGGAATAAGAAAAATGGAAGCGCTGTAGGCGTGAATATTTGGAATCGTTTGAAATTGGAACGGAGTGAATCGGGTGAAAAATGTGGAAGAAGAAACTGGACAAAAAAGTGCGAGGAATAAAATATAATAATAACTAGAGCTGCGAGCAGCTATAAAGGGCCCTCGCAACCCGGGCCACGTTGGGGTACTTGCACGTCGGGGTACTGGCACGTTGGGGTACTGTCAAATAGGACAAGGACCATCTAAAATGTTTTTGACAAGCCTTGTGTGTGCAAAGTTTAATCAAAACGCAAAATATGGTGTGCAATTCCCAAAATAAATTCAAAATGGTGGACTTCCTTTTAGGTTTAGCATACGGCTACAGAATACCTTTTGTAGGTCTTAAGCTAATAGGTATGCCTCCCAGTTTTCATAAATCTTGGTCAAGTCATCTTTAGTTGTGTATCGCTTGAATCATACAATTGGAAATACTCCATAAAAATGCATAGAGGGCGCTATTGAGCACAACGTTGGGTTACTTGCACGTCAGGGTACTGGCACGTTGGGGTACTGTTACATGGAACAAGGACCATTTAAAATGTTATTTTTTTCCATGCCTTGTCTGTGCAAAGTTTAATGAAAAAGGCCAAAAATGATGTATAATTCCCAAAATAAAATCAAAATAGCGGACTTCCTCTTTGGTTTGGCAAATGGCTACATAATACTTTTTTGTAGGTCTAGCATAATCATACAATCGGAAATGCTTCATAAAAATGTCTAGAGGGCGCTATATATTGCAAATTGCACAATAAATCTCTAAAAAATTCATGTTCATGACAAGTCTGATGTGTTTGCAAAGTTTCATGAGTTTTCACACATGTATAGATAAACAAAAAAAAAGCAGCACTTGGCAAACAATGCATTGCTATGGCAACAGCGTGTTACAAAATAAAAAACTTTCGATTCCTTTGCATCTTAAACATCTTAAAATGAAACACACTAAGTTTGAAGACAGTCGGATAAATTTTGTAGGAGGGGTTCGTTAAAATATGACCCCTGAAAAAGGCCACAAAAAATGGCAACAAATCCCATCATAAATCAAAATGGCAGACTTCCTGTTTGGTTTAGCACATGGTTCCAAGAGACTTTTTTGTACATCATGGGCTCTTATGTATGCCTGCAAATTATCATAGCGCTAGGTGAAACGTACAACCGGGAATGCTTCGTTAAAGAGGAGTTTTTTAGCTCAAAATGTGATGCCCGGGGGGACTTCCTGTTAGGTTAAGCACATGGCACCAAGAGACTTTTTTGTACATCCTGGACTGTTACATATGTCTACAATTTTTCGTCGCTCTCGCTGTTTCGTACAACTGGGAATGCTTCATTAATAAGATTTTTTTTCCTTTGCAAAAAGTGCATGCCACGACAACAGCGTGTGACGAAATATAAAACTTTCAATAACTTTTCATTTTCAACATCTTAAGATGAATCACACCAAGTTTGAAGATGATCGGATAAACTCTGTAGGAGGAGTTTGTTAAAATATGACCCCTATGAAATGGCCAAAAAAAATGGCAACACATTCCAAAGTAAATCTAAATGGCGGACGTCCTGTTAGGTTTAGCATATGGTTCAAAAAGAGTTTTTTGTACCTCGAGGGCTGTTATATACCTCTACAAATTTTGGTAACTCTATGTGAAACGTACAGCCGGGTATGCTTTGTTAAAGAGGAGTTTTTTAGCTCAAAATGTGATGCCCGGCCCCTGGGGGACTTCCTGTTGGGTTTAGCACAGGGCACCAAGAGACTTTTTTGTACATCTTGGGCTGTTACATATGTCTACAAATTTTCGTATCTCTAGCTGCTTCGTACAAATGGGAATGCTTCTTTAAGGATATTTTTTTTCCTTTAAAAACAGTGCATGCCATGACAACAGTGTGCGACGAAATACAAAGCTTTCAATAACTTTTCATCTTCAACATCTTAAGATGAATCACACCAAGTTTGAAGATGATCGGATAAACACTGTAGGAGGAGTTCGTTAAAATAAGACCCCAATGAAATGGCCAAAAAAATGGCAACACGTTCCAAAATAAATCAAAATGGTGGACTTCCTGTTAGGTTTAGCATATGGTTCAAAAAGAGTTTTTTGTAGGTCATAGCCTGTTACATATGTGTACCAATTTTCGTAGCTCTAGATTAAACGTACAACCGGCAATGCTTCGTGAAGTAAGAATTTTTAAACTCTAAATTTGATGCGCCGCCTCCGTCATATAGTATATCAAAAACTTTTCATTTTTCACAATGATGTTGTCCCAGGTGTTGAGATGGTACATCCCAAGTTTGAAGTCAATCGGGTTAACCGTGTAGGAGAAGCGGGCAAAAGTATGACCCCTGTAAATGTGCAAAAATTGGCAAAAATTGGACATTTAAATACTCATACCTCACTTTCTGTCTATTTTAGGGTACACACTTCAAAGAGGTTTTTGTTCATTGGGATGTGCTACAGGTGCCACACAATTTTCATAGCCGTCGGACAATCGTAGCGGGACAGGGATCCGTTTAACCTATGTAGGGGGCGCTAAGGAGCCATTTTTCTGTTATCATGTATGCCGACTTTAAAATATCAAATTTTTCGCCAGGCCTGATGTGCGTGTAAAGTTTGGTGAGTTTTTGTTCACGTTTAGTGTCTCAAAAATGCGATTGTTTGCGGAGAAGAAAAAGAAGAATAATAAGAAGAATTCCTACAAAAACAATAGGGCCTCGCAGCGGCACCGCCGCCGCCGCTGCTCGGGCCCTAACTAGAGCTGCGAGCAGCTATAAAGGGCCCTCGCAACCTGGGCCACGTTGGGGTACTTGCACGTCGGGGTACTGGCACGTTGGGGTACTGTCAAATCGGACAAGGACCATCAAAAATGTTTTTGACAAGCTTTGTGAGTGCAAAAGGCCAAAGATGGTGTGCAATTCCCAAAATAAATTCAAAATGGCGGACTTCCTTTTAGGTTTAGCATACGGCTACAGAATACTTTTTGTAGGTCTTAAGCTAATAGGTATGCCTCCCAGTTTTCACAAATCTAGGTCAAGTCATCTTTAGTTGTGTATCGCTTGAATCATACAATTGGAAATGCTCCATAAAAATGCATGGAGGGCGCTATTGAGCACAACGTTGGGTTACTTGCACGTCAAGGTACTGGCACGTTGGGGTACTGTTACATGGAACAAGGACCATTTAAAATGTTAGTTTTTTCCATGCCTTGTCTGTGCAAAGTTTAATGAAAGAGGCCAAAAATGATGTATAATTCCCAAAATAAAATCAAAATAGCGGACTTCCTCTTTGGTTTGGCAAATGGCTACATCATACTTTTTTGTAGGTATTAGGCTGATAGGGGTCTGTCCTAATTTTCACAAATCTAGCAGAATCATACAATCGGAAATACTTCATAAAAATGTCTAGAGGGCGCTATTTATTGCAAATTGCACAATAAATCTCTAAAAATTCATGTTCATGACAAGTCTGATGTGTTTGCAAAGTTTCATGAGTTTTCACACATGTATAGATAAAAAAACAAAGCAGCACTTTACTTGACAAACAATGCATCGCTATAGCAGCAGCGTGCGACAAAATAAAAAACTTTCGATAACTTTGCATCTTAAACATCTTAAGATGAAACACACCAAGTTTGAAGACGGTCGGATGAACTTTGTACGAGGAGTTCGTTAAAATATGACCCCTGAAAAAGGCCACAAAAAATGGCAACAAATCCCATCGTAAATCAAAATGGCAGACTTCCTGTTTGGTTTAGCACATGGTTCCAAGAGACTTTTTTGTACATCGTGGGCTCTTATGTATGCCTGCAAATTATCATCGCGCTAGGTGAAACGTACAACCGGGAATGCTTCGTTAAAGAGGAGTTTTCTATCTCAAAATGTGATGCCCGGCCCCTGGGGGACTTCCTGTTGGGTTTAGCACATGGCACCAAGAGACTTTTTTGTACATTGTGGGCTGTTACAAATGTCTACAAATTTTTGTAGCTCTAGCTACTTCGTACAACTGGGAATGCTTCATTAAGAAGGATTTTTTTCCTTTGCAAGAAGTGCATGCCACGACAACAGCGTGCGAAGAAATAAAGAGCTTTCAATAAGTTTTCATCCTCAACATCTTAAGATGAGTCACACCAAGTTTGAAGATGATCGGATAAACTCTGTAGGAGGAGTTCGTTAAAATATGACCCCTATGAAATGGCCCAAAAAATGGCAACACATTCCAAAGTAAATCAAAATGGCGGACGTCCTGTTAGGTTTAGCATATGGTTCAAAAAGAGTTTTTTGTACCTCGAGGGCTGTTATATACCTCTACAAATTTTGGTAACTCTAGGTGAAACGTACAGCCGGGTATGCTTTGTTAAAGAGGAGTTTTTTAGCTCAAAATGTGATGCCCGGCCCCTGGGGGACTTCCTGTTGGGTTTAGCACAGGGCACCAAGAGACTTTTTTGTACATCTTGGGCTGTTACATATGTCTACAAATTTTCGTAGCTCTCGCTGCTTCGTACAAATTGGAATGCTTCTTTAAGGATATTTTTTTTCCTTTGCAAACAGTGCATGCCATGACAACAGCGTGCGACGAAATACAAAGCTTTCAATAACTTTTCATCTTCAACATCTTAAGATGAATCACACCAAGTTTGAAGATGATCGGATAAACACTGTAGGAGGAGTTCGTTAAAATAAGACCCCAATGAAATGGCCAAAAAAATGGCAACACGTTCCAAAATAAATCAAAATGGCGGACTTCCTGTGAGGTTTAGCATATGGTTCAAAAAGAGTTTTTTGTAGGTCATAGTCTGTTACATATGTGTACCAATTTTCGTAGCTCTAGATTAAACGTACAACCGGCAATGCTTCGTGAAGTAAGAATTTTTAAACTCTAAATTTGATGCGTCGCCGCCGTCATATAGTATATCAAAAACTTTAGATTTTTTACAATGATGTTGTCCCAGGTGTTGAGATGGTCCATCCCAAGTTTGAAGTCAATCAGGTTAACCGTGTAGGAGAAGCGGGCAAAAGTATGACCCCTGTAAATGTGCAAAACTGGGCCAAAATTGGACATTCAGATGATCATACCTCACTTTCTGTCTATTTTAGGGTACACACATCAAAGAGGTTTTTGTTCATCTGGATGTGCTACGGGTGCCACACAATTTTCGTCGCCATAGGACAATCGTAGCGGGACAGGGATCCGTTTAACCCATGTAGGTGGCGCTATGGAGCCATTTTTCTGTTATCATGTATGGCGACTTTAAAATATCAAATTTTTCGCCAGGCCTGATGTGCGTGTAAAGTTTGGTGAGTTTTCGTTCACGTTTAGCGTCTCAAAAATGCGATTGTTTGCGGAGAATAATAATAATAATAATAACTAGAGCTGCGAGCAGCTATAAAGGGCCCTCGCAACCTGGGCCACGTTGGGGTACTTGCACGTCGGGGTACTGGCACGTTGGGGTACTGTCAAATCGGACAAGGACCATCTAAAATGTTTTTGACAAGCTTTGTGAGTGCAAAAGGCCAAAGATGGTGTGCAATTCCCAAAATAAATTCAAAATGGCGGACTTCCTTTTAGGTTTAGCATACGGCTACAGAATACTTTTTGTAGGTCTTAAGCTAATAGGTATGCCTCCCAGTTTTCAAAAATCTAGGTCAAGTCATCTTTAGTTGTGTATCGCTTGAATCATACAATTGGAAATGCTCCATAAAAATGCGCCCTAGCTTTAGGTGTTTAATCAAAACGCAAAATATGGTGTGCAATTCCCATGCATTGCTATGGCAACAGCGTGTGACAAAATAAAAAACTTTCGATTACTTTGCATCTTAAACATCTTAAGATGAAACATACCAAGTTTGAAGACAGTCGGATAAATTTTGTAGGAGGGGTTCGTTAAAATATGACCCCTGAAAAAGGCCACAAAAAATGGCAACAAATCCCATCATAAATCAAAATGGCGGACTTCCTGTTTGGTTTAGCCCATGGTTCCAAGAGACTTTTTTGTACATCGTGGGCTCTTATGTATGCCTGCAAATTATCATAGCGCTAGGTGAAACGTACAACCGGGAATGCTTAGTTAAAGAGGAGTTTTTTAGCTCAAAATGTGATGCCCGGCCCCTGGGGGACTTCCTGTTGCGTTTAGCACATGGCACCAAGAGACATTTTTGTAGATCCTGGGCTGTTACATATGTCTACAATTTTTCGTCACTCTAGCTGCTTCGTACAACTGGGAATGCTTCATTAAGAAGGATTTTTTTCCTTTGCAAAAAGTGCATGCCACGATAACAGCATGTGACGAAATAAAAAACTTTCAATAACTTTTCATTTTCAACATCTTAAGATGAATCACACCAAGTTTGAAGATGATCGGATAAACTCTGTAGGAGGAGTTTGTTAAAATATGACCCCTATGAAATGGCCAAAAAAAATGGCAACACATTCCAAAGTAAATCAAAATGGCGGACGTCCTGTTAGGTTTAGCATATGGTTCAAAAAGAGTTTTTTGTAAATCGAGGGCTGTTATATACCTCTACAAATTTTGGTAACTCTAGGTGAAACGTACAGCCGGGTATGCTTTGTTAAAGAGGAGTTTTTTTTAGCTCAAAATGTGATGCCCGGCCCCTGGGGGACTTCCTGTTGGGTTTAGCACAGGGCACCAGGAGACTTTTTTGTACATCTTGGGCTGTTACATATGTCTACAAATTTTCGTAGCTCTAGCTGCTTCGTACAACTGGCAATGCTTCTTTAAGGATATTTTTTTTCCTTTGCAAACAGTGCATGCCATGACAACAGCGTGCGACGAAATACAAAGCTTTCAATAACTTTTCATCTTCAACATCTTAAGATGAATCACACCAAGTTTGAAGATGATCGGATAAACACTGTAGGAGGAGTTCGTTAAAATAAGACTCCAATGAAATGGCCAAAAAAATGGCAACACGTTCCAAAATAAATCAAAATGGTGGACTTCCTGTTAGGTTTAGCATATGGTTCAAAAAGAGTTTTTTGTAGGTCATAGCCTGTTACATATGTGTACCAATTTTCGTAGCTCTAGATTAAACGTACAACCGGCAATGCCTCGTGAAGTAAGAATTTTTAAACTCTAAATTTGATGCGCCGCCGCCGTCATATAGTATATCAAAAACTTTTCATTTTTCACAATGATGTTGTCCCAGGTGTTGAGATGGTACATCCCAAGTTTGAAGTCAATCGGGTTAACCGTGTAGGAGAAGCGGGCAAAAGTATGACCCCTGTAAATGTGCAAAAATTGGCAAAAATTGGACATTTAAATACTCATACCTCACTTTCTGTCTATTTTAGGGTACACACTTCAAAGAGGTTTTTGTTCATTGGGATGTGCTACAGGTGCCACACAATTTTCATAGCCGTCGGACAATCGTAGCGGGACAGGGATCCGTTTAACCTATGTAGGGGGCGCTAAGGAGCCATTTTTCTGTTATCATGTATGGCGACTTTAAAATATCAAATTTTTCGCCAGGCCTGATGTGCGTGTAAAGTTTGGTGAGTTTTCGGTCACGTTTAGTGTCTCAAAAATGCGATTGTTTGCGGAGAAGAATAATAATAAGAATAATAATAAGAAGAATTCCTACAAAAACAATAGGGCCTCGCAGCGGCACCGCCGCCGCCGCTGCTCGGGCCCTAATAATAATAAGAAGAAGAAGAAGAAGAAGAATTCCTACAAAAACAATAGGGCCTCGCAGCGGCACCGCCGCCGCCGCTGCTCGGGCCCTAATAATAATAACTAGAGCTGCGAGCAGCTATAAAGGGCCCTCGCAACCCGGGCCACGTTGGGGTATTTGCACGTCGGGGTACTGGCCTGTTGGGGTACTGTCAAATAGGAAACCATCTAAATTGTAAACGTTTTTGCCATGCTTTGTGTTTTTAAAGTTTCATGGAAAGGCCAAAAACGATGCACAATTAACAAAATAAAATCAAAATGGATTGGCACAGGGCTATATAGAATACTTTTTGAATATATTCGGCATGCCTGCCAATATTCACACATCTAGCTGAATCATATAATCGGAAAGACTTCAGAAAAATGTCTAGAGGGCGCTATTGAGCCATTTATTACAAATTGCACAACAAATCTCTAAATAAAATATTCATGTTCCAGACAGGTCTGGTGTGTGTGTAAAGTTTTGTGAGTTTTCACCCATATTTAGACTCTCAAAAAAGCATTTTTCTTCACAAACAATGCATGGCTACAGCAAAGGCGTGTGACAAAAGAAAAAAATTCAATAACTTTTCATCTTAAATATCTTAAGATGAAACGCCAAAGAATGAAGACGATCTGATAAGTTCTGTTGAAAATATGACCCATATAAAAGGCCCCAAAAAATGGCTACAAATACCAAAGTAAATCAAAATGGCAGACTTCCTCTTTGATTCAGCATATGGCTTTAGAAACCTTTTTGTAAGTCTTAGGCTGATAGGTATCCCAATTTTTACAAATCTAGCTGAATCATAAAACACAAAACATTTGCAAAAGCTTCATAAAAATGTCTAGATGGCGCTATTGAACCATTTATTGCAAATTGAATAAGAAATCTCTAAAATATTCATGCTGATGACAAGCCTGATGTGTGTGTAAAGTTTCATGAGTTTTTGCACATGTTTAGACCGAAAAAAAAAAAGCAGCATTTTACTTGGCAAACAATGCATCGCCATGACAACGGCGTGCGACAAAATAAATAACTTTCGATAACTTTGCATCTTAAACATCTTAAGATGAAGCACACCAAGTTTAAAGACAGTCGGATAAATTTTGTAGGAGGAGTTCGTTAAAATATGACCCCTAAAAAAGGCCACAAAAAATGGCTACAAATCCCAACGTAAATCAAAATGGTGGACTCCCTGATTGGTTTAGCATATGGCTCCAAGAGACTTTTTTGTACATCCTGAGCTCTTATGTTTGCCTGCAAATTATCATAGCTTTAGGTGAAACGTACAACCGGGAATGCTTTGTCTGTTTAATCAAAACGCAAAATATGGTGTGCAATTCGATGCATTGCTATGTCAACAGCGTGTGACAAAATAAAAAACTTTCGATTTCTTTGCATCTTAAACATCTTAAGATGAAACATACCAAGTTTGAAGACAGTCGGATAAATTTTGTAGGAGGGGTTCGTTAAAATATGACCCCTGAAAAAGGCCACAAAAAATGGCAACAAATCCCATCATAAATCAAAATGGCGGACTTCCTGTTTGGTTTAGCACATGGTTCCAAGAGACTTTTTTGTACATCGTGGGCTCTTATGTATGCCTGCAAATTATCATAGCGCTAGGTGAAACGTACAACCGGGAATGCTTCGTTAAAGAGGAGTTTTTTAGCTCAAAATGTGATGCCCAGTCCCTGGGGGACTTCCTGTTGCGTTTAGCACATGGCACCAAGAGACATTTTTGTATATCCTGGGCTGTTACATATGTCTACAATTTTTCGTCGCTCTAGCTGCTTCGTACAACTGGGAATGCTTCATTAAGAAGGATTTTTTTCCTTTGCAAAAAGTGCATGCCACGATAACAGCGTGTGACGAAATAAAAAACTTTCAATAACTTTTCATTTTCAACATCTTAAGATGAATCACACCAAGTTTGAAGATGATCGGATAAACTCTGTAGAGGAGTTTGTTCAAATATGACCCCTATGAAATGGCCAAAAAAAATGGCAACACATTCCAAAGTAAATCAAAATGGCGGACGTCCTGTTAGGTTTAGCATATGGTTCAAAAAGAGTTTTTTGTACCTCGAGGGCTGTTATATACCTCTACAAATTTTGGTAACTCTAGGTGAAACGTACAGCCGGGTATGATTTGTAAAAGAGGAGTTTTTTTTTAGCTCAAAATGTGATGCCCGGCCCCTGGGGGACTTCCTGTTGGGTTTAGCACAGGGCACCAAGAGACTTTTTTGTACATCTTGGGCTGTTACATATGTCTACAAATTTTCGTAGCTCTAGCTGCTTCGTACAACTGGCGATGCTTCTTTAAGGATATTTTTTTTCCTTTGCAAACAGTGCATGCCATGACAACAGCGTGCGACGAAATACAAAGCTTTCAATAACTTTTCATCTTCAACATCTTAAGATGAATCACACCAAGTTTGAAGATGATCGGATAAACACTGTAGGAGGAGTTCGTTAAAATAAGACCCCAATGAAATGGCCAAAAAAATGGCAACACGTTCCAAAATAAATCAAAATGGTGGACTTCCTGTTAGGTTTAGCATATGGTTCAAAAAGAGTTTTTTGTAGGTCATAGTCTGTTACATATGTGTACCAATTTTCGTAGCTCTAGATTAAACGTACAACCGGCAATGCCTCGTGAAGTAAGAATTTTTAAACTCTAAATTTGATGCGCCGCCGCCGTCATATAGTATATCAAAAACTTTTCATTTTTCACAATGATGTTGTCCCAGGTGTTGAGATGGTACATCCCAAGTTTGAAGTCAATCGGGTTAACCGTGTAGGAGAAGCGGGCAAAAGTATGACCCCTGTAAATGTGCAAAAATTGGCAAAAATTGGACATTTAAATACTCATACCTCACTTTCTGTCTATTTTAAGGTACACACTTCAAAGAGGTTTTTGTTCATTGGGATGTGCTACAGGTGCCACACAATTTTCATAGCCGTCGGACAATCGTAGCGGGACAGGGATCCGTTTAACCTATGTAGGGGGCGCTAAGGAGCCATTTTTCTGTTATCATGTATGGCGACTTTAAAATATCAAATTTTTCGCCAGGCCTGATGTGCGTGTAAAGTTTGGTGAGTTTTCGGTCACGTTTAGTGTCTCAAAAATGCGATTGTTTGCGGAGAATAATAATAATAACTAGAGCTGCGAGCAGCTATAAAGGGCCCTCGCAACCCGGGCCACGTTGGGGTACTTGCACGTCGGGGTACTGGCGCGTTGGGGTACTGTCAAATAGGACAAGGACCATCTAAAATGTTTTTGACAAGCCTTGTGTGTGCAAAGTTTAATCAAAACGCAAAATATGGTGTGCAATTCCCAAAATAAATTCAAAATGGTGGACTTCCTTTTAGGTTTAGCATACGGCTACAGAATACCTTTTGTAGGTCTTAAGCTAATAGGTATGCCTCCCAGTTTTCATAAATCTTGGTCAAGTCATCTTTAGTTGTGTATCGCTTGAATCATACAATTGGAAATGCTCCATAAAAATGCATAGAGGGCGCTATTGAGCACAACGTTGGGTTACTTGCACGTCAGGGTACTGGCACGTTGGGGGTACTGTTACATGGAACAAGGACCATTTAAAATGTTAGTTTTTTCCATGCCTTGTCTGTGCAAAGTTTAATGAAAAAGGCCAAAAATGATGTATAATTCCCAAAATAAAATCAAAATAGCGGACTTCCTCTTTGGTTTGGCAAATGGCTACATAATACTTTTTTGTAGGTCTAGCATAATCATACAATCGGAAATGCTTCATAAAAATGTCTAGAGGGCGCTATTTATTGCAAATTGCACAATAAATCTCTGAAAAATTCATGTTCATGACAAGTCTGATGTGTTTGCAAAGTTTCATGAGTTTTCATGTGTATAAAAAAAAAAAAAAGCAGCACTTGACAACTGTTACATGGAACAAGGACCATTTAAAATTTTAGTTTTTTCCATGCCTTGTCTGTGCAAAGTTTAATGAAAAAGGCCAAAAATGATGTATAATTCCCAAAATAAAATCAAAATAGCGGACTTCCTCTTTGGTTTGGCAAATGGCTACATAATACTTTTTTGTAGGTCTAGCATAATCATACAATCGGAAATGCTTCATAAAAATGTCTAGAGGGCGCTATTTATTGCAAATTGCACAATAAATCTCTGAAAATTCATGTTCATGACAAGTCTGATGTGTTTACAAAAGTTTCATGAGTTTTCATGTGTATAAAAAAAAAAAAAGCAGCACTTGACAAACAATGCATTGCTATGGCAACAGCGTGTTACAAAATAAAAAACTTTCGATTACTTTGCATCTTAAACATCTTAAGATGAAACACACCAAGTTTGAAGACAGTCGGATAAATTTTGTAGGAGGGGTTCGTTAAAATATGACCCCTGAAAAAGGCCACAAAAAATGGCAACAAATCCCATCATAAATCAAAATGGCAGACTTCCTGTTTGGTTTAGCACATGGTTCCAAGATACTTTTTTGTACATCATGGGCTCTTATGTATGCCTGCAAATTATCATAGCGCTAGGTGAAACGTACAACCGGGAATGCTTCGTTAAAGAGGAGTTTTTTAGCTCAAAATGTGATGCCCGGCCCCTGGGGGACTTCCTGTTAGGTTAAGCACATGGCACCAAGAGACTTTTTTGAACATCCTGGACTGTTACATATGTCTACAATTGTTCGTCGCTCTAGCTGCTTCGTACAACTGGGAATGCTTCATTAATAAGATTTCTTTTCCTTTGCAAAAAGTGCATGCCACGACAACAGCGTGTGACGAAATAAAAAACTTTCAATAACTTTTCATTTTCAACATCTTAAGATGAATCACACCAAGTTTGAAGATGATCGGATAAACTCTGTAGGAGGAGTTTGTTAAAATATGACCCCTATGAAATGGCCAAAAAAAATGGCAACACATTCCAAAGTAAATCAAAATGGCGGACATCCTGTTAGGTTTAGCATATGGTTCAAAAAGAGTTTTTTGTACCTCGAGGGCTGTTATATACCTCTACAAATTTTGGTAACTCTATGTGAAACGTACAGCCGGGTATGCTTTGTTAAAGAGGAGTTTTTTAGCTCAAAATGTGATGCCCGGCCCCTGGGGGACTTCCTGTTGGGTTTAGCACAGGGCACCAAGAGACTTTTTTGTACATCTTGGGCTGTTACATATGTCTACAAATTTTCGTAGCTCTAGCTGCTTCGTACAAATGGGAATGCTTCTTTAAGGATATTTTTTTTCCTTTAAAAACAGTGCATGCCATGACAACAGTGTGCGACGAAATACAAAGCTTTCAATAACTTTTCATCTTCAACATCTTAAGATGAATCACACCAAGTTTGAAGATGATCGGATAAACACTGTAGGAGGAGTTCGTTAAAATAAGGCCCCAATGAAATGGCCAAAAAAATGGCAACACGTTCCAAAATAAATCAAAATGGTGGACTTCCTGTTAGGTTTAGCATATGGTTCAAAAAGAGTTTTTTGTAGGTCATAGTCTGTTACATATGTGTACCAATTTTCGTAGCTCTAGATTAAACGTACAACCGGCAATGCCTCGTGAAGTAAGAATTTTTAAACTCTAAATTTGATGCGCCGCCGCCGTCATATATTATATCAAAAACTTTTCATTTTTCACAATGATGTTGTCCCAGGTGTTGAGATGGTCCATCCCAAGTTTGAAGTCAATCGGGTTAACCGTGTAGGAGAAGCGGGCAAAAGTATGACCCCTGTAAATGTGCAAAAATTGGCAAAAATTGGACATTTAAATACTCATACCTCACTTTCTGTCTATTTTAGGGTACACACTTCAAAGAGGTTTTTGTTCATTGGGATGTGCTACAGGTGCCACACAATTTTCATAGCCGTCGGACAATCGTAGCGGGACAGGGATCCATTTAACCTATGTAGGGGGCGCTAAGGAGCCATTTTTCTGTTATCATGTATGGCGACTTTAAAATATCAAATTTTTCGCCAGGCCTGATGTGCGTGTAAAGTTTGGTGAGTTTTCGGTCACGTTTAGTGTCTCAAAAATGTGATCGTTTGCGGAGAATAATAATAATAACTAGAGCTGCGAACAGCTATAAAGGGCCCTCGCAACCCGGGCCACGTTGGGGTACTTGCACGCCGGGGTACTTGCATGTAGGGGTACTGTGAAATAGGAAACTGTCTAAATTGTAAATGTTTTTGCCATGCTTTGTGTTTGCAACGTTACATGGAAAAGCCAAAAATGATGCACAATTAACAAAATAAAATCAAAATGGCTTCTTGGCACATGGCTATAGAATACTTTTTTGTTAAGTCTTAGGCTGATAGGTATCTCAATGTTTACAAATCTAGCTGAATCATACAATCGCAAAAGCTTCCTAAAAATGTCTCGAGGGCGCTATTGAGCCATTTATAGCAAATTGCATAAAAAATCTCTAAAGTATTTGTGTGTATGTTCATGACAAGTCTGATGTGTGTGCAAAGTTTCATGAGTTTTCGCACGTTTTGTCCAAAAAACCCCCCAGCATTTTACTTAGCAAACAATGAATCGCTATGGCAACGCCGTGCGACAAATTAAATAGCTTTCAATAACTTTTCATCTTTAACATCTTAAGATGAAAGACACCAAGTTTGAAGACGGTCGGATAAATTTTATAGGAGTTCATTAAAATATTACTCCTAAAAAAGGCCACAAAAATGGCTACAAATCCCAACGTAAATCAAAATGGCGGACTTCCTATTCATGCTTATGACAAGCCTGATGTGTGTGTAAAGTTTCATGAGTTTTTGCACATGTTTAGACCCCCCCAAAAAAAGCAGCATTTTACTTGGCAAACAATCCATCGCCATGAAACGGCGTGCGACAAAATAAATAACTTTCGATAACTTTGTATCTAAAACATCTTAAGATGAAGCACACCAAGTTTGAAGACAGTCGGATAAATTTTGTAGGAGTTTGTTAAAATATGACCCCTAAAAAAGGCCACAAAAAATGGCTACAAATCCCAACCCTAACCCTAACCCTAACCCGCTATTGAGCACAACGTTGGGTTACTTGCACGTCAGGGTACTGGCACGTTGGGGTACTGTTACATGGAACAAGGACCATTTAAAATGTTAGTTTTTTCCATGCCTTGTCTGTGCAAAGTTTAATGAAAAAGGCCAAAAATGATGTATAATTCCCAAAATAAAATCAAAATAGCGGACTTCCTCTTTGGTTTGGCAAATGGCTACATAATACTTTTTTGTAGGTCTAGCATAATCATACAATCGGAAATGCTTCATAAAAATGTCTAGAGGGCGCTATTTATTGCAAATTGCACAATAAATCTCTAAAAATTCATGTTCATGACAAGTCTGATGTGTTTGCAAAGTTTCATGAGTTTTCATGTGTATAAAAAAAAAAAAAAAAAGCAGCACTTGACAAACAATGCATTGCTATGGCAACAGCGTGTGACAAAATAAAAAACTTTCGATTACTTTGCATCTTAAACATCTTAAGATGAAACACACCAAGTTTGAAGACAGTCGGATAAATTTTGTAGGAGGGGTTCGTTAAAATATGACCCCTGAAAAAGGCCACAAAAAATGGCAACAAATCCCATCATAAATCAAAATGGCGGACTTCCTGTTTGGTTTAACACATGGTTCCAAGAGACTTTTTTGTACATCGTGGGCTCTTATGTATGCCTGCAAATTATCATAGCGCTAGGTGAAACATACAACCGGGAATGCTTCGTTAAAGAGGAGTTTTTTTTAGCTCAAAATGTGATGCCCGGCCCCTGGGGGACTTCCTGTTGGGTTTAGCACATGGCACCAAGAGACTTTTTTTGTACATCCTGGGCTGTTACATATGTCTACAATTTTTCGTCGCTCTAGCTGCTTCGTACAACTGGGAATGCTTCATTAAGAAGGATTTTTTTTCCTTTGCAAAAAGTGCATGCCACGACAACAGCGTGTGATGAAATAAAAAACTTTCAATAACTTTTCATTTTCAACATCTTAAGATGAATCACACCAAGTTTGAAGATGATCTGATAAACTCTGTAGGAGGAGTTTGTTAAAATATGACCCCTATGAAAAGGCCAAAAAAAATGGCAACACATTCCAAAGTAAATCAAAATGGCGGACGTCCTGTTAGGTTTAGCATATGGTTCAAAAAGAGTTTTTTGTACCTCGAGGGCTGTTATATACCTCTACAAATTTTGGTAACTCTAGGTGAAACGTACAGCCGGGTATGCTTTGTTAAAGAGGAGTTTTTTATCTCAAAATGTGATGCCCGGCCCCTGGGGGACTTCCTGTTGGGTTTAGCACAGGGCACCATGAGACTTTTTTGTACATCTTGGGCTGTTACATATGTCTACAAATTTTCGTAGCTCTAGCTGCTTCGTACAAATGGGAATGCTTCTTTAAGGATATTTTTTTTCCTTTGCAAACAGTGCATGCCATGACAACAGCGTGCGACGAAATACAAAGCTTTCAATAACTTTTCATCTTCAACATCTTAAGATGAATCACACCAAGTTTGAAGATGATCGGATAAACACTGTAGGAGGAGTTCGTTAAAACAAGACCCCAATGAAATGGCCAAAAAAATGGCAACACGTTCCAAAATAAATCTAAATGGTGGACTTCCTGTTAGGTTTAGCATAGGGTTCAAAAAGAGTTTTTTGTAGGTCATAGCCTGTTACATATGTGTACCAATTTTCGTAGCTCTAGATTAAACGTACAACCGGCAATGCTTCGTGAAGTAAGAATTTTTAAACTCTAAATTTGATGCGCCGCCGCCGTCATATAGTATATCAAAAACTTTTCATTTTTCACAATGATGTTGTCCCAGGTGTTGAGATGGTACATCCCAAGTTTGAAGTCAATCGGGTTAACCGTGTAGGAGAAGCGGGCAAAAGTATGACCCCTGTAAATGTGCAAAAATGGGCCAAAATTGGACATTCAAATACTCATACCTCACTTCCTGTCTATTTTAGGGTACACATATCAAAGAGGTTTTTGTTCATCTGGATGTGCTACAGGTGCCACACAATTTTCATAGCGATAGGACAATCGTAGTTGGACAGGGATCCGTTAAACCTATGTAGGTGGCGCTACAGAGCCATTTTTCTGTTATCATGTACGGCGACTTTAAAATATCACATTTTTCGCCAGGCCCGATCTGCGTGTAAAGTTTGGTGAGTTTTCGTTCATGTTTAGTGCCTCAAAAATGTGGTTGTTTGCGGAAAAGAATAATAACAAAGAAAAAGAAGAAGAATAATAATAACTAGAGCTGCGAGCAGCTATAAAGGGCCCTCCTAACCCGGGCCACGTTGGGGTATTTGCACGTCGGGGTACTGGCATGTTGGGGTACTGTCAAATAGGAAACCATCTAAATTGTAAACGTTTTTGCCATGCTTTGTGTTTTTTAAGTTTCATGGAAAGGCCAAAAACGATGCACAATTAACAAAATAAAATCAAAATGGATTGGCACATGGCTATATAGAATACTTTTTGAATATATTCGGCATGCCTGCCAATATTCACACATCTAGCTGAATCATATAATCGGAAAGACTTCATAAAAATGTCTAGAGGGCGCTATTGAGCCATTTATTACAAACAGTGTTGCCACAGTTACCTTGAAAAAGTAACTTAGTTACTTTACTGATTACTTGGTTTTAAAAGTAACTAAATTGCGTTACTGATTACTTGATTTTAAAAGTAACTAAGTTAGATTAAAAGTTACTTTTTTAGTTACTTTCAGCAGCTGCCGATAACACCATCTCAACATAAAAATAATGCAGTAGAAACGGAGTTCCAAATACTTTATTGAAAGTGCATTTTTAACATGAAAATAAAGGTTTTTTTTTTATGAAAAACAAAATAGGCAGTCTCTCTTGACTTCTTGTAACGTAAATACTTTTTATAAAACAAAAAATAAAAATCTATCCAGGTTGAAAATGAAAATCCCCTAAATTCCTCTATTGTTTGTTTGTTCCGCTATTCCAGTGTGTACACATGTATCAGTTTAAATATTTATTAGTAGTTATTGACAGTTATAATTGTTTTTTGGTTTGTTTGTTTTTTCTCTTCAAAATAAGGATCAGGAAAACAAAAGGTTGATAATTTAATGTTAAATATAAATATTTAACCTTTAGACAGACACCAACACAATTAAACAGAATATTTGCACATTGTGAAGTATTTCAGAAACATAAATTTAAGACATGAAATAAACCTACCGTCCAGCCAAAAGAAATATGAAGCCACCTTATGGAACAATAAATCTATCAAACACATTTTAACCACTTAATATATGCAAAAATATTTCCAAAAGTTCATTTCCCTTTTTAATCAACAATTTTTGTATTTAACAATTGTTTTTTCTTTTGTCATCACTTTCATTTTTGGTTAATGTATGACATCTTTTTTTGTTTTTTTAATCTGAGACACGATGATGACCACAGAATCACTACTGTTTATATTTTGTTTTTTGGGCTGTCGTAATCGCGGGCACGTCTCAGTTCTCCTATCTGCTGCTCATGCTAGTTGTAGACATTGACAGGGAGCCACAAACTGAGAAATGAGATACTTGCAGTGTGCTTTTATAGCTGGTGTGTTGGCTGTGGGACATACCTGTGTCGTTTGAATCCATGCATTGGATCGTCACGGGAGTTATTCTTTTTGGCTTGCGCGCAGTACCAACGCCGGCCCGGGACATACAAGTGCACCGAGAGGACTCGATAGCCATGGGAAATACCGAGATGTACGGCACCGGCTTCTGCTAACTGTCTACATTTGTATGTTGTCACTCGTTGCGCGCGCGCGCGCCGTGTCGCGAGCACGGAAACACGGAAGTAGCTTGAATGGTGATGCTACTGAAATGTAAACAAAACAAGTAGAGCACGGCGCAGAACTCTTGCTATTGTTATGAAAACCATAAAGCCTCACTCGCAACCGATACGGTCGTTTAGCTCCCCTTGACGAACGATGGTTCGGTCGAATCGTTTTTTTGTTCCACCCCTACTGAAAATGTAACTTGTCTGACGTCACTCCCCCTGGCGAGAGGGCGGAGACGACCTCATCCCATAATGCTTCACGGACCAGTTGAGGATGGAAATAAATTATTTTTTTTTACCACTTTTATGGTCCATAATGCACACTTTTTTTGTTGTGTTGTGTGCCTGTTGGTTAATAAAACTAGTAGTAAAAGTATCATCACTTTTGTTTTGAATGTGCAAACCATTCATGACCAGACCATGGCTGAATTCAGTGTGGTGATCAATGACTTCTGCCTCATCTTCGTAGTTAGCAGTAGTTGTTTGTGACTGTTACAACAGTGAGATAGTTTGCCTTCTTCATGAAAATGTGGAGTAACGCATTGATTCTCTGGACAGTAACTTTAATCAGACTACTTTGTAGAATAAAGTAACGCGTTAGACTATTAGTTACTTTAGAAAGCAACTTTTTTGAGTAACGCGTTACTAAGTAACGCGTTACCGGCAACACTGATTACAAATTGCACAACAAATCTCTAAATTAAATATTCATGTTCCAGACAGGTCTGGTGTGTGTGCAAAGTTTTGTGAGTTTTCACCCATATTTAGACTCTCAAAAAAGCATTTTTCTTCACAAACAATGCATGGCTACAGCAAAGGCGTGTGACAAAATAAAAAAATTCAATAACTTTTCATCTTAAATATCTTAAGATGAAACACGCCAAAGAATGAAGACGATCTGATAAGTTCTGTTGAAAATATGACCCCTATAAAAGGCCCCAAAAAATGGCTACAAATACCAAAGTAAATCAAAATGGCAGACTTCCTTTTTGATTCAGCATATGGCTTTAGAAACCTTTTTGTAAGTCTTAGGCTGATAGGTATCCCAATTTTTACAAATCTAGCTGAATCATAAAACACAAAACATTTGCAAAAGCTTCATAAAAATGTCTAGAGGGCGCTATTGAACCATTTATTGCAAATTGAATAAGAAATCTCTAAAATATTCATGCTGATGACAAGCCTGATGTGTGTGTAAAGTTTCATGAGTTTTTGCACATGTTTAGACCAAAAAAAAAAGTAGCATTTTACTTGGTAAACAATGCATCGCCATGACAACGGCGTGCGACAAAATAAATAACTTTCGATAACTTTGCATCTTAAACATCTTAAGATGAAGCACACCAAGTTTAATAAAGACAGTCGGATAAATTTTGTAGGAGGAGTTCGTGAAAATATGACCCCTAAAAAAGGCCACAAAAAATGGCTACAAATCCCAACGTAAATCAAAATGGTGGACTTCCTGATTGGTTTAGCATATGGCTCCAAGAGACTTTTTTGTACATCCTGAGCTCTTATGTTTGCCTGCAAATTATCATAGCTTTAGGTGAAACGTACAACCGGGAATGCTTTGTCTGTTTAATCAAAACGCAAAATATGGTGTGCAATTCCCATGCATTGCTATGGCAACAGCGTGTGACAAAATAAAAAACTTTCGATTACTTTGCATCTTAAACATCTTAAGATGAAACATACCAAGTTTGAAGACAGTCGGATAAATTTTGTAGGAGGGGTTCGTTAAAATATGACCCCTGAAAAAGGCCACAAAAAATGGCAACAAATCCCATCATAAATCAAAATGGCGGACTTCCTGTTTGGTTTAGCACATGGTTCCAAGAGACTTTTTTGTACATCGTGGGCTCTTATGTATGCCTGCAAATTATCATAGCGCTAGGTGAAACGTACAACCGGGAATGCTTCGTTAAAGAGGTTTGAAGAAGTTTGAAGATGATCTGATAAACTCTGTAGGAGGAGTTTGTTAAAATATGACCCCTATGAAATGGCCAAAAAAAATGGCAACACATTCCAAAGTAAATCAAAATGGAGGACGTCCTGTTAGGTTTAGCATATGGTTCAAAAAGAGTTTTTTGTACCTCGAGGGCTGTTATATACCTCTACAAATTTTGGTAACTCTATGTGAAACGTACAGCCGGGTATGCTTTGTTAAAGAGGAGTTTTTTAGCTCAAAATGTGATGCCCGGCCCCTGGGGGACTTCCTGTTGCGTTTAGCACATGGCACCAAGAGACATTTTTGTACATCCTGGGCTGTTACATATGTCTACAATTTTTCGTCGCTCTAGCTGCTTCCTACAACTGGGAATTCTTCATTAAGAAGGATTTTTTTCCTTTGCAAAAAGTGCATGCCACGATAACAGCGTGTGACGAAATAAAAAACTTTCAATAACTTTTCATTTTCAACATCTTAAGATGAATCACACCAAGTTTGAAGATGATCGGATAAACTCTGTAGGAGGAGTTTGTTAAAATATGACCCCTATGAAATGGCCCAAAAAAATGGCAACACATTCCAAAGTAAATCAAAATGGCGGACTTCCTGTTAGGTTTAGCATATGGTTCAAAAAGAGTTTTTTGTACCTCGAGGGCTGTTATATACCTCTACAAATTTTGGTAACTCTAGGTGAAACGTACAGCCGGGTATGCTTTGTTAAAGAGGAGTTTTTTTTAGCTCAAAATGTGATGCCCGGCCCCTGGGGGACTTCCTGTTGGGTTTAGCACAGGGCACCAAGAGACTTTTTTGTACATCTTGGGCTGTTACATATGTCTACAAATTTTCGTAGCTCTAGCTGCTTCGTACAACTGGCAATGCTTCTTTAAGGATATTTTTTTTCCTTTGCAAACAGTGCATGCCATGACAACAGCGTGCGACGAAATACAAAGCTTTCAATAACTTTTCATCTTCAACATCTTAAGATGAATCACACCAAGTTTGAAGATGATCGGATAAACACTGTAGGAGGAGTTCGTTCAAATAAGACCCCAATGAAATGGCCAAAAAAATGGCAACACGTTCCAAAATAAATCAAAATGGTGGACTTCCTGTTAGGTTTAGCATATGGTTCAAAAAGAGTTTTTTGTAGGTCATAGTCTGTTACATATGTGTACCAATTTTCGTAGCTCTAGATTAAACGTACAACCGGCAATGCCTCGTGAAGTAAGAATTTTTAAACTCTAAATTTGATGCGCCGCCGCCATCATATAGTATATCAAAAACTTTTCATTTTTCACAATGATGTTGTCCCAGGTGTTGAGATGGTACATCCCAAGTTTGAAGTCAATCGGGTTAACCGTGTAGGAGAAGCGGGCAAAAGCATGACCCCTGTAAATGTGCAAAAATTGGCAAAAATTGGACATTTAAATACTCATACCGCACTTTCTGTCTATTTTAGGGTACACACTTCAAAGAGGTTTTTGTTCATTGGGATGTGCTACAGGTGCCACACAATTTTCATAGCCGTCGGACAATCGTAGCGGGACAGGGATCCGTTTAACCTATGTAGGGGGCGCTAAGGAGCCATTTTTCTGTTATCATGTATGGCGACTTTAAAATATCAAATTTTTCGCCAGGCCTGATGTGCGTGTAAAGTTTGGTGAGTTTTCGTTCACGTTTAGTGTCTCAAAAATGCGATTGTTTGCGGAGAAGAAAAAGAAGAATAATAAGAAGAATTCCTACAAAAACAATAGGGCCTCGCAGCGGCACCGCCGCCGCCGCTGCTCGGGCCCTAATAAGAATTCCTTCAGGAACAATAGGGACCTCGCAGCGGTCGCTGCTCGGGCCCTAATAATAATAATAATAATAATAATAATAATAATAATAATAATAATTCCTACAAAAACAATAGGGCCTCGCAGCGGCACCGCCGCCGCCGCTGCTCGGGCCCTAACTAGAGCTGCGAGCAGCTATAAAGGGCCCTCGCAACCCGTGCCACGTTGGGGTATTTGCACGTCGGGGTACTGGCACGTTAGGGTACTGTTTCATAAGAAACCGTCTAAATTGTAAATGTTTTGCCATGCTTTTTGTGTTTGTTCACATTGCTATGGAATGCTTTGTCGAGGTATTCGGCTGATAGGTATGCCTCCCAATATTCACACATCTAGCTGAATCATATAAAAAAAAAAATTCTTTGCAAACAATGCATCGCTACAGCAAAGGCGTGCCACGTTGGGGTACTTGCACGTCGGGGTACTGGCACGTTGGGGTACTGTCAAATAGGACAAGGACCATCTAAAATGTTTTTGACAAGCCTTGTGTGTGCAAAGTTTAATCAAAACGCAAAATATGGTGCGCAATTCCCAAAATAAATTCAAAATGGCGGACTTCCTTTTAGGTTTAGCATACGGCTACAGAATACTTTTTGTAGGTCTTAAGCTAATAGGTATGCCTCCCAGTTTTCACAAATCTAGGTCAAGTCATCTTTAGTTGTGTATCGCTTGAATCATACAATTGGAAATGCTCCATAAAAATGCATAGAGGGCGCTATTGAGCACAACGTTGGGTTACTTGCACGTCAGGGTACTGGCACGTTGGGGTACTGTTACATGGAACAAGGACCATTTAAAATGTTAGTTTTTTCCATGCCTTGTCTGTGCAAAGTTTAATGAAGAAGGCCAAAAATTATGTATAATTCCCAAAATAAAATCAAAATAGCGGACTTCCTCTTTGGTTTGGCAAATGGCTACATAATACTTTTTTGTAGGTCTAGCATAATCATACAATCGGAAATGCTTCATAAAAATGTCTAGAGGGCGCTATTTATTGCAAATTGCACAATAAATCTCTGAAAATTCATGTTCATGACAAGTCTGATGTGTTT
Organism: Festucalex cinctus; assembly: GCF_051991245.1. Classification (NCBI taxonomy): domain Eukaryota; kingdom Metazoa; phylum Chordata; class Actinopteri; order Syngnathiformes; family Syngnathidae; genus Festucalex; species Festucalex cinctus. The sequence continues at coordinate 4,861,678 of NC_135413.1, forward strand.
GCAAAGTTTAATGAGTTTTCATGTGTATAAAAAAAAAAAAAGCAGCACTTGACAACTGTTACATGGAACAAGGACCATTTAAAATGTTAGTTTTTTCCATGCTTTGTCTGTGCAAAGTTGAATGAAAAAGGCCAAAAATGATGTATAATTCCCAAAATAAAATCAAAATAGCGGACTTCCTCTTTGGTTTGGCAAATGGCTACATAATACTTTTTTGTAGGTCTAGCATAATCATACAATCGGAAATGCTTCATAAAAAGGTCTAGAGGGCGCTATTTATTGCAAATTGCACAATAAATCTCTGAAAATTCATGTTCATGACAAGTCTGATGTGTTTGCAAAGTTCCATGAGTTTTCATGTGTATAAAAAAAAAAGAAGCAGCACTTGACAAACAATGCATTGCTATGGCAACAGCGTGTTACAAAATAAAAAACTTTCGATTACTTTGCATCTTAAACATCTTAAGATGAAACACACCAAGTTTGAAGACAGTCGGATAAATTTTGTAGGAGGGGTTCGTTAAAATATGACCCCTGAAAGTTTTTCCTTGCCCGGTTGGAGGGTTAGATCAGGGGATGTCGCAACTTGTTTGTGGTTAAGTGCTACAGAAGTAAATGTGTCTTAACAACCTCATGATTGAATGTGTTTTCAATTCTCTAGGATGTGATTGGATTGTATCAATTAAATGTTCTTATAACTGATTCAGTGAGTAGTAAAAATAGTGTGTCAAGTATAATGACATGAAATATAAGGAATACAAAAAACAAAACAAGAACCCTCTAAATTACACATTTTGTTCCAGGCTTTATGTGCGTGCATAGTTTGAGTATACACCTAGGTTTAGGCCAGGAGTGTTCAAACCTTTTGCAAAGAGGGCCGGGTATGGTAAGGTGAAAATGTGTGGGGCCTAATCAACCATTTAGTTTAGCCTGACATAAATTTTTTACATGCATATGTAAATATATATATGTGGACAAATGTGTACATATGTCTACAAATTTTCGTAGCTCGAGCTGCTTCGTCCAACTGGGAACGCTGCATTAAGAAGGATTTTTTTTTCCTTTGCCAACAGTGCATGCCACGACAACAGCGTGCGACGAAATAAAAAGCTTTCAATAACTTTTCATCGTCAACATCTTAAGATGAATCACACCAAGTTTGAAGATGATCGGATAAACTCTGTAGGAGGAGTTCGTTAAAATAAGACCCCTATGGAATGGCCAAAAAAATGGCAACATGTTCCAAAGTAAATCAAAATGGCAGACTTCCTGTTAGGTTTAGCATATGGTTCAAAAAGAGTTTTTTGTACCTCGAGGGCTGTTACATATGTCTTCAAATTTTGGTCACTCTAGGTGAAACGTACAGCCGGAAATGCTTCATTAAGTAAAAATTTTGAAATGCAAAATTTGATGCCCTGCCTCTGGCGGACTTCCTGTTAGGTTTAGCATATGGCACCAACAGGCTTTTTTGTAGATCATAGTCTGTTACATATGTGTACCAATTTTCGTAGCTCTAGATTAAACGTATAACCGGCAATACTTCAGATGAAACATGCCAAAGAATGAAGACAATCTGATAAGTTTTGTAGAAAATATGAGGCCTATAAAAGGCCCCCAAAAAATGGCTACAAATAGCAAAGTAAATCAAAATGCCGGACTTCCTGTTTGGCTTAGCATATGGTTCTAAAAGACTTTTTTGTACATCGTGGGCTCTTATGTATGCCTCCAAATTATCATAGCGCTAGGTGAAAGGTACAACCGGGAATGCTTCGTTAAAGAGGAGTTTTTTAGCTCAAAAAGTGATGCCCGGCCCTTGCGGGACTTCCTGTTGGGTTTAGCACAAAGCAGCAAGAGACTTTTTTGTACATCGTGGGCTGTTACATATGTCTACAAATTTTCGTAGCTCTAGCTGCTTCGTACAACTGAGAATTCTTCATTAAGAAGAATTTTTTTTCCTTTGCAAACAAGTGCTTGCCACGACAACAGCGTGCAGCGAAATAAAAAGCTTTCAATAACTTTTCATCTTCAACATCTTAAGATGAATCACACCAAGTTTGAAGACGATCGGATAAACTCTGTAAGAGGAGTTCGTGAAAATAGGACCCCTATGAAATGGCCAAAAAAATGGGAACACGTTCCAAAGTAAATCAAAATGGTGGACTTTCTGTTAGGTTTAGCATATGGTTCAAAAAGAGTTTTTTGTACCTTGAGGGCTGTTACATATGTCTTTAAATTTTGGTAACTCTAGGTGAAACGTACAGCCGGGAATGCTTCATTAAGTAAGAATTTTGAAACTCAAAATTTGATGCCCCGCCTCTGGCGGACTTCCTGTTGGGTTTAGCATATGGCACCAACAGACTTTTTTGTAGGTCATAGTCTGTTACATATGTGTACCAATTTTCGTAGCTCTAGGTTAAACATACAACCGGCAATACTACGTTTAGTAAGAGTTTTGAAACTCTAAATTTGATGCCCCACCGCCGTCATATAGTATGTCGAAAACTTTAGATTTTTTACCATGGTGTTGTCCCAGGTCTTGAGATGGTACATCCCAAGTTTGAAGTCAATTGGATTAACCGTGTAGGAGAAGCAGGCAAAAGTATGACCCCTGTAAATGTGCAAAAATTGGCCAAAATTGGACATTTAAATACTCATATCTCACTTCCTGTCTATTTTAGGGTACACACATCAAAGAGGTTTTTGTTCATCTGGATGTGCTACAGGTGCCACACAATTTTCATAGCCGTCGGACAATCGTAGCGGGCCAGGGATCTGTTTAACCTATGTAGGTGGCGCTATGGAGCCATTTTTCTGTTATCACCTATGGCGACTTTAAAATATCAAATTTTTCGCCAGGCCTGACGTGTGTGTAAAGTTTGGTGAGTTTTCGTTCACGTTTAGTGTCTCAAAAATGTGATTGTTTGCGGAAAAGAATAATAACAAATAAAAAGAAGAAGAACTAGAGCTGCGAGCAGCTATAAAGGGCCCTCGCAACCTGGGTCACGTTGGGGTACTTGCACGTCGGGGTACTGGCACGTTGGGGTACTGTCAAATCGGACAAGGACCATCTAAAATGTTTTTGACAAGCTTTGTGAGTGCAAAAGGCCAAAGATGGTGTGCAATTCCCAAAATAAATTCAAAATGGCGGACTTCCTTTTAGGTTTAGCATACGGCTACAGAATACTTTTTGTAGGTCTTAAGCTAATAGGTATGCCTCCCAGTTTTCACAAATCTAGGTCAAGTCATCTTTAGTTGTGTATCGCTTGAATCATACAATTGGAAATGCTCCATAAAAATGCATAGAGGGCGCTATTGAGCACAACGTTGGGTTACTTGCACGTCAGGGTACTGGCACGTTGGGGTACTGTTACATGGAACAAGGACCATTTAAAATGTTAGTTTTTTCCATGCCTTGTTTGTGCAAAGTTTAATGAAAGAGGCCAAAAATTATGTATAATTCCCAAAATAAAATCAAAATAGCGGACTTCCTCTTTGGTTTGGCAAATGGCTACATAATACTTTTTTGTAGGTATTAGGCTGATAGGGGTCTGTCCTAATTTTCACAAATCTAGCATAATCATACAATCGGAAATGCTTCATAAAAATGTCTAGAGGGCGCTATTTATTGCAAATTGCACAATAAATCTCTAAAAATTCATGTTCATGACAAGTCTGATGTGTTTGCAAAGTTTCATGAGTTTTCACACATGTATAGATAAAAAAGCAAAGCAGCACTTTACTTGGCAAACAATGCATCGCTATAGCAGCAGCGTGCGACAAAATAAAAAACTTTCGATAACTTTGCATCTTAAACATCTTAAGATGAAACACACCAAGTTTGAAGACGGTCGGATGAACTTTGTACGAGGAGTTCGTTAAATTATGACCCCTGAAAAAGGCCACAAAAAATGGCAACAAATCCCATCGGAAATCAAAATGGCGGACTTCCTGTTTGGTTTAGCACATGGTTCCAAGAGACTTTTTTTGTACATCGTGGGCTCTTATGTATGCCTGCAAATTATCATCGCGCTAGGTGAAACGTACAACCGGGAATGCTTCGTTAAAGAGGAGTTTTCTAGCTCAAAATGTGATGCCCGGCCCCTGGGGGACTTCCTGTTGGGTTTAGCACATGGCACCAAGAGACTTTTTTGTACATTGTGGGCTGTTACATATGTCTACAAATTTTTGTAGCTCTAGCTACTTCGTACAACTGGGAATGCTTCATTAAGAAGGATTTTTTTCCTTTGCAAAAAGTGCATGCCACGACAACAGCGTGCGACGAAATAAAGAGCTTTCAATAACTTTTCATCCTCAACATCTTAAGATGAGTCACACCAAGTTTGAAGATGATCGGATAAACTCTGTAGGAGGAGTTCGTTAAAATAAGACCCCTACGAAATGGCCCAAAAAATGGCAACACATTCCAAAGTAAATCAAAATGGCGGACGTCCTGTTAGGTTTAGCATATGGTTCAAAAAGAGTTTTTTGTACCTCGAGGGCTGTTATATACCTCTACAAATTTTGGTAACTCTAGGTGAAACGTACAGCCGGGTATGCTTTGTTAAAGAGGAGTTTTTTAGCTCAAAATGTGATGCCCGGCCCCTGGGGGACTTCCTGTTGGGTTTAGCACAGGGCACCAGGAGACTTTTTTGTACATCTTGGGCTGTTACATATGTCTACAAATTTTCGTAGCTCTAGCTGCTTCGTACAACTGGCAATGCTTCTTTAAGGATATTTTTTTTCCTTTGCAAACAGTGCATGCCATGACAACAGCGTGCGACGAAATACAAAGCTTTCAATAACTTTTCATCTTCAACATCTTAAGATGAATCACACCAAGTTTGAAGATGATCGGATAAACACTGTAGGAGGAGTTCGTTAAAATAAGACTCCAATGAAATGGCCAAAAAAATGGCAACACGTTCCAAAATAAATCAAAATGGTGGACTTCCTGTTAGGTTTAGCATATGGTTCAAAAAGAGTTTTTTGTAGGTCATAGCCTGTTACATATGTGTACCAATTTTCGTAGCTCTAGATTGAACGTACAACCGGCAATGCCTCGTGAAGTAAGAATTTTTAAACTCTAAATTTGATGCGCCGCCGCCGTCATATAGTATATCAAAAACTTTTCATTTTTCACAATGATGTTGTCCCAGGTGTTGAGATGGTACATCCCAAGTTTGAAGTCAATCGGGTTAACCGTGTAGGAGAAGCGGGCAAAAGTATGACCCCTGTAAATGTGCAAAAATTGGCAAAAATTGGACATTTAAATACTCATACCTCACTTTCTGTCTATTTTAGGGTACACACTTCAAAGAGGTTTTTGTTCATTGGGATGTGCTACAGGTGCCACACAATTTTCATAGCCGTCGGACAATCGTAGCGGGACAGGGATCCGTTTAACCTATGTAGGGGGCGCTAAGGAGCCATTTTTCTGTTATCATGTATGGCGACTTTAAAATATCAAATTTTTCGCCAGGCCTGATGTGCGTGTATAGTTTGGTGAGTTTTCGGTCACGTTTAGTGTCTCAAAAATGCGATTGTTTGCGGAGAAGAATAATAATAAGAATAATAATAAGAAGAATTCCTACAAAAACAATAGGGCCTCGCAGCGGCACCGCCGCCGCCGCTGCTCGGGCCCTAATAAGAATTCCTTGAAAAACAATAGGGACCTCGCAGCGGTCGCTGCTCGGGCCCTAACTAGAGCTGCGAGCAGCTATAAAGGGCCCTCGCAACCCGGGCCACGTTGGGGTACTTGCACGTCGGGGTACTGGCACGTTGGGGTACTGTAAAATAGGACAAGGACCATCTAAAATGTTTTTGACAAGCCTTGTGTGTGCAAAGTTTAATCAAAACGCAAAATATGGTGTGCAATTCCCAAAATAAATTCAAAATGGTGGACTTCCTTTTAGGTTTAGCATACGGCTACAGAATACCTTTTGTAGGTCTTAAGCTAATAGGTATGCCTCCCAGTTTTCATAAATCTTGGTCAAGTCATCTTTAGTTGTGTATCGCTTGAATCATACAATTGGAAATGCTCCATAAAAATGCATAGAGGGCGCTATTGAGCACAACGTTGGGTTACTTGCACGTCAGGGTACTGGCACGTTGGGGTACTGTTACATGGAACAAGGACCATTTAAAATGTTAGTTTTTTCCATGCCTTGTCTGTGCAAAGTTTAATGAAAAAGGCCAAAAATGATGTATAATTCCCAAAATAAAATCAAAATAGCGGACTTCCTCTTTGGTTTGGCAAATGGCTACATAATACTTTTTTGTAGGTCTAGCATAATCATACAATCGGAAATGCTTCATAAAAATGTCTAGAGGGCGCTATTTATTGCAAATTGCACAATAAATCTCTAAAAATTCATGTTCATGACAAGTCTGATGTGTTTGCAAAGTTTCATGAGTTTTCATGTGTATAAAAAAAAAAAAAAAAGCAGCACTTGACAACTGTTACATGGAACAAGGACCATTTAAAATGTTAGTTTTTTCCATGCCTTGTCTGTGCAAAGTTTAATGAAAAAGGCCAAAAATGATGTATAATTCCCAAAATAAAATCAAAATAGCGGACTTCCTCTTTGGTTTGGCAAATGGCTACATAATACTGTTTTGTAGGTCTAGCATAATCATACAATCGGAAATGCTTCATAAAAATGTCTAGAGGGCGCTATTTATTGCAAATTGCACAATAAATCTCTGAAAAATCATGTTCATGACAAGTCTGATGTGTTTGCAAAGTTTCATGAGTTTTCATGTGTATAAAAAAAAAAGCAGCACTTGACAAACAATGCATTGCTATGGCAACAGCGTGTTACAAAATAAAAAACTTTTGATTACTTTGCATCTTAAACATCTTAAGATGAAACACACCAAGTTTGAAGACAGTCGGATAAATTTTGTAGGAGGGGTTCGTTAAAATATGACCCCTGAAAAAGGCCACAAAAAATGGCAACAAATCCCATCATAAATCAAAATGGCGGACTTCCTGTTTGGTTTAGCACATGGTTCCAAGAGACTTTTTTTGTACATCGTGGGCTCTTATGTATGCCTGCAAATTATCATAGCGCTAGGTGAAACGTACAACCGGGAATGCTTCGTTAAAGAGGAGTTTTTTAGCTCAAAATGTGATGCCCGGCCCCTGGGGGACTTCCTGTTAGGTTAAGCACATGGCACCAAGAGACTTTTTTGTACATCCTGGACTGTTACATATGTCTACAATTTTTCGTCGCTCTAGCTGCTTCGTACAACTGGGAATGCTTCATTAATAAGATTTTTTTTTCTTTGCAAAAAGTGCATGCCACGACAACAGCGTGTGACGAAATAAAAAACTTTCAATAACTTTTCATTTTCAACATCTTAAGATGAATCACACCAAGTTTGAAGATGATCGGATAAACTCTGTAGGAGGAGTTTGTTAAAATATGACCCCTATGAAATGGGCAAAAAAAATGGCAACACATTCCAAAGTAAATCAAAATGGCGGACGTCCTGTTAGGTTTAGCATATGGTTCAAAAAGAGTTTTTTGTACCTCGAGGGCTGTTATATACCTCTACAAATTTTGGTAACTCTAGGTGAAATGTACAGCCGGGTATGCTTTGTTAAAGAGGAGTTTTTTAGCTCAAAATGTGATGCCCGGCCCCTGGGGGACTTCCTGTTGGGTTTAGCACAGGGCACCAAGAGACTTTTTTTTTGTACATCTTGGGCTGTTACATATGTCTACAAATTTTCGTAGCTCTTGCTGCTTCGTACAAATGGGAATGCTTCTTTAAGTATATTTTTTTTCCTTTGCAAACAGTGCATGCCATGACAACAGTGTGCGACGAAATACAAAGCTTTCAATAACTTTTCATCTTCAACATCTTAAGATGAATCACACCAAGTTTGAAGATGATCGGATAAACACTGTAGGAGGAGTTCGTTAAAATAAGACCCCAATGAAATGGCCAAAAAAATGGCAACACGTTCCAAAATAAATCAAAATGGTGGACTTCCTGTCAGGTTTAGCATATGCTTCAAAAAGAGTTTTTTGTAGGTCATAGCCTGTTACATATGTGTACCAATTTTCGTAGCTCTAGATTAAACGTACAACCGGCAATGCTTCGTGAAGTAAGAATTTTTAAACTCTAAATTTGATGCGTCGCCGCCGTCATATAGTATATCAAAAACTTTCGATTTTTTACATTGATGTTGTCCCAGGTGTTGAGATGGTCCATCCCAAGTTTGAAGTCAATCGGGTTAACCGTGTAGGAGAAGCGGGCAAAAGTATGACCCCTGTAAATGTGCAAAACTGGGCCAAAATTGGACATTCAGATGATCATACCTCACTTTCTGTCTATTTTAGGGTACACACATCAAAGAGGTTTTTGTTCATCTGGATGTGATACGGGTGCCACACAATTTTCGTCGCCATAGGACAATCGTAGCGGGACAGGGATCCGTTTAACCTATGTAGGTGGCGCTATGGAGCCATTTTTCTGTTATCATGTATGGTGACTTTAAAATATCAAATTTTTCGCCAGGCCTGATGTGCGTGTAAAGTTTGGTGAGTTTTCGTTCACGTTTAGCGTCTCAAAAATGCGATTGTTTGCGGAGAAGAATAATAATCAGAATAATAATAATAAGAAGAATTCCTACAAAAACAATAGGGCCTCGCAGCGGCACCGCTGCCTCCGCTGCTCGGGCCCTAATAAGAATCCCTTCAGGAACAATAGGGACCTCGCAGCGGTCGCTGCTCGGGCCCTAAAAAGAAGAATAATAAGAATTCCTTCAGAAACAATAGGGACCTCGCAGCGGTCGCTGCTCGGGCCCTAATAATAATAAGAATTCCTACAAAAACAATAGGGCCTCGCAGCGGCACCGCTGCCGCCGCTGCTCGGGCCCTAATAATAATAAGAATTCCTACAAAAACAATAGGGCCTCGCAGCGGCACCGCCGCCGCCGCTGCTCGGGCCCTAATAATAATAAGAATTCCTACAAAAACAATAGGGCCTCGCAGCGGCACCGCCGCCGCCGCTGCTCGGGCCCTAATAAGAATTCCTTCAGGAACAATAGGGACCTCGCAGCGGTCGCTGCTCGGGCCCTAATAAGAATTCCTACAAAAACAATAGGGCCTCGCAGCGGCACCGCCGCCGGTGCCGCCGCTGCTCGGGCCCTAATAATAATAAGAATAATAATAATAATTCCTACAAAAACAATAGGGCCTCGCAGCGGCACCGCCGCCGCCGCTGCTCGGGCCCTAATAAGAATTCCTTGAAAAACAATAGGGCCTCGCAGCGGCACCGCCGCCGCCGCTGCTCGGGCCCTAATAAGAATTCCTTGAAAAACAATAGGGCCTCGCAGCGGCACCACCGCCGCCGCTGCTCGGGCCCTAATAAGAAGAATTCCTACAAAAACAATAGGGCCTCGCAGCGGCACCGCCGCCGGTGCCGCCGCTGCTCGGGCCCTAATAATAATAATAATAATAATCCGATCGAAAAACAATAGGGACCTCGCAGCGGTAGCTGCTCGGGCCCTAATAATAATAATAATAATAATAGTTTTTACAAAAACAATAGGGACCTCGCAGCGGTCCCTGCTCGGGCCCTAATAATAATTTTTACAAAAACAATAGGGACCTCGCAGCGGTCGCTGCTCGGGCCCTAATAATAATAATAATAATAATAATAATAATAATAATAATTTTACAAAAACAATAGGGACCTCGCAGCGGTCGCTGCTCGGGCCCTAATAATAATAATAATTCGAACGAAAAACAATAGGGACCTCGCAGCGGTCGCTGCTCGGGCCCTAATAAGAAGAATTCCTACAAAAACAATAGGGCCTCGCAGCGGCACCGCCGCTGGTGCCGCCGCTGCTCGGGCCCTAATAATAATAATAATAATAACAAAACTAACAAATAAAAATAATTTCACATAAAATCATTTTTTAAGTAGTGAAAATAGTTACTTTGCCTGGTAATGAGTTACTTTTATTATGAAGTAATTCAATTACTAACTTATTTACTTTTTTTTTAGATTTAGCAAATAATGAGTAAACTATAACTAATTAGTTTAACAATGGCGTCAAAGTATCCATAAACTCAAACTTTTAATGAATATTCAATGATGAATATTGAACTTTCTATGAATATTCAACCTTCAATGAATATTCAATTGTAATGAATATTCAATGAATTAGAGCCTCAGCATACAGTATAACCAAGCCTCTTTCATATTTTACAGTATGTCTAATACTTCAGGTACATTTGACAATTTATAGCCAATTTATAGCTAATATGCCGTGATTAATAGGCCTGCCTGATTAATGAATCTGCCAATAAATAGTTTAAATCTATTCAAAGGAGTTAGTTGGGACAACTACTTAGAGCTTTGTTGTTTTTTTTCAAACAGTTGCTAATTCTCCTCCTCTGCCCGAAATCCTTGGCGAATTCAAATAAGAACAGTCACATGGTCAATGTTTGGAGAAGACAGCGGACTCACTGTGGTACACCCACGTCTCTGTCATTGATAAGAAATACAAACTGAGGAAGGTGATGAAATACTTAAGACCTAGTAATCGCTGGGCTTATCTAGTTAGGATCCTGTATTTAACCAACCATTTGGCTTTGCTTCAACAGCCGCGGCTTCTGGAGGTTGGTTCCACACCAGCGCAGCTGCTGGGGTGACAGGACTGCATCGTCTGAACCCGGGAAGGGACAGGTGGCAAGCAGGAAGTGACAGGATTCAAAGAAGGGAAGGATGCTGAAAGGTCAGGAGCAGAACAGAACGCAGTAGGAAAGCCTCGGGAGAAGGTGCCAGACGTGCTGCTTGCTGTATTACCACCGGCTCTCTATTTCTTCTTTTGGAAGCACAGAGCATTGAAATGGAAGAGGTAACGCCAACCATCAGTGGTGCCAAAGATTTACAGTATAAATACTGAGATTAGATGAGCCCATGATTAGCCAAAAGCTTTAATAATATCCGGTGATCGTACACTAGCAGAGAGTTGACACTTTGGGCGGCAAGTGAAAGAAACAATACAAACAGTGAAAACGTTGAGAGCAATTGACAGTACAGGACTGTCTCAGAAAATTAGAATATTGTGATAAAATCCATTATTTTCTATAATAATATTAAAAGAGCAAAAATGCCATACATTCTGGATTCATTACAAATCAACTGAAATATTGCAAGCCTTTTATTATTTTTAATATTGTTGATTATGGCTTACAGTTTAAGAAAACCCAAATATCCTATCTCAAAATATCAGAATATTTCCTCAGACCAATTAAAAAATAATGCCATAATCAGCAATATTGAAACAATAAAAGGCTTGCAATATTTCAGTTGATTTGTAATGAATCCGGAATGTATGGCATTTTTGCTTATTTAATTGCATCACAGAAAAAAATGGACTTTATCACAATATTCTAATTTTCTGAGACAATCCTGTAGACCACAGACTAAAATTAGAGTCTGGATTTTTTTTAAATGGTGTGAACACCTGCCGTCTGGAAGTTAAGAGCCACCATGTGACAGCCGACAGCCCAAAAAGGGTAGGGGTCATAGTTTGAGGACTCCACACGCTGGCCTTTTGGGTAAATCCGACTCAGTGCCTTGTTGTTGTACTGCAGGAAATCCATGGAAAGGTTCTTTCCTGGTGTCTTATTCTCGACAAAAGAACGGACCTCTTTGCAGTTGTAGCAGTCTGCAAAGACAGAAAGACGTCACTTTATGTCATGAGGTTTGCCACTTTGCACTATAAATGAGTGTCATTAAAGAATAGATTCATTAACAAATTGTGTTGTTTATGAGCTGTTTACAACCAGAAATATAATTGTTAATAGGGATGTAACGATATCCAGATGTCACGATATGATATTGTCACAATATGAAGCTCACGATACGATAATTATCACGATATTGTGGGGAGGTTGGCGATATTAAAAAAAAAATCTCATACTAAAAAAAGCACAATAGTGTGCTTTTGTACATAACATCAATGTTATGTTATTTATATTATTATGTTTTATTAGGGCCCGAGCAGCGGCGGCGGCGGTGCCGCTGCGAGGCCCTATTGTTTTTCAAGGAATTCTTATTAGGGCCCGAGCAGCGACCGCTGCGAGGTCCCTATTGTTCCTGAAGGAATTCTTATTAGGGCCCGAGCAGCGGCGGCGGCGGTGCCGCTGCGAGGCCCTATTGTTTTTGTAGGAATTCTTCTTCTTATTATTATTATTATTATTATTAGGGCCCGAGCAGCGACCGCTGCGAGGTCCCTATTGTTTCTGAAGGAATTCTTATTATTAGGGCCCGAGCAGCGGCGGCGGCGGTGCCGCTGCGAGGCCCTATTGTTTTTGTAGGAATTCTTCTTATTATTATTCTTTTTCTTCTCCGCAAACAATCGCATTTTTGAGACACTAAACGTGAACGAAAACTCACCAAACTTTACACGCACATCAGGCCTGGCGAAAAATTTGATATTTTAAAGTCGCCATACATGATAACAGAAAAATGGCTCCTTAGCGCCCCCTACATAGGTTAAACGGATCCCTGTCCCGCTACGATTGTCCGACGGCTATGAAAATTGTGTGGCACCTGTAGCACATCCCAATGAACAAAAACCTCTTTGAAGTGTGTACCCTAAAATAGACAGAAAGTGAGGTATGAGTATTTAAATGTCCAATTTTTGCCAATTTTTGCACATTTACAGGGGTCATACTTTTGCCCGCTTCTCCTACACGGTTAACCCGATTGACTTCAAACTTGGGATGTACCATCTCAACACCTGGGACAACATCATTGTGAAAAATGAAAAGTTTTTGATATACTATATGACGGTGGTGGCGCATCAAATTTAGAGTTTAAAAATTCTTACTTCACGAAGCATTGCCGGTTGTACGTTTAATCTAGAGCTACGAAAATTGGTACACATATGTAACAGGCTATGACCTACAAAAAACTCTTTTTGAACCATATGCTAAACCTAACAGGAAGTCCACCATTTTGATTTATTTTGGAACGTGTTGCCATTTTTTTGGCCATTTCATTGGGGTCTTATTTTAACGAACTCCTCCTACAGTGTTTATCCGATCATCTTCAAACTTGGTGTGATTCATCTTAAGATGTTGAAGATGAAAAGTTATTGAAAGCTTTGTATTTCGTCGCACACTGTTGTCATGGCATGCACTGTTTTTAAAGGAAAAAAAATATCCTTAAAGAAGCATTCCCATTTGTACGAAGCAGCTAGAGCTACGAAAATTTGTAGACATATGTAACAGCCCAAGATGTACAAAAAAGTCTCTTGGTGCCCTGTGCTAAACCCAACAGGAAGTCCCCCAGGGGCCGGGCATCACATTTTGAGCTAAAAAACTCCTCTTTAACAAAGCATACCCGGCTGTACGTTTCACATAGAGTTACCAAAATTTGTAGAGGTATATAACAGCCCTCGAGGTACTAAAAACTCTTTTTGAACCATATGCTAAACCTAACAGGACGTCCGCCATTTTGATTTACTTTGGAATGTGTTGCCATTTTTTTGGGCCATTTCATAGGGGTCATATTTTAACAAACTCCTCCTACAGAGTTTATCCGATCATCTTCAAACTTGGTGTGATTCATCTTAAGATGTTGAAAATGAAAAGTGATTGAAAGTTTTTTATTTCGTCACACGCTGTTGTCGTGGCATGCACTTTTTGCAAAGGAAAAAAAATCTTATTAATGAAGCATTCCCAGTTGTATGAAACAGCTAGAGCGACGAAAAATTGTAGACATATGTAACAGTCCAGGATGTACAAAAAAGTCTCTTGGTGCCATGTGCTTAACCTAACAGGAAGTCCCCCAGGGGCCGGGCATCACATTTTGAGCTAAAAAACTCCTCTTTAACGAAGCATTCCCGGTTGTCCGTTTCACCTAGCGCTATGATAATTTGCAGGCATACATAAGAGCCCACGATGTACAAAAAAGTCTCTTGGAACCATGTGCTAAACCAAACAGGAAGTCTGCCATTTTGATTTATGATGGGATTTGTTGCCATTTTTTGTGGCCTTTTTCAGGGGTCATATTTTAACGAACCCCTCCTACAAAATTTATCCGACTGTCTTCAAACTTGGTGTGTTTCATCTTAAGATGTTTAAGATGCAAAGTAATCGAAAGTTTTTTATTTTGTAACACGCTGTTGCCATAGCAATGCATTGTTTGTCAAGTGCTGCTTTTTTTTTTTTTATACACATGAAAACTCATGAAACTTTGCAAACACATCAGACTCGTCATGAACATGAATTTTCAGAGATTTATTGTGCAATTTGCAATAAATAGCGCCATCTAGACATTTTTATGAAGCCTTTCCGATTGTATGATTATGCTAGACCTACAAAAAAGTATTATGTAGCCATTTGCCAAACCAAAGAGGAAGTCCGCTATTTTGATTTTATTTTGGGAATTATACATAATTTTTGGCCTTTTTCATTAAACTTTGCACAGACAAGGCATGGAAAAAACTAACATTTTAAATGGTCCTTGTTCCATGTAACAGTTGTCAAGTGCTGCTTTTTTTTTTTTTTTATACACATGAAAACTCATGAAACTTTGCAAACACATCAGACTTGTCATGAACATGAATTTTTAGAGATTTATTGTGCAATTTGCAATAAATAGCGCCCTCTAGACATTTTTATGAAGCATTTCCGATTGTATGATTATGCTAGACCTACAAAAAAGTATTATGTAGCCATTTGCCAAACCAAAGAGGAAGTCCGCTATTTTGATTTTATTTTGGGAATTATACATCATTTTTGGCCTTTTTCATTAAACTTTGCACAGACAAGCCATGGAAAAAACTAACATTTTAAATGGTCCTTGTTCCATGTAACAGTACCCCAACGTGCCAGTACCCTGACGTGCAAGTAACCCAACGTTGTGCTCAATAGCGCCCTCTATGCATTTTTATGGAGCATTTCCAATTGTATGATTCAAGCGATACACAACTAAAGATGACTTGACCAAGATTTATGAAAACTGGGAGGCATACCTATTAGCTTAAGACCTACAAAAGGTATTCTGTAGCCGTATGCTAAACCTAAAAGGAAGTCCGCCATTTTGAATTTATTTTGGGAATTGCACACCATATTTTGCGTTTTGATTAAACTTTGCACACACAAGGCTTGTCAAAAACATTTTAGATGGTCTTGTCCTATTTGACAGTACCCCAACGTGCCAGTACCCCGACGTGCAAGTACCCCAACGTGGCCCGGGTTGCGAGGGCCCTTTATAGCTGCTCGCAGCTCTAGTTATTCTTTTTATTTGTTATTATTCTTTTCCGCAAACAATCACATTTTTGAGACACTAAACGTGAACGAAAACTCACCAAACTTTACACGCAGATCGGGCCTGGTGAAAAATTTTATATTTTAAAGTCGCCATACATGATAACAGAAAAATGGCTCTGTAGCGCCACCTACATAGCTTAAACGGATCCCTGTCCCGCTACGATTGTCCTACGGCTATGAAAATTGTGTGGCACCTGTAGCATATCCAGAGGAACAAAAACCTCTTTGATCTGTGTACCCAAAAATAGACAGGAAGTGAGATATGAGTATTTAAATGTCCAATTTTGGCCAATTTTTGCACATTTACAGGGGTGATACTTTTGCCCGCTTCTCCTACACGGTAAACCCGATTGACTTCAAACTTGGGCTGTACCTTCTCAACACCTGGGACAACATCATGGTAAAAAATGAAAAGTTTTTGACATACTATATGACGGTGGCGGGGCATCAAATTTACAGTTTCAAAATTCTTACTTAACGAAGCATTGCCGGTTGTACGTTTAACCTTGAGCTACGAAAATTGGTACACATATGTAACAGGCTATGACCTACAAAAAACTCTTTTTGAAGCATATGCTAAACCTAACAGGAAGTCCGCCAGAGGCGGGGCATCAAATTTTGAGTTTCAAAATTCTTACTTAATGAGGCATTCCCGGCTGTACGTTTCACCTAGAGTTACCAAAATTTGAAGACATATGTAACAGCCCTCAAGGTACAAAAAACTCTTTTTGAACCATGTGCTAAACCTAACAGGAAGTCCGCCATTTTGATTTACTTTGGAACGTGTTGCCATTTTTTTGGCCATTTCATAGGGGTCCTATTTTAACGAACTCCTCCTACAGAGTTTATCCGATCATCTTCAAACTTGGTGTGATTCATCTTAAGATGTTGAGGATAAAAAGTTATTGAAAGCTTTTTATTTCGCCGCACACTGTTGTCGTGGCATGCACTTGTTTGCAAAGGAAAAAAAAATCTTCTTAATGAAGAATTCTCAGTTGTACGAAGCAGCTAGAGCTACGAAAATTTGTAGACATATGTAACAGCCCACGATGTACAACAAAAATCTCTTGCTGCTTTGTGCTAAACCCAACAGGAAGTCCCGCAGGGGCCGGGCATCACATTTTGAGCTAAAAAACTCCTCTTTAACGAAGCATTCCCGGTTGTACGTTTCACCTAGCGCTATGATAATTTGGAGGCATACATAAGAGCCCACGATGTACAAAAAAGTCTCTTAGAACCATATGCTAAACCAAACAGGAAGTCCGGCATTTTGATTTACGCCTTTTTTAGGGGTCACATTTTAACGAACTCCTACGAAATTTATCCGACTGTCTTCCAACTTGGTGTGTTTCATCTTAAGATGTTTAAGATGCAGTTATTGAAAGTTTTTTTTATTTTGTCGCAAGCCGTTGCCATAGCGATGCATTATTTGCCAAGTAAAATGCTGCTTTTTTTTTTTTTTTTTTCTAAACGAGAGAAAACTCAAAACTTTGCACACAGATCAGACCTCTCAAGAACATGAATATTTTAGAGATTTGTTGTGCAATTTGTAATAAATGGCTCAATAGCGCCCTCTAGACATTTTTATGAAGTATTTCCGATTAAATGATTCAGCTAGATGTGTGAATATTTGGAGGCACACCTATCAGTCTAATACCTACAAAAAATATTCTATAGCCATGTGCCAAACCATTTTGATTTTATTTTGTTAATTGTGCATCATTTTTGGCCTTTCCATGAAACTTTGCAAGCACAAAGCATGGCAAAAACATTTACAATTTAGACGGTTTCCTATGAAACAGTACCCCAACATGTCAGTACCCCGACGTGCAAGTACCCCAACGTGGCCCAGGTTGCGAGGGCCCTTTATAGCTGCTCGCAGCTCTAGTTATTATTATTATTCTCCGCAAACGATCACATTTTTGAGACACTAAACGTGACCGAAAACTCACCAAACTTTACACGCACATCAGGCCTGGCGAAAAATTTTATATTTTAAAGTCGCCATACATGATAACAGAAAAATGCCTCTGTAGCGCCACCTACATAGGTTTAACGGATCCCTGTCCCGCTACGATTGTCCGACGGCTATGAAAATTGTGTGGCACCTGTAGCACATCCCAATGAACAAAAACCTCTTTGAAGTATGTACCCTAAAATAGACAGAAAGTGAGGTATGAGTATTTAAATGTCCAATTTTTGCCAATTTTTGCACATTTACAGGGGTCATACTTTTGCCCGCTTCTCCTACACGGTTAACCCGATTGACTTCAAACTTGGGCTGTACCATCTCAACACCTGGGACAACATCATGGTAAAAAATCAAAACTTTTTGACGTACTATATGACGGGGGTGAGGCATCAAATTTAGAGTTTCAAAACGCTTACTAAACGTAGTATTGCCGGTTGTACGTTTAACCTAGAGCTACGAAAATTGGTACACATATGTAACAGACTATGACCTACAAAAAAGCCTGTTGGTGCCATGTGCTAAACCGAACAGGGAGTCCGCCAGAGGCGGGGTATCAAATTTTGCGTTTGAAAATTCTTACTTAATGAAGCATTCCCGGCTGTACGTTTCACCTAGACTTACCAAAATTTGAAGACATATGTAACAGCCCTCAAGGTACAAAAAACTCTTTTTGAACCATATGCTAAACCTAACAGGAAGTCCGCCATTTTGATTTACTTTGGAACGTTTTGCCATTTTTTTGGCCATTTCATAGGGGTCATATTTTAACGAACTCCTCCTACAGAGTTTATCCGATCATCTTCAAAGTTGGTGTGTTTCATCTTAAGATGTTGAAGATGAAAAGTTATTGAAAGCTTTTTATTTCGTCGCACGCTGTTGTCGTGGTATGCACTGTTTGCAAAGGAAAAAAAGTCCTTCTTAAAGAAGCATTCCCAGTTGTACGAAGCAGCTAGAGCTACGAAAATTTGTAGACATATGTAACAGCCCACGATGTTAAAAAAAAGTCTCTTGGTGTCAAGTGCTAAACCCAACAGGAAGTCCCCCAGGGGCCGGGCATCACATTTTGAGCTAAAAAAAAAACTCCTCTTTAACAAAGCATTCCCGGTTGTACGTTTCACCTAGAGCTATGATAATATGCAGGCAAACATAAGAGCTCAGGATGTACAAAAAAGTCTCTTGGAGCCATATGCTAAACCAAACAGGAAGTCCACCATTTTGATTTACGTTGGAATTTGTAGCCATTTTTTGTGGTCTTTTTTAGGGGTCATATTTTAACGAACTCCTCCTACAGAGTTTATCTGATCATCTTCAAAGGTGGTGTGTTTCATCTTAAGATGTTGAAGATGAAAAGTTATTGAAAGCTTTTTATTTCGTCGCACGCTGTTGCCGTGGCATGCACAGTTTGCAAAGGAAAAAATTCCTTCTTAATGAAGCATTCCCAGTTGTAAGAAGCAGCAAGAGCTATGAAAATTTGTAGACATATGTAACAGCCCAAGATGTACAAAAAAGTCTCTTGGTGCCATGTGCTAAACCCAACAGGAAGTCCCCCAGGGGCAGGGCATCACATTTTGAGCTAAAAAAGTCCTCTTTAAAGAAGCATTCCCGGTTGTACGTTTCACCTAGCGCTATGATAATTTGCAGGCATACATAAGAGCACACGATGTACAAAAAAGTCTCTTGGAACCATGTGCTAAACCAAACAGGAAGTCCGCCATTTTGATTTATGATGGGATTTGTTGCCATTTTTTTGTGGCCTTTTTCAGGGGTCATATTTTAACGAACCCCTCCTACAAAATTTATCCGACTGTCTTCAAACTTGGTATGTTTCATCTTAAGATGTTTAAGATGCAAAGTAATCGAAAGTTTTTTATTTTGTCACACACTGTTGACATAGCAATGCATCGAATTGCACACCATATTTTGCGTTTTGATTAAACAGACAAAGCATTCCCGGTTGTACGTTTCACCTAAAGCTATGATAATTTGCAGGCAAACATAAGAGCTCAGGATGTACAAAAAAGTCTCTTGGAGCCATATGCTAAACCAATCAGGAAGTCCACCATTTTGATTTACGTTAGGATTTGTAGCCATTTTTTGTGGCCTTTTTTAGGGGTCATATTTTAACGAACTCCTCCTACAAAATTTATCCGACTGTCTTTAAACTTGGTGTGCTTCATCTTAAGATGTTTAAGATGCAAAGTTATCGAAAGTTATTTATTTTGTCGCACGCCGTTGTCATGGCGATGCATTGTTTGCCAAGTAAAATGCTGCTTTTTTTTTTTGGTCTAAACATGTGCAAAAACTCATGAAACTTTACACACACATCAGGCTTGTCATCAGCATGAATATTTTAGAGATTTCTTATTCAATTTGCAATAAATGGTTCAATAGCGCCCTCTAGACATTTTTATGAAGCTTTTGCAAATGTTTTGTGTTTTATGATTCAGCTAGATTTGTAAAAATTGGGATACCTATCAGCCTAAGACTTACAAAAAGGTTTCTAAAGCCATATGCTGAATCAAAAAGGAAGTCTGCCATTTTGATTTACTTTGGTATTTGTAGCCATTTTTTGGGGCCTTTTATAGGGGTCATATTTTCAACAGAACTTATCAGATCGTCTTCATTCTTTGGCGTGTTTCATCTTAAGATATTTAAGATGAAAAGTTATTGAATTTTTTTATTTTGTCACACGCCTTTGCTGTAGCCATGCATTGTTTGTGAAGAAAAATGCTTTTTTGAGAGTCTAAATATGGGTGAAAACTCACAAAACTTTGCACACACACCAGACCTGTCTGGAACATGAATATTTTATTTAGAGATTTGTTGTGCAATTTGTAATAAATGGCTCAATCGCGCCCTCTAGACATTTTTATGAAGTCTTTCCGATTATATGATTCAGCTAGATGTGTGAATATTGGCAGGCATGCCGAATATATTAAAAAAGTATTCTATATAGCCATGTGCCAATCCATTTTGATTTTATTTTGTTAATTGTGCATCGTTTTTGGCCTTTCCATGAAACTTTAAAAACACAAAGCCGGGCAAAAACGTTTACAATTTAGATGGTTTCCTATTTGACAGTACCCCAACATGCCAGGACCCCGACGTGCAAATACCCCAACGTGGCCCGGGTTGCGAGGGCCCTTTATAGCTGCTCGCAGCTCTAGTTAGGGCCCGAGCAGCGGCGGCGGCGGTGCCGCTGCGAGGCCCTATTGTTTTTGTAGGAATTCTTCTTATTATGAGGGCCCGAGCAGCGACCGCTGCGAGGTCCCTATTGTTCCTGAAGGAATTCTTATTAGGGCCCGAGCAGCGACCGCTGCGAGGTCCCTATTGTTCCTGAAGGAATTCTTATTAGGGCCCGAGCAGCGGCGGCGGCGGTGCCGCTGCGAGGCCCTATTGTTTTTGTAGGAATTCTTATTATTATTATTATTATTGTTATTATTATTAGGGCCCGAGCAGCGGCGGCGGCGGTGCCGCTGCGAGGCCCTATTGTTTTTGTAGGAATTCTTCTTATTATTATTCTTATTATTATTAGGGCCCGAGCAGCGGCGGCGGCGGTGCCGCTGCGAGGCCCTATTGTTTTTGTAGGAATTCTTCTTATTATTATTATTCTTATTATTATTCTTCTCCGCAAACAATCGCATTTTTGAGACGCTAAACGTGACCGAAAACTCACCAAACTTTACACGCACATCAGGCCTGGCGAAAAATTTGATATTTTAAAGTCGCCATACATGATAACAGAAAAATGGCTCCATAGCGCCACCTACATAGGTTAAACGGATCCCTGTCCCGCTACGATTGTCCTATGGCGACGAAAATTGTGTGGCACCCGTAGCACATCCAGATGAACAAAAACCTCTTTGATGTGTGTACCCTAAAATAGACAGAAAGTGAGGTATGATCATCTGAATGTCCAATTTTGGCCCAGTTTTGCACATTTACAGGGGTCATACTTTTGCCCGCTTCTCCTACACGGTTAACCCGATTGACTTCAAACTTGGGATGGACCATCTCAACACCTGGGACAACATCATTGTAAAAAATCTAAAGTTTTTGATATACTATATGACGGCGGCGACGCATCAAATTTAGAGTTTAAAAATTCTTACTTCACGAAGCATTGCCGGTTGTACGTTTAATCTAGAGCTCCGAAAATTTGTACACATATGTAAAAGGCTATGACCTACAAAAAACTCTTTTTGAACCATATGCTAAACCTCACAGGAAGTCCGCCATTTTGATTTATTTTGGAACGTGTTGCCATTTTTTTGGCCATTTCATTGGGGTCTTATTTTAACGAACTCCTCCTACAGTGTTTATCCGATCATCTTCAAACTTGGTGTGATTCATCTTAAGATGTTGAAGATGAAAAGATATTGAAACCTTTGTATTTCGTCGCACGCTGTTGTCATGGCATGCACTGTTTGCAAAGGAAAAAAAATATCCTTAAAGAAGCATTCCCATTTGTACGAAGCAGCGAGAGCTACGAAAATTTGTAGACATATGTAACAGCCCAAGATGTACAAAAAAGTCTCTTGGTGCCCTGTGCTAAACCCAACAGGAAGTCCCCCAGGGGCCGGGCATCACATTTTGAGCTAAAAAACTCCTCTTTAACAAAGCATACCCGGCTGTACGTTTCACCTAGAGTTACCAAAATTTGTAGAGGTATATAACAGCCCTCGAGGTACAAAAAACTCTTTTTGAACCATATGCTAAACCTAACAGGACGTCCGCCATTTTGATTTACTTTGGAATGTGTTGCCATTTTTTGGGCCATTTCGTAGGGGTCTTATTTTAACGAACTCCTCCTACAGAGTTTATCCGATCATCTTCAAACTTGGTGTGACTCATCTTAAGATGTTGAGGATGAAAAGTTATTGAAAGCTCTTTATTTCGTCGCACGCTGTTGTCGTGGCATGCACTTTTTGCAAAGGAAAAAAATCCTTCTTAATGAAGCATTCCCAGTTGTACGAAGTAGCTAGAGCTACAAAAATTTGTAGACATATGTAACAGCCCACAATGTACAAAAAAGTCTCTTGGTGCCATGTGCTAAACCCAACAGGAAGTCCCCCAGGGGCCGGGCATCACATTTTGAGCTAGAAAACTCCTCTTTAACGAAGCATTCCCGGTTGTACGTTTCACCTAGCGCGATGATAATTTGCAGGCATACATAAGAGCCTACGATGTACAAAAAAGTCTCTTGGAACCATGTGCTAAACCAAACAGGAAGTCCGCCATTTTGATTTACGATGGGATTTGTTGCCATTTTTTGTGGCCTTTTTCAGGGGTCATATTTTAACGAACTCCTCGTACAAAGTTCATCCGACCGTCTTCAAACTTGGTGTCTTTCATCGTAAGATGTTTAAGATGCAAAGTTATCGCAAGTTTTATTTTGTCGCACGCTGCTGCTATAGCGATGCATTGTTTGCCAAGTAAAGTGCTGCTTTGTTTTTTTATCTATACATGTGTGAAAACTCATGAAACTTTGCAAACACATCAGACTTGTCATGAACATGAATTTTTAGAGATTTATTGTGCAATTTGCAATAAATAGCGCCCTCTAGACATTTTTATGAAGTATTTCCGATTGTATGATTCTGCTAGATTTGTGAAAATTAGGACAGACCCCTATCAGCAGAATACCTACAAAAAAGTATTATGTAGCCATTTGCCAAACCAAAGAGGAAGTCCGCTATTTTGATTTTATTTTGGGAATTATACATCATTTTTGGCCTCTTTCATTAAACTTTGCACAAACAAGGCATGGAAAAAACTAACATTTTAAATGGTCCTTGTTCCATGTAACAGTACCCCAACGTGCCAGTACCCTGACGTGCAAGTAACCCAACGTTGTGCTCAATAGCGCCCTCTATGCATTTTTATGGAGCATTTCCAATTGTATGATTCAAGCGATACACAACTAAAGATGACTTGACCTAGATTTGTGAAAACTGGGAGGCATACCTATTAGCTTAAGACCTACAAAAAGTATTCTGTAGCCGTATGCTAAACCTAAAAGGAAGTCCGCCATTTTGAATTTATTTTGGGAATTGCACACCATCTTTGGCCTTTTGCACTCACAAAGCTTGTCAAAAACATTTTAGATGGTCCTTGTCCGATTTGACAGTACCCCAACGTGCCAGTACCCCGACGTGCAAGTACCCCAACGTGGCCCAGGTTGCGAGGGCCCTTTATAGCTGCTCGCAGCTCTAGTTATTCTTATTATTATTCTTCTCCGCAAACAATCGCATTTTTGAGACGCTAAACGTGAACGAAAACTCACCAAACTTTACACGCACATCAGGCCTGGCGAAAAATTTGATATTTTAAAGTCGCCATACATGATAACAGAAAAATGGCTCCATAGCGCCACCTACATAGGTTAAACGGATCCCTGTCCCGCTACGATTGTCCTATGGCGACGAAAATTGTGTGGCACCCGTAGCACATCCAGATGAACAAAAACCTCTTTGATGTGTGTACCCTAAAATAGACAGAAAGTGAGGTATGATCATCTGACTGTCCAATTTTGGCCCAGTTTTGCACATTTACAGGGCTCATACTTTTGCCCGCTTCTCCTACACGGTTAACCCGATTAACTTCAAACTTGGGATGGACCATCTCAACACCTGGGACAACATCATTGTAAAAAATCTAAAGTTTTTGATATACTATATGACGTCGGCGACGCATCAAATTTAGAGTTTAAAAATTCTTACTTCATGAAGCATTGCCGGTTGTACGTTTAATCTAGAGCTACGAAAATTTGTACACATATGTAACAGGCTATGACCTACAAAAAACTCTTTTTGAACCATATGCTAAACCTCACAGGAAGTCCGCCATTTTGATTTATTTTGGAACGTGTTGCCATTTTTTTGGCCATTTCATTGGGGTCTTATTTTAACGAACTCCTCCTACAGTGTTTATCCGATCATCTTCAAACTTGGTGTGATTCATCTTAAGATGTTGAAGATGAAAAGTTATTGAAAGCTTTGTATTTCGTCGCACGCTGTTGTCATGGCATGCACTGTTTGCAAAGGAAAAAAAATATCCTTAAAGAAGCATTGCCAGTTGTACGAAGCAGCTAGAGCTACGAAAATTTGTAGACATATGTAACAGCCCAAGATGTACAAAAAAGTCTCTTGGTGCCCTGTGCTAAACCCAACAGGAAGTCCCCCAGGGGCCGGGCATCACATTTTAAGCTAAAAAACTCCTCTTTAACAAAGCATACCCGGCTGTACGTTTCACCTAGAGTTACCAAAATTTGTAGAGGTATATAACAGCCCTCGAGGTACAAAAAACTCTTTTTGAACCATATGCTAAACCTAACAGGATGTCCGCCATTTTTATTTACTTTGGAATGTGTTGCCATTTTTTGGGCCATTTCATAGGGGTCATATTTTAACGAACTCCTCCTACAGAGTTTATCCGATCATCTTCAAACTTGGTGTGACTCATCTTAAGATGTTGAGGATGAAAAGTTATTGAAAGCTCTTTATTTCGCCGCACGCTGTTGTCGTGGCATGCACTTTTTGCAAAGGAAAAAAATCCCTCTTAATGAAGCATTCCCAGTTGTACGAAGTAGCTAGAGCTACAAAAAATTGTAGACATATGTAACAGCCCACAGTGTACAAAAAAGTCTCTTGGTGCCATGTGCTAAACCCAACAGGAAGTCCCCCAGGGGCCGGGCATCACATTTTGAGCTAGAAAACTCCTCTTTAACGAAGCATTCCCGGTTGTACGTTTCACCTAGCGCGATGATAATTTGCAGGCATACATAAGAGCCCACGATGTACAAAAAAGTCTCTTGGAACCATGTGATAAACCAAACAGGAAGTCTGCCATTTTGATTTACGATGGGATTTGTTGCCATTTTTTGTGGCCTTTTTCAGTTGTCATATTTTAACGAACTCCTCGTACAAAGTTCATCCGACCGTCTTCAAACTTGGTGTGTTTCATCTTAAGATGTTTAAGATGCAAAGATATCAAAAGTTTTTTATTTTGTCGCACGCTGCTGCTATAGCGATGCAGTTTGCCAAGTGAAGTGCTGCTTTGTTTTTTTATCTATACATGTGTGAAAACTTATGAAACTTTGCAAACACATCAGACTTGTCATGAACATGAATTTTTAGAGATTTATTGTGCAATTTGCAATAAATAGCGCCCTCTAGACATTTTTATGAAGTATTTCCGATTGTATGATTCTGCTAGATTTGTGAAAATTAGGACAGACCCCTATCAGCCTAATACCTACAAAAAAGTATTATGTAGCCATTTGCCAAACCAAAGAGGAAGTCCGCTATTTTGATTTTATTTTGGGAATTATACATCATTTTTGGCCTCTTTCATTAAACTTTGCACAGACAAGGCATGGAAAAAACTAACATTTTAAATGGTCCTTGTTCCATGTAACAGTACCCCAACGTGCCAGTACCCTGACGTGCAAGTAACCCAACGTTGTGCTCAATAGCGCCCTCTATGCATTTTTATGGAGCATTTCCAATTGTATGATTCAAGCGATACACAACTAAAGATGACTTGACCTAGATTTGTGAAAACTGGGAGGCATACCTATTAGCTTAAGACCTACAAAAAGTATTCTGTAGCCGTATGCTAAACCTAAAAGGAAGTCCGCCATTTTGAATTTATTTTGGGAATTGCACACCATATTTTGCGTTTTGATTAAACTTTGCACACACAAGGCTTGTCAAAAACATTTTAGATGGTCTTGTCCTATTTGACAGTACCCCAACGTGCCAGTACCCCGACGTGCAAGTACCCCAACGTGGCCCGGGTTGCGAGGGCCCTTTATAGCTGCTCGCAGCTCTAGTTATTATTATTCTCCGCAAACGATCACATTTTTGAGACACTAAACGTGACCGAAAACTCACCAAACTTTACACGCACATCAGGCCTGGCGAAAAATTTGATATTTTAAAGTCGCCATACATGATAACAGAAAAATGGCTCCTTAGCGCCCCCTACATAGGTTAAACGGATCCCTGTCCCGCTACGATTGTCCGACGGCTATGAAAATTGTGTGGCACCTGTAGCACATCCCAATGAACAAAAACCTCTTTGAAGTGTGTACCCTAAAATAGACAGAAAGTGAGGTATGAGTATTTAAATGTCCAATTTTTGCCAATTTTTGCACATTTTCAGGGGTCATACTTTTGCCCGCTTCTCCTACACGGTTAACCCGATTGACTTCAAACTTGGGATGGACCATCTCAACACCTGGGACAACATCATTGTGAAAAATGAAAAGTTTTTGATATACTATATGACGGCGGTGTCGCATCAAATTTTGAGTTTAAAAATTCTTACTTCACGAGGCATTGCCGGTTGTACGTTTAATCTAGAGCTACGAAAATTGGTACACATATGTAACAGACTATGACCTACAAAAAACTCTTTTTGAACCATATGCTAAACCTAACAGGAAGTCCACCATTTTGATTTATTTTGGAACGTGTTGCCATTTTTTTGGCCATTTCATTGGGGCCTTATTTTAACGAACTCCTCCTACAGTGTTTATCCGATCATCTTCAAACTTGGTGTGATTCATCTTAAGATGTTGAAGATGAAAAGTTATTGAAAGCTTTGTATTTCGTCGCACGCTGTTGTCATGGCATGCACTGTTTGCAAAGGAAAAAAAATATCCTTAAAGAAGCATTGCCAGTTGTACGAAGCAGCTAGAGCTACGAAAATTTGTAGACATATGTAACAGCCCAAGATGTACAAAAAAGTCTCTTGGTGCCCTGTGCTAAACCCAACAGGAAGTCCCCCAGGGGCCGGGCATCACATTTTGAGCTAAAAAAAACTCCTCTTTAACAAAGCATACCCGGCTGTACGTTTCACCTAGAGTTACCAAAATTTGTAGAGGTATAGTGCCGCTGCGAGGCCCTATTGTTTTTGTAGGAATTCTTATTATTATTATTATTATTAGGGCCCGAGCAGCGACCGCTGCGAGGTCCCTATTGTTTTTCAAGGAATTCTTATTAGGGCCCGAGCAGCGGCGGCGGCGGTGCCGCTGCGAGGCCCTATTGTTTTTGTAGGAATTCTTCTTATTATTATTAGGGCCCGAGCAGCGACCGCTGCGAGGTCCCTATTGTTTTTCAAGGAATTCTTATTATTCTTCTTCTTTTTATTTGTTATTATTCTTTTCCGCAAACAATCACATTTTTGAGACACTAAACGTGAACGAAAACTCACCAAACTTTACACACACGTCAGGCCTGGCGAAAAATTTGATATTTTAAAGTCGCCATAGGTGATAACAGAAAAATGGCTCCATAGCGCCACCTACATAGGTTAAACAGATCCCTGGCCCGCTACGATTGTCCGACGGCTATGAAAATTGTGTGGCACCTGTAGCACATCCAGATGAACAAAAACCTCTTTGATGTGTGTACCCTAAAATAGACAGGAAGTGAGATATGAGTATTTAAATGTCCAATTTTGGCCAATTTTTGCACATTTACAGGGGTCATACTTTTGCCTGCTTCTCCTACACGGTTAATCCAATTGACTTCAAACTTGGGATGTACCATCTCAAGACCTGGGACAACACCATGGTAAAAAATCTAAAGTTTTCGACATACTATATGACGGCAGTGGGGCATCAAATTTAGAGTTTCAAAACTCTTACTAAACGTAGTATTGCCCGTTGTATGTTTAACCTAGAGCTACGAAAATTGGTACACATATGTAACAGACTATGACCTACAAAAAAGTCTGTTGGTGCCATATGCTAAACCCAACTGGAAGTCCGCCAGAGGCGGGGCATCAAATTTGGAGTTTCAAAATTCTTACTTAATGAAGCATTCCCGGCTGTACGTTTCACCTAGAGTTACCAAAATTTAAAGACATGTAACAGCCCTCAAGGTACAAAAAACTCTTTTTGAACCATATGCTAAACCTAACAGAAAGTCCACCATTTTGATTTACTTTGGAACGTGTTCCCATTTTTTTGGCCATTTCATAGGGGTCCTATTTTAACGAACTCCTCTTACAGAGTTTATCCGATCATCTTCAAACTTGGTGTGATTCATCTTAAGATGTTGAAGATGAAAAGTTATTGAAAGCTTTTTATTTCGCTGCACGCTGTTGTCGTGGCATGCACTTGTTTGCAAAGGAAAAAAATTCTTCTTAATGAAGAATTCTCAGTTGTACGAAGCAGCTAGAGCTACGAAAATTTGTAGACATATGTAACAGCCCACGATGTACAAAAAAAGTCTCTTGCTGCTTTGTGCTAAACCCAACAGGAAGTCCCGCAAGGGCCGGGCATCACTTTTTGAGCTAAAAAACTCCTCTTTAACGAAGCATTCCCGGTTGTACCTTTCACCTAGCGCTATGATAATTTGGAGGCATACATAAGAGCCCACGATGTACAAAAAAGTCTTTTAGAACCATATGCTAAGCCAAACAGGAAGTCCGGCATTTTGATTTACTTTGCTATTTGTAGCCATTTTTTGGGGGCCTTTTATAGGCCTCATATTTTCTACAAAACTTATCAGATTGTCTTCATTCTTTGGCACGTTTCATCTGAAGTATTGCCGGTTATACGTTTAATCTAGAGCTACGAAAATTGGTACACATATGTAACAGACTATGATCTACAAAAAAGCCTGTTGGTGCCATATGCTAAACCTAACAGGAAGTCCGCCAGAGGCAGGGCATCAAATTTTGCATTTCAAAATTTTTACTTAATGAAGCATTTCCGGCTGTACGTTTCACCTAGAGTGACCAAAATTTGAAGACATATGTAACAGCCCTCGAGGTACAAAAAACTCTTTTTGAACCATATGCTAAACCTAACAGGAAGTCTGCCATTTTGATTTACTTTGGAACATGTTGCCATTTTTTTGGCCATTTCATAGGGGTCTTATTTTAACGAACTCCTCCTACAGAGTTTATCCGATCATCTTCAAACTTGGTGTGATTCATCTTAAGATGTTGACGATGAAAAGTTATTGAAAGCTTTTTATTTCGTCGCACGCTGTTGTCGTGGCATGCACTGTTGGCAAAGGAAAAAAAAATCCTTCTTAATGCAGCGTTCCCAGTTGGACGAAGCAGCTCGAGCTACAAAAATTTGTAGACATATGTACACATTTGTCCACATATATATATTTACATATGCATGTAAAAAAATTATGTCAGGCTAAACTAAATGGTTGATTAGGCCCCACACATTCTCACCTTACCATACCCGGCCCTCTTTGCAAAAGGTTTGAACACTCCTGGCCTAAACCTAGGTGTATACTCAAACTATGCACGCACATAAAGCCTGGAACAAAATGTGTAATTTAGAGGGTTCTTGTTTTGTTTTTTGTATTCCTTATATTTCATGTCATTATACTTGACACACTATTTTTACTACTCACTGAATCAGTTATAAGAACATTTAATTGATACAATCCAATCACATCCTAGAGAATTGAAAACACATTCAATCATGAGGTTGTTAAGACACATTTACTTCTGTAGCACTTAACCACAAACAAGTTGCGACATCCCCTGATCTAACCCTCCAACCGGGCAAGGAAAAACTTTCAGGGGTCATATTTTAACGAACCCCTCCTACAAAATTTATCCGACTGTCTTCAAACTTGGTGTGTTTCATCTTAAGATGTTTAAGATGCAAAGTAATCGAAAGTTTTTTATTTTGTAACACGCTGTTGCCATAGCAATGCATTGTTTGTCAAGTGCTGCTTTTTTTTTTTATACACATGAAAACTCATGGAACTTTGCAAACACATCAGACTTGTCATGAACATGAATTTTCAGAGATTTATTGTGCAATTTGAAATAAATAGCGCCCTCTAGACCTTTTTATGAAGCATTTCCGATTGTATGATTATGCTAGACCTACAAAAAAGTATTATGTAGCCATTTGCCAAACCAAAGAGGAAGTCCGCTATTTTGATTTTATTTTGGGAATTATACATAATTTTTGGCCTTCTTCATTAAACTTTGCACAGACAAGGCATGGAAAAAACTAACATTTTAAATGGTCCTTGTTCCATGTAACAGTACCCCAACGTGCCAGTACCCTGACGTGCAAGTAACCCAACGTTGTGCTCAATAGCGCCCTCTATGCATTTTTATGGAGCATTTCCAATTGTATGATTCAAGCGATACACAACTAAAGATGACTTGACCTAGATTTGTGAAAACTGGGAGGCATACCTATTAGCTTAAGACCTACAAAAAGTATTCTGTAGCCGTATGCTAAACCTAAAAGGAAGTCCGCCATTTTGAATTTATTTTGGGAATTGCGCACCATATTTTGCGTTTTGATTAAACTTTGCACACACAAGGCTTGTCAAAAACATTTTAGATGGTCCTTGTCCTATTTGACAGTACCCCAACGTGCCAGTACCCCGACGTGCAAGTACCCCAACGTGGCACGCCTTTGCTGTAGCGATGCATTGTTTGCAAAGAATTTTTTTTTTTTATATGATTCAGCTAGATGTGTGAATATTGGGAGGCATACCTATCAGCCGAATACCTCGACAAAGCATTCCATAGCAATGTGAACAAACACAAAAAGCATGGCAAAACATTTACAATTTAGACGGTTTCTTATGAAACAGTACCCTAACGTGCCAGTACCCCGACGTGCAAATACCCCAACGTGGCACGGGTTGCGAGGGCCCTTGATAGCTGCTCGCAGCTCTAGTTAGGGCCCGAGCAGCGGCGGCGGCGGTGCCGCTGCGAGGCCCTATTGTTTTTGTAGGAATTCTTCTTATTATTAGGGCCCGAGCAGCGACCGCTGCGAGGTCCCTATTGTTCCTGAAGGAATTCTTATTATTATTCTTCTTCTTCTTTTTCTTTGTTATTATTCTTTTCCGCAAACAACCACATTTTTGAGGCACTAAACATGAACGAAAACTCACCAAACTTTACACGCAGATCGGGCCTGGCGAAAAATTTTATATTTTAAAGTCGCCATACATGATAACAGAAAAATGGCTCTGTAGCGCCACCTACATAGGTTTAACGGATCCCTGTCCCGCTACGATTGTCCTATGGCTACGAAAATTGTGTGGCACCTGTAGCACATCCAGATGAACAAAAACCTCTTTGATATGTGTACCCTAAAATAGACAGGAAGTGAGGTATGAGTATTTGAATGTCCAATTTTGGCCCATTTTTGCACATTTACAGGGGTCATACTTTTGCCCGCTTCTCCTACACGGTTAACCCGATTGACTTCAAACTTGGGCTGTACCATCTCAACACCTGGGACAACATCATGGTAAAAAAATCTAAAGTTTTTGACATACTATATGACGGTGGCGGGGCATCAAATTTACAGTTTCAAAATTCTTACTTAACAAAGCATTGCCGGTGGTACGTTTAATTGAGAGCCACGAAAATTGGTACACATATGTAACAGACTATGATCTACAAAAAAGCCTGTTGGTGCCATATGCTAAACCTAACAGGAAGTCCGCCAGAGGCGAGGCATCAAATTTTGTGTTTCAAAATTCTTATTTAATGAAGCATTCCCGGCTGTACATTTCACCTAGAGTTACCAACATTTGAAGACATATGTAACAGCCCTCAAGGTACAAAAAACTCTTTTTGTACCATATGCTAAACCGAACAGGAAGTCCGCCATTTTGATTTACTTTGGAACGTGTTGCCATTTTTTGGGCCATTTCATAGGGGTCTTATTTTAACGAACTCCTCCTACAGAGTTTATCCGATCATCTCCAAACTTGGTGTGATTCATCTTAAAATGTTGAAGATGAAAAGTTATTGAAAGCTTTTTATTTCGTCGCACGCTGTTGCCGTGGCATGCACAGTTTGCAAAGGAAAAAAATTCCCTCTTAATGAAGCATTCCCAGTTGTACGAAGCAGCTAGAGCTACGAAAATTTGGAGACAAATTTAACAGCCCACGATGTACAAAAAAGTCTCTTGGTGCCATGTGCTAAACCCAACAGGAAGTCCCGTAGGGGCCGGTCATCACATTTTGAGGTAAAAAACTCCTCTTTAACGAAGCATTCCCGGTTGTACGTTTCACCTAGCGCTATGATAATTTGGAGGCATACATAAGAGCCCACGATGTACAAAAAAGTCTCATGGAACCATCTGCTAAACCAAACAGGAAGTCCGCCATTTTGATTTACGTCGGCATTTGTAGCCCTTTTTTGTGGCCCTTCCTAGGGGTCATATTTTCACGAACTCCTCGTACAAAATTCATCCGACCGTCTTCAAACTTGGTGTGTTTCATCTTAAGATGTTTAAGATGCAAAGTTATCGAAAGTTTTTTATTTTGTCACATGCTGTTGCCATAGCGATACATTGTTTGCCAAGTAAAGTGCTGCTTATTTTTTTGGTCTATACATGTGTGAAAACTCATGAAACTTTGCACACACATCAGACTTGTCATGAACATGAATTTTTAGAGGTTTCTTGTGTAATTTGCAATAAATCGCGCCCTCTATACATTTTTATGGAGCATTTCCGATTGGATGATTCAAGCGCGAAATAACTAAAGATGACTTGACTTGACCGAGATTTGTGAAAACTCAGAGGCATACCTATTAGTCTAAGACCTACAAAAAGTATTCTGTAGCCGTATGCTAAACCTAAAAGGAAGTCCGCCATTTTGAATTTATTTTGGGAATTGCACACCATATTTTGCGTTTTGATTAAACTTTGCACACACAAGGCTTGTCAAAAACATTTTAGATGGTCCTTGTCCTATTTGACAGTACCCCAACATGCCAGTACCCCGACGTGCAAATACCCCAACGTGGCCCGGGTTGCGAGGGCCCTTTATAGCTGCTCGCAGCTCTAGTTATTCTTATTATTATTATTCTTATTATTATTCTTCTCCGCAAACAATCGCATTTTTGAGACGCTAAACGTGAACGAAAACTCACCAAACTTTACACGCACATCAGGCCTGGCGAAAAATTTGATATTTTAAAGTCGCCATACATGATAACAGAAAAATGGCTCCATAGCGCCACCTACATAGGTTAAACGGATCCCTGTCCCGCTACGATTGTCCTATGGCGACGAAAATTGTGTGGCACCCGTAGCACATCCAGATGAACAAAAACCTCTTTGATGTGTGTACCCTAAAATAGACAGAAAGTGAGGTATGATCATCTGACTGTCCAATTTTGGCCCAGTTTTGCACATTTACAGGGGTCATACTTTTGCCCGCTTCTCCTACACGGTTAACCCGATTAACTTCAAACTTGGGATGGACCATCTCAACACCTGGGACAACATCATTGTAAAAAATCTAAAGTTTTTGATATACTATATGACGTCGGCGACGCATCAAATTTAGAGTTTAAAAATTCTTACTTCATGAAGCATTGCCGGTTGTACGTTTAATCTAGAGCTACGAAAATTTGTACACATATGTAACAGGCTATGACCTACAAAAAACTCTTTTTGAACCATATGCTAAACATAACAGGAAGTCCACCATTTTGATTTATTTTGGAACGTGTTGCCATTTTTTTGGCCATTTCATTGGGGCCTTATTTTAACGAACTCCTCCTACAGTGTTTATCCGATCATCTTCAAACTTGGTGTGATTCATCTTAAGATGTTGAAGATGAAAAGTTATTGAAAGCTTTGTATTTCGTCGCACGCTGTTGTCATGGCATGCACTGTTTGCAAAGGAAAAAAAATATCCTTAAAGAAGCATTGCCAGTTGTACGAAGCAGCTAGAGCTACGAAAATTTGTAGACATATGTAACAGCCCAAGATGTACAAAAAAGTCTCTTGGTGCCCTGTGCTAAACCCAACAGGAAGTCCCCCAGGGGCCGGGCATCACATTTTAAGCTAAAAAACTCCTCTTTAACAAAGCATACCCGGCTGTACGTTTCACCTAGAGTTACCAAAATTTGTAGAGGTATATAACAGCCCTCGAGGTACAAAAAACTCTTTTTGAACCATATGCTAAACCTAACAGGATGTCCGCCATTTTTATTTACTTTGGAATGTGTTGCCATTTTTTGGGCCATTTCATAGGGGTCATATTTTAACGAACTCCTCCTACAGAGTTTATCCGATCATCTTCAAACTTGGTGTGACTCATCTTAAGATGTTGAGGATGAAAAGTTATTGAAAGCTCTTTATTTCGTCGCACGCTGTTGTCGTGGCATGCACTTTTTGCAAAGGAAAAAAATCCCTCTTAATGAAGCATTCCCAGTTGTACGAAGTAGCTAGAGCTACAAAAAATTGTAGACATATGTAACAGCCCACAGTGTACAAAAAAGTCTCTTGGTGCCATGTGCTAAACCCAACAGGAAGTCCCCCAGGGGCCGGGCATCACATTTTGAGCTAGAAAACTCCTCTTTAACGAAGCATTCCCGGTTGTACGTTTCACCTAGCGCGATGATAATTTGCAGGCATACATAAGAGCCCACGATGTACAAAAAAGTCTCTTGGAACCATGTGATAAACCAAACAGGAAGTCTGCCATTTTGATTTACGATGGGATTTGTTGCCATTTTTTGTGGCCTTTTTCAGTTGTCATATTTTAACGAACTCCTCGTACAAAGTTCATCCGACCGTCTTCAAACTTGGTGTGTTTCATCTTAAGATGTTTAAGATGCAAAGTTATCAAAAGTTTTTTATTTTGTCGCACGCTGCTGCTATAGCGATGCAGTTTGCCAAGTGAAGTGCTGCTTTGTTTTTTTATCTATACATGTGTGAAAACTTATGAAACTTTGCAAACACATCAGACTTGTCATGAACATGAATTTTTAGAGATTTATTGTGCAATTTGCAATAAATAGCGCCCTCTAGACATTTTTATGAAGTATTTCCGATTGTATGATTCTGCTAGATTTGTGAAAATTAGGACAGACCCCTATCAGCCTAATACCTACAAAAAAGTATTATGTAGCCATTTGCCAAACCAAAGAGGAAGTCCGCTATTTTGATTTTATTTTGGGAATTATACATCATTTTTGGCCTCTTTCATTAAACTTTGCACAGACAAGGCATGGAAAAAACTAACATTTTAAATGGTCCTTGTTCCATGTAACAGTACCCCAACGTGCCAGTACCCTGACGTGCAAGTAACCCAACGTTGTGCTCAATAGCGCCCTCTATGCATTTTTATGGAGCATTTCCAATTGTATGATTCAAGCGATACACAACTAAAGATGACTTGACCTAGATTTGTGAAAACTGGGAGGCATACCTATTAGCTTAAGACCTACAAAAAGTATTCTGTAGCCGTATGCTGAACCTAAAAGGAAGTCCGCCATTTTGAATTTATTTTGGGAATTGCACACCATATTTTGCGTTTTGATTAAACTTTGCACATACAAGGCTTGTCAAAAACATTTTAGATGGTCCTTGTCCTATTTGACAGTACCCCAACGTGCCAGTACCCCGACGTGCAAGTACCCCAACGTGGTCTGGGTTGCGAGGGCCCTTTATAGCTGCTCGCAGCTCTAGTTCTTATTATTATTCTTCTCCGCAAACAATCGCATTTTTGAGACGCTAAACGTGAACGAAAACTCACCAAACTTTACACGCACATCAGGCCTGGCGAAAAATTTGATATTTTAAAGTCGCCATACATGATAACAGAAAAATGGCTCCATAGCGCCACCTACATAGGTTAAACAGATCCCTGTCCCGCTACGATTGTCCTATGGCGACGAAAATTGTGTGGCACCCGTAGCACATCCAGATGAACAAAAACCTCTTTGATGTGTGTACCCTAAAATAGACAGAAAGTGAGGTATGAGTATTTAAATGTCCAATTTTGGCCCAGTTTTGCACATTTACAGGGGTCATACTTTTGCCCGCTTCTCCTACACGGTTAACCCGATTAACTTCAAACTTGGGATGGACCATCTCAACACCTGGGACAACAACATTGTAAAAAATCTAAAGTTTTTGATATACTATATGACGTCGGCGACGCATCAAATTTAGAGTTTAAAAATTCTTACTTCATGAAGC
This sequence comes from Festucalex cinctus, assembly GCF_051991245.1. Classification (NCBI taxonomy): domain Eukaryota; kingdom Metazoa; phylum Chordata; class Actinopteri; order Syngnathiformes; family Syngnathidae; genus Festucalex; species Festucalex cinctus. The sequence continues at coordinate 4,897,928 of NC_135413.1, forward strand.
ATTGCCGGTTGTACGTTTAATCTAGAGCTACGAAAATTTGTACACATATGTAACAGGCTATGACCTACAAAAAACTCTTTTTGAACCATATGCTAAACCTCACAGGAAGTCCGCCATTTTGATTTATTTTGGAACGTGTTGCCATTTTTTTGGCCATTTCATTGGGGTCTTATTTTAACGAACTCCTCCTACAGTGTTTATCCGATCATCTTCAAACTTGGTGTGATTCATCTTAAGATGTTGAAGATGAAAAGTTATTGAAAGCTTTGTATTTCGTCGCACGCTGTTGTCATGGCATGCACTGTTTGCAAAGGAAAAAAAATATCCTGAAAGAAGCATTGCCAGTTGTACGAAGCAGCTAGAGCTACGAAAATTTGTAGACCTATGTAACAGCCCAAGATGTACAAAAAAGTCTCTTGGTGCCCTGTGCTAAACCCAACAGGAAGTCCCCCAGGGGCCGGGCATCACATTTTAAGCTAAAAAACTCCTCTTTAACAAAGCATACCCGGCTGTACGTTTCACCTAGAGTTACCAAAATTTGTAGAGGTATATAACAGCCCTCGAGGTACAAAAAACTCTTTTTGAACCATCTACAAAAAAGCCTGTTGGTGCCATATGCTAAACCTAACAGGAAGTCCGCCAGAGGCGAGGCATCAAATTTTGTGTTTCAAAATTCTTATTTAATGAAGCATTCCCGGCTGTACATTTCACCTAGAGTTACCAACATTTGAAGACATATGTAACAGCCCTCAAGGTACAAAAAACTCTTTTTGAACCATATGCTAAACCGAACAGGAAGTCCGCCATTTTGATTTACTTTGGAACGTGTTGCCATTTTTTGGGCCATTTCATAGGGGTCTTATTTTAACGAACTCCTCCTACAGAGTTTATCCGATCATCTCCAAACTTGGTGTGATTCATCTTAAGATGTTGAAGATGAAAAGTTATTGAAAGCTTTTTATTTCGTCGCACGCTGTTGCCGTGGCATGCACAGTTTGCAAAGGAAAAAATTCCCTCTTAATGAAGCATTCCCAGTTGTACGAAGCAGCGAGAGCTACGAAAATTTAGAGACAAATTTAACAGCCCACGATGTACAAAAAAGGCTCTTGGTGCCATGTGCTAAACCCAACAGGAAGTCCCGTAGGGGCCGGTCATCACATTTTGAGGTAAAAAACTCCTCTTTAACGAAGCATTCCCGGTTGTACGTTTCACCTAGCGCTATGATAATTTAGAGGCATACATAAGAGCCCACGATGTACAAAAAAGTCTCTTGGAACCATCTGCTAAACCAAACAGGAAGTCCGCCATTTTGATTTACGTTGGGATTTGTAGCCATTTTTTGTGGCCTTTTTTAGGGGTCATATTTTAACGAACTCCTCCTACAAAATTTATCCGACTGTCTTCAAACTTGGTGTGCTTCATCTTAAGATGTTTAAGATACAAAGTTATCGAAAGTGTTTTATTTTGTCGCACGCCGTTGCCATAGCGGTGCATTGTTTGCCAAGTAAAATGCTGCTTTTTTTTTTTTATCTAAACGTGCAAAAACTCATGAAACTTTACACACACATCAGGCTTGTCATAAGCATGAATATTTTAGAGAGTTTTTCTGCAATTTTCAATAAATGGCTCAATAGCGCCATCTCGACATTTTTATGAAGCTTTTGGAAATGTATGATTCAGCTAGATGTGAAAAAATTTGGATACCTATCAGCCTAAGACTTACAAAAAAAGTTTCTAAAGCCATATGCTAAACCAAACAGGAAGTCTGCCATTTTGATTAACTTTGGTATTTGTTGCCATTTTTGGGGCCTTTTATAGGCGTCATATATTCTTTGGCGCGTTTCATCTTAAGATATTTAAGATGAAAAGTTATTGAAATTTTTTATTTTGTTGCACGCCTTTGCTGTAGCGATGCATCGTTTGCAAAGAAAAATGTTTTTTATATGATTCAGCTAGATGTGTGAATATTGGGAGGCATACCTATCAGCCTAATACCTCCAAAAAGTATTCTATAGCCATGTGCCAATCCATTTTGGTTTTAAATTGTGCATCATTTTTGGCCTTCCATTAAACTTTGCATGTCTAAAACATTTACAATTTAGACGGTTTCCTATGAAACAGTACCCCAATATGCCAGTCCCCCGACATGCAAATACCCCAACGTGGCCCGGGTTGCGAGGGCCCTTTATAGCTGCTCGCAGCTCTAGTTATTCTTCTTTTTATTTTTTGTTATTATTCTTTTCCGCAAACAATCACATTTTTGAGACACTAAACGTGAACGAAAACTCACCAAACTTTACACACACGTCAGGCCTGGCGAAAAATTTGATATTTTAAAGTCGCCATAGGTGATAACAGAAAAATGGCTCCATAGCGCCACCTACATAGGTTAAACAGATCCCTGGCCCGCTACGATTGTCCGACGGCTATGAAAATTGTGTGGCACCTGTAGCACATCCAGATGAACAAACACCTCTTTGATGTGTGTACCCTAAAATAGACAGGAAGTGAGATATGAGTATTTAAATGTCCAATTTTGGCCAATTTTTGCACATTTACAGGGGTCATACTTTTGCCTGCTTCTCCTACACGGTTAATCCAATTGACTTCAAACTTGGGATGTACCATCTCAAGACCTGGGACAACACCATGGTAAAAAATCTAAAGTTTTCGACATACTATATGACGGCGGTGGGGCATCAAATTTAGAGTTTCAAAACTCTTACTAAACGTAGTATTGCCGGTTGTATGTTTAACCTAGAGCTACGAAAATTGGTACACATATGTAACAGACTATGACCTACAAAAAAGTCTGTTGGTGCCATATGCTAAACCCAACAGGAAGTCCGCCAGAGGCGGGGCATCAAATTTTGAGTTTCAAAATTCTTACTTAATGAAGCATTCCCGGCTGTACGTTTCACCTAGAGTTACCAAAATGTAAAGACATATGTAACAGCCCTCAAGGTACAAAAAACTCTTTTTGAACCATATGCTAAACCTAACAGAAAGTCCACCATTTTGATTTACTTTGGAACGTGTTCCCATTTTTTTGGCCATTTCATAGGGGTCCTATTTTAACGAACTCCTCTTACAGAGTTTATCCGATCATCTTCAAACTTGGTGTGATTCATCTTAAGATGTTGAAGATGAAAAGTTATTGAAAGCTTTTTATTTCGCTGCACGCTGTTGTCGTGGCATGCACTTGTTTGCAAAGGAAAAAAATTCTTCTTAATGCAGCGTTCCCAGTTGGACGAAGCAGCTCGAGCTACAAAAATTTGTAGACATATGTAACAGCCCACGATGTACAAAAAAGTCTCTTGCTGCTTTGTGCTAAACCCAACAGGAAGTCCCGCAAGGGCCGGGCATCACTTTTTGAGCTAAAAAACTCCTCTTTAACGAAGCATTCCCGGTTGTACCTTTCACCTAGCGCTATGATAATTTGGAGGCATACATAAGAGCCCACGATGTACAAAAAAGTCTTTTAGAACCATATGCTAAGCCAAACAGGAAGTCCGGCATTTTGATTTACTTTGCTATTTGTAGCCATTTTTTGGGGGCCTTTTATAGGCCTCATATTTTCTACAAAACTTATCAGATTGTCTTCATTCTTTGGCATGTTTCATCTGAAGTATTGCCGGTTATACGTTTAATCTAGAGCTACGAAAATTGGTACACATATGTAACAGACTATGATCTACAAAAAAGCCTGTTGGTGCCATATGCTAAACCTAACAGGAAGTCCGCCAGAGGCAGGGCATCAAATTTTGCATTTCAAAATTTTTACTTAATGAAGCATTTCCGGCTGTACGTTTCACCTAGAGTGACCAAAATTTGAAGACATATGTAACAGCCCTCGAGGTACAAAAAACTATTTTTGAACCATATGCTAAACCTAACAGGAAGTCTGCCATTTTGATTTACTTTGGAACATGTTGCCATTTTTTTGGCCATTTCATAGGGGTCTTATTTTAACGAACTCCTCCTACAGAGTTTATCCGATCATCTTCAAACTTGGTGTGATTCATCTTAAGATGTTGACGATGAAAAGTTATTGTAAGCTTTTTATTTCGTCGCACGCTGTTGTCGTGGCATGCACTGTTGGCAAAGGAAAAAAAAATCCTTCTTAATGCAGCGTTCCCAGTTGGACGAAGCAGCTCGAGCTACAAAAATTTGTAGACATATGTACACATTTGTCCACATATATATATTTACATATGCATGTAAAAAAATTATGTCAGGCTAAACTAAATGGTTGATTAGGCCCCACACATTTTCACCTTACCATACCCGGCCGGCCCTCTTTGCAAAAGGTTTGAACACTCCTGGCCTAAACCTAGGTGTATACTCAAACTATGCACGCACATAAAGCCTGGAACAAAATGTGTAATTTAGAGGGTTCTTGTTTTGTTTTTTGTATTCCTTATATTTCATGTCATTATACTTGACACACTATTTTTACTACTCACTGAATCAGTTATAAGAACATTTAATTGATACAATCCAATCACATCCTAGAGAATTGAAAACACATTCAATCATGAGGTTGTTAAGACACATTTACTTCTGTAGCACTTAACCACAAACAAGTTGCGACATCCCCTGATCTAACCCTCCAACCGGGCAAGGAAAAACTTTCAGGGGTCATATTTTAACGAACCCCTCCTACAAAATTTATCCGACTGTCTTCAAACTTGGTGTGTTTCATCTTAAGATGTTTAAGATGCAAAGTAATCGAAAGTTTTTTATTTTGTAACACGCTGTTGCCATAGCAATGCATTGTTTGTCAAGTGCTGCTTTTTTTTTTTATACACATGAAAACTCATGGAACTTTGCAAACACATCAGACTTGTCATGAACATGAATTTTCAGAGATTTATTGTGCAATTTGCAATAAATAGCGCCCTCTAGACCTTTTTATGAAGCATTTCCGATTGTATGATTATGCTAGACCTACAAAAAAGTATTCTGTAGCCATTTGCCAAACCAAAGAGGAAGTCCGCTATTTTTATTTTATTTTGGGAATTATACATCATTTTTGGCCTTTTTCATTCAACTTTGCACAGACAAGGCATGGAAAAAACTAACATTTTAAATGGTCCTTGTTCCATGTAACAGTTGTCAAGTGCTGCTTTTTTTTTTTTTATACACATGAAAACTCATGAAACTTTGCAAACACATCAGACTTGTCATGAACATGAATTTTCAGAGATTTATTGTGCAATTTGCAATAAATAGCGCCCTCTAGACATTTTTATGAAGCATTTCCGATTGTTTGATTATGCTAGACCTACAAAAAAGTATTATGTAGCCATTTGCCAAACCAAAGAGGAAGTCCGCTATTTTGATTTTATTTTGGGAATTATACATCATTTTTGGCCTTCTTCATTAAACTTTGCACAGACAAGGCATGGAAAAAACTAACATTTTAAATGGTCCTTGTTCCATGGAACAGTACCCCAACGTGCCAGTACCCTGACGTGCAAGTAACCCAACGTTGTGCTCAATAGCGCCCTCTATGCATTTTTATGGAGCATTTCCAATTGTATGATTCAAGCGATACACAACTAAAGATGACTTGACCTAGATTTGTGAAAACTGGGAGGCATACCTATTAGCTTAAGACCTACAAAAAGTATTCTGTAGCCGTATGCTAAACCTAAAAGGAAGTCCGCCATTTTGAATTTATTTTGGGAATTGCGCACCATATTTTGCGTTTTGATTAAATTTTGCACACACAAGGCTTGTCAAAAACATTTTAGATGGTCCTTGTCCTATTTGACAGTACCCCAACGTGCCAGTACCCCGACGTGCAAGTACCCCAACGTGGCACGCCTTTGCTGTAGCGATGCATTGTTTGCAAAGAATTTTTTTTTTTATATGATTCAGCTAGATGTGTGAATATTGGGAGGCATACCTATCAGCCGAATACCTCGACAAAGCATTCCATAGCAATGTGAACAAACACAAAAAGCATGGCAAAACATTTACAATTTAGACGGTTTCTTATGAAACAGTACCCTAACGTGCCAGTACCCCGACGTGCAAATACCCCAACGTGGCACGGGTTGCGAGGGCCCTTTATAGCTGCTCGCAGCTCTAGTTATTATTATTATTATTATTCTCCGCAAACGATCACATTTTTGAGACACTAAACGTGACCGAAAACTCACCAAACTTTACACGCACATCAGGCTTGGCGAAAAATTTGATATTTTAAAGTCGCCATACATGATAACAGAAAAATGGCTCCTTAGAGCCCCCTACATAGGTTAAACGGATCCCTGTCCCGCTACGATTGTCCGACGGCTATGAAAATTGTGTGGCACCTGTAGCACATCCCAATGAACAAAAACCTCTTTGAAGTGTGTACCCTAAAATAGACAGAAAGTGAGGTATGAGTATTTAAATGTCCAATTTTTGCCAATTTTTGCACATTTTCAGGGGTCATACTTTTGCCCGCTTCTCCTACACGGTTAACCCGATTGACTTCAAACTTGGGATGGACCATCTCAACACCTGGGACAACATCATTGTGAAAAATGAAAAGTTTTTGATATACTATATGACGGCGGCGTCGCATCAAATTTAGAGTTTAAAAATTCTTACTTCACGAGGCATTGCCGGTTGTACGTTTAATCTAGAGCTACGAAAATTGGTACACATATGTAACAGACTATGACCTACAAAAAACTCTTTTTGAACCATATGCTAAACCTAACAGGAAGTCCACCATTTTGATTTATTTTGGAACGTGTTGCCATTTTTTGGGCCATTTCATTGGGGCCTTATTTTAACGAACTCCTCCTACAGTGTTTATCCGATCATCTTCAAACTTGGTGTGATTCATCTTAAGATGTTGAAGATGAAAAGTTATTGAAAGCTTTGTATTTCGTCGCACGCTGTTGTCATGGCATGCACTGTTTGCAAAGGAAAAAAAATACCCTTAAAGAAGCATTGCCAGTTGTACGAAGCAGCTAGAGCTACGAAAATTTGTAGACATATGTAACAGCCCAAGATGTACAAAAAAGTCTCTTGGTGCCCTGTGCTAAACCCAACAGGAAGTCCCCCAGGGGCCGGGCATCACATTTTGAGCTAAAAAAAACTCCTCTTTAACAAAGCATACCCGGCTGTACGTTTCACCTAGAGTTACCAAAATTTGTAGAGGTATACAACAGCCCTCGAGGTACAAAAAACTCTTTTTGAACCATATGCTAAACCTAACAGGACGTCCGCCATTTTGATTTACTTTGGAATGTGTTGCCATTTTTTTGGGCCATTTCATAGGGGTCATATTTTAACAAACTCCTCCTACAGAGTTTATCCGATCATCTTCAAACTTGGTGTGATTCATCTTCAGATGTTGAAAATGAAAAGTTATTGAAAGTTTTTTATTTCGTCACACGCTGTTATCGTGGCATGCACTTTTTGCAAAGGAAAAAAATCCTTCTTAATGAAGCATTCCCAGTTGTACGAAGCAGCTAGAGCGACGAAAAATTGTAGACATATGTAACAGTGCCATGTGCTAAACGCAACAGGAAGTCCCCCAGGGGCCGGGCATCACATTTTGAGCTAAAAAAACTCCTCTTTAACGAAGCATTCCCGGTTGTACGTTTCACCTAGCGCTATGATAATTTGCAGGCATACATAAGAGCCCACGATGTACAAAAAAGTCTCTTGGAACCATGTGCTAAACCAAACAGGAAGTCCGGCATTTTGATTTAGGCCTTTTTTAGGGGTCACATTTTAACGAACTCCTACGAAATTTATCCGACTGTCTTCCAACTTGGTGTGTTTCATCTTAAGATGTTTAAGATGCAAAGTTATCGAAAGTTTTTTTTATTTTGTCGCAAGCCGTTGCCATAGCGATGCATTATTTGCCAAGTAAAATGCTGCTTTTTTTTTTTTTTTGTCTAAATGAGCGAAAACTCATGGAACTTTACACACACATCAGACTTGTCATAAACATGAATATTTTAGAGATTTCTTGTGCAATTTGCAATAAATGGCTCAATAGCGCCTTATAGATATTTTTATGAAGCTTTTGGAAATGTATGATTCAGCTAGATTTGTAAAAATTGGGATACCTATCAGCCTAAGACTGACAAAAAAGTTTCTAAAGCCATATGCTAAACCAAACAGGAAGTCTGCCATTTTGATTTACTTTGCTATTTGTAGCCATTTTTTGGGGCCTTTTATAGGCCTCATATTTTCTACAAAACTTATCAGATCGTCTTCATTCTTTGGCGTGTTTCATCTGAAGATATTTAAGATGAAAAGTTATTGAAATTGTTTGTCACGCCTTTGCTCTAGCGATGCATTGTTTGCAAAGAAAACTACTTTTTTTTTGAAAGTCTAAACATGAGCGAAAACTCAAAACTTTGCACACAGATCAGACCTCTCAAGAACATGAATATTTTAGAGATTTGTTGTGCAATTTGTAATAAATGGCTCAATAGCGCCCTCTAGACATTTTTATGAAGTATTTCCGATTATATGATTCAGCTAGATGTGTGAATATTTGGAGGCACACCTATCAGTCTAATACCTACAAAAATTATTCTATAGCCATGTGCCAAACCATTGTGATTTTATTTTGTTAATTGTGCATCATTTTTGGCCTTTCCATGAAACTTTGCAAGCACAAAGCATGGCAAAAACATTTACAATTTAGACGGTTTCCTATGAAACAGTACCCCAACATGCCAGTACCCCGACGTGCAAGTACCCCAACGTGGCCCAGGTTGCGAGGGCCCTTTATAGCTGCTCGCAGCTCTAGTTAGGGCCCGAGCAGCGGCGGCGGCGGTGCCGCTGCGAGGCCCTATTGTTTTTGTAGGAATTCTTCTTATTATTAGGGCCCGAGCAGCGGCGGCGGCGGTGCCGCTGCGAGGCCCTATTGTTTTTGTAGGAATTCTTATTATTATTATTATTATTATTATTATTATTATTATTATTATTATTCTCCGCAAACAATCGCATTTTTGAGACGCTAAACGTGAACGAAAACTCACCAAACTTTACACACACATCAGGCCTGGCGAAAAATTTGATATTTTAAAGTCGCCATACATGATAACAGAAAAATGGCTCCATAGCGCCACCTACATAGGTTAAACGGATCCCTGTCCCGCTACGATTGTCCTATGGCGACGAAAATTGTGTGGCACCCGTAGCACATCCAGATGAACAAAAACCTCTTTGATGTGTGTACCCTAAAATAGACAGAAAGTGAGGTATGATCATCTGAATGTCCAATTTTGGCCCAGTTTTGCACATTTACAGGGGTCATACTTTTGCCCGCTTCTCCTACACGGTTAACCCGATTGACTTCAAACTTGGGATGGACCATCTCAACACCTGGGACAACATCATTGTAAAAAATCTAAAGTTTTTGATATACTATATGACGGCGGCGACGCATCAAATTTAGAGTTTAAAAATTCTTACTTCACGAAGCATTGCCGGTTGTACGTTTAATCTAGAGCTACGAAAATTTGTACACATATGTAAAAGGCTATGACCTACAAAAAACTCTTTTTTTGAACCATATGCTAAACCTCACAGGAAGTCCGCCATTTTGATTTATTTTGGAACGTTTTGCCATTTTTTTGGCCATTTCATTGGGGTCTTATTTTAACGAACTCCTCCTACAGTGTTTATCCGATCATCTTCAAACTTGGTGTGATTCATCTTAAGATGTTGAAGATGAAAAGATATTGAAACCTTTGTATTTCGTCGCACGCTGTTGTCATGGCATGCACTGTTTGCAAAGGAAAAAAAATATCCTTAAAGAAGCATTCCCATTTGCACGAAGCAGCGAGAGCTACGAAAATTTGTAGACATATGTAACAGCCCAAGATGTACAAAAAAGTCTCTTGGTGCCCTGTGCTAAACCCAACAGGAAGTCCCCCAGGGGCCGGGCATCACATTTTGAGCTAAAAAACTCCTCTTTAACAAAGCATACCCGGCTGTACGTTTCACCTAGAGTTACCAAAATTTGTAGAGGTATATAACAGCCCTCGAGTACAAAAAACTCTTTTTGAACCATATGCTAAACCTAACAGGACGTCCGCCATTTTGATTTACTTTGGAATGTGTTGCCATTTTTTGGGCCATTTCATAGGGGTCTTATTTTAACGAACTCCTCCTACAGAGTTTATCCGATCATCTTCAAACTTGGTGTGACTCATCTTAAGATGTTGAGGATGAAAAGTTATTGAAAGCTCTTTATTTCGTCGCACGCTGTTGTCGTGGCATGCACTTTTTGCAAAGGAAAAAAATCCTTCTTAATGAAGCATTCCCAGTTGTACGAAGTAGCTAGAGCTACAAAAATTTGTAGACATATGTAACAGCCCACAATGTACAAAAAAAGTCTCTTGGTGCCATGTGCTAAACCCAACAGGAAGTCCCCCAGGGGCCGGGCATCACATTTTGAGCTAGAAAACTCCTCTTTAACGAAGCATTCCCGGTTGTACGTTTCACCTAGCGCGATGATAATTTGCAGGCATACATAAGAGCCTACGATGTACAAAAAAGTCTCTTGGAACCATGTGCTAAACCAAACAGGAAGTCCGCCATTTTGATTTACGATGGGATTTGTTGCCATTTTTTGTGGCCTTTTTCAGGGGTCATATTTTAACGAACTCCTCGTACAAAGTTCATCCGACCGTCTTCAAACTTGGTGTCTTTCATCGTAAGATGTTTAAGATGCAAAGTTATCGCAAGTTTTATTTTGTCGCACGCTGCTGCTATAGCGATGCATTGTTTGCCAAGTAAAGTGCTGCTTTGGTTTTTTATCTATACATGTGTGAAAACTAATGAAACTTTGCAAACACATCAGACTTGTCATGAACATGAATTTTTAGAGATTTATTGTGCAATTTGCAATAAATAGCGCCCTCTAGACATTTTTATGAAGTATTTCCGATTGTATGATTCTGCTAGATTTGTGAAAATTAGGACAGACCCCTATCAGCATAATACCTACAAAAAAGTATTATGTAGCCATTTGCCAAACCAAAGAGGAAGTCCGCTATTTTGATTTTATTTTGGGAATTATACATCATTTTTGGCCTCTTTCATTAAACTTTGCACAAACAAGGCATGGAAAAAACTAACATTTTAAATGGTCCTTGTTCCATGTAACAGTACCCCAACGTGCCAGTACCCTGACGTGCAAGTAACCCAACGTTGTGCTCAATAGCGCCCTCTATGCATTTTTATGGAGCATTTCCAATTGTATGATTCAAGCGATACACAACTAAAGATGACTTGACCTAGATTTGTGAAAACTGGGAGGCATACCTATTAGCTTAAGACCTACAAAAAGTATTCTGTAGCCGTATGCTAAACCTAAAAGGAAGTCCGCCATTTTGAATTTATTTTGGGAATTGCACACCATCTTTGGCCTTTTGCACTCACAAAGCTTGTCAAAAACATTTTAGATGGTCCTTGTCCGATTTGACAGTACCCCAACGTGCCAGTACCCCGACGTGCAAGTACCCCAACGTGGCCCAGGTTGCGAGGGCCCTTTATAGCTGCTCGCAGCTCTAGTTATTCTTCTTTTTCTTCTCCGCAAACAATCGCATTTTTGAGACACTAAACGTGAACGAAAACTCACCAAACTTTACACGCACATCAGGCCTGGCGAAAAATTTGATATTTTAAAGTCGCCATACATGATAACAGAAAAATGGCTCTGTAGCGCCACCTACATAGGTTTAACGGATCCCTGTCCCGCTACGATTGTCCTATGGCTACGAAAATTGTGTGGCACCTGTAGCACATCCAGATGAACAAAAACCTCTTTGATATGTGTACCCTAAAATAGACAGGAAGTGAGGTATGAGTATTTGAATGTCCAATTTTGGCCCATTTTTGCACATTTACAAGGGTCATACTTTTGCCCGCTTCTCCTACACGGTTAACCCGATTGACTTCAAACTTGGGCTGTACCATCTCAACACCTGGGACAACATCATGGTAAAAAATCTAAAGTTTTTGACATACTATATGACGGTGGCGGGGCATCAAATTTACAGTTTCAAAATTCTTACTTAACTAAGCATTGCCGGTGGTACGTTTAATTGAGAGCCACGAAAATTGGTACACATATGTAACAGACTATGATCTACAAAAAAGCCTGTTGGTGCCATATGCTAAACCTAACAGGAAGTCCGCCAGAGGCGAGGCATCAAATTTTGTGTTTCAAAATTCTTATTTAATGAAGCATTCCCGGCTGTACATTTCACCTAGAGTTACCAACATTTGAAGACATATGTAACAGCCCTCAAGGTACAAAAAACTCTTTTTGAACCATATGCTAAACCGAACAGGAAGTCCGCCATTTTGATTTACTTTGGAACGTGTTGCCATTTTTTGGGCCATTTCATAGGGGTCTTATTTTAACGAACTCCTCCTACAGAGTTTATCCGATCATCTCCAAACTTGGTGTGATTCATCTTAAAATGTTGAAGATGAAAAGTTATTGAAAGCTTTTTATTTCGTCGCACGCTGTTGCCGTGGCATGCACAGATTGCGAAGGAAAAAATTCCCTCTTAATGAAGCATTCCCAGTTGTACGAAGCAGCTAGAGCTACGAAAATTTGGAGACAAATTTAACAGCCCACGATGTACAAAAAGGTCTCTTGGTGCCATGTGCTAAACCCAACAGGAAGTCCCGTAGGGGCCGGTCATCACATTTTGAGGTAAAAAACTCCTCTTTAACGAAGCATTCCCGGTTGTACGTTTCACCTAGCGCTATGATAATTTAGAGGCATACATAAGAGCCCACGATGTACAAAAAAGTCTCTTGGAACCATCTGCTAAACCAAACAGGAAGTCCGCCATTTTGATTTACGTTGGGATTTGTAGCCATTTTTTGTGGCCTTTTTTAGGGGTCATATTTTAACGAACTCCTCCTACAAAATTTATCCGACTGTCTTCAAACTTGGTGTGCTTCATCTTAAGATGTTTAAGATACAAAGTTATCGGAAGTTATTTATTTTGTCGCACGCCGTTTCATGGCGATGGATTGTTTGCCAAGTAAAATGCTGCTTTTTTTTTTTTGGTCTAAACATGTGCAAAAACTCATGAAACTTTACACACACATCAGGCTTGTCATAAGCATGAATATTTTAGAGATTTCTTATTAAATTTGCAATAAATGCTTCAATAGCGCCCTCTAGACATTTTTATGAAGTCTTTCCGATTATATGATTCAGCTAGATGTGTGAATATTGGCAGGCATGCCTAATATATCCAAAAAGTATTCTATATAGCCATGTGCCAATCCATTTTGATTTTATTTTGTTAATTGTGCATCATTTTTGGCCTTTCCATGAAACTTTACAAACACAAAGCATGGCAAAAACGTTTAAAATTTAGATGGTTTCCTATTTGACAGTACCCCAACATGCCAGTACCCCGACGTGCAAATACCCCAACGTGGCCCGGGTTGCGAGGGCCCTTTATAGCTGCTCGCAGCTCTAGTTATTCTTATTATTATTCTTCTCCGCAAACAATCGCATTTTTGAGACACTAAACGTGACCGAAAACTCACCAAACTTTACACGCACATCAGGCCTGGCGAAAAATTTGATATTTTAAAGTCGCCATACATGATAACAGAAAAATGGCTCCTTAGCGCCCCCTACATAGGTTAAACGGATCCCTGTCCCGCTACGATTGTCCGACGGCTATGAAAATTGTGTGGCACCTGTAGCACATCCCAATGAACAAAAACCTCTTTGAAGTGTGTACCCTAAAATAGACAGAAAGTGAGGTATGAGTATTTAAATGTCCAATTTTTGCACATTTACAGGGGTCATACTTTTGCCCGCTTCTCCTACACGGTTAACCCGATTGACTTCAAACTTGGGATGTACCATCTCAACACCTGGGACAACATCATTGTGAAAAATGAAAAGTTTTTGATATACTATATGACGGCGGCGGCGCATCAAATTTAGAGTTTAAAAATTCTTACTTCACGAGGCATTGCCGGTTGTACGTTTAATCTAGAGCTACGAAAATTGGTACACATATGTAACAGGCTATGACCTACAAAAAACTCTTTTTGAACCATATGCTAAACCTAACAGGAAGTCCACCATTTTGATTTATTTTGGAACGTGTTGCCATTTTTTTGGCCATTTCATTGGAGTCTTATTTTAACGAACTCCTCCTACAGTGTTTATCCGATCATCTTCAAACTTGGTGTGATTCATCTTAAGATGTTGAAGATGAAAAGTTATTGAAAGCTTTGTATTTCGTCGCACGCTGTTGTCATGGCATGCACTGTTTGCAAAGGAAAAAAAATATCCTTAAAGAAGCATTGCCAGTTGTACGAAGCAGCTAGAGCTACGAAAATTTGTAGACATATGTAACAGCCCAAGATGTACAAAAAAGTCTCCTGGTGCCCTGTGCTAAACCCAACAGGAAGTCCCCCAGGGGCCGGGCATCACATTTTGAGCTAAAAAAAACTCCTCTTTAACAAAGCATACCCGGCTGTACGTTTCACCTAGAGTTACCAAAATTTGTAGAGGTATATAACAGCCCTCGATTTACAAAAAACTCTTTTTGAACCATATGCTAAACCTAACAGGACGTCCGCCATTTTGATTTACTTTGGAATGTGTTGCCATTTTTTTTGGCCATTTCATAGGGGTCATATTTTAACAAACTCCTCCTACAGAGTTTATCCGATCATCTTCAAACTTGGTGTGATTCATCTTAAGATGTTGAAAATGAAAAGTTATTGAAAGTTTTTTATTTCGTCACATGCTGTTATCGTGGCATGCACTTTTTGCAAAGGAAAAAAATCCTTCTTAATGAAGCATTCCCAGTTGTACGAAGCAGCTAGAGTGACGAAAAATTGTAGACATATGTAACAGCCCAGGATCTACAAAAATGTCTCTTGGTGCCATGTGCTAAACGCAACAGGAAGTCCCCCAGGGGCCGGGCATCACATTTTGAGCTAAAAAACTCCTCTTTAACTAAGCATTCCCGGTTGTACGTTTCACCTAGCGCTATGATAATTTGCAGGCATACATAAGAGCCCACGATGTACAAAAAAGTCTCTTGGAACCATGGGCTAAACCAAACAGGAAGTCCGCCATTTTGATTTATGATGGGATTTGTTGCCATTTTTTGTGTCCTTTTTCAGGGGTCATATTTTAACGAACCCCTCCTACAAAATTTATCCGACTGTCTTCAAACTTGGTATGTTTCATCTTAAGATGTTTAAGATGCAAAGTAATCGAAAGTTTTTTATTTTGTCACACGCTGTTGCCATAGCAATGCATGGGAATTGCACACCATATTTTGCGTTTTGATTAAACACCTAAAGCTATGATAATTTGCAGGCAAACATAAGAGCTCAGGATGTACAAAAAAAGTCTCTTGGAGCAATATGCTAAACCAATCAGGAAGTCCACCATTTTGATTTACGTTGGGATTTGTAGCCATTTTTTGTGGCCTTTTTTAGGGGTCATATTTTAACGAACTCCTCCTACAAAATTTATCCGACTGTCTTTAAACTTGGTGTGCTTCATCTTAAGATGTTTAAGATGCAAAGTTATCGAAAGTTATTTATTTTGTCGCACGCCGTTGTCATGGCGATGCATTGTTTGCCAAGTAAAATGTTACTTTTTTTTTTGGTCTAAACATGTGCAAAAACTCATGAAACTTTACACACACATCAGGCTTGTCATCAGCATGAATATTTTAGAGATTTCTTATTCAATTTGCAATAAATGGTTCAATAGCGCCCTCTAGACATTTTTATGAAGCTTTTGCAAATGTTTTGTGTTTTATGATTCAGCTAGATTTGTAAAAATTGGGATACCTATCAGCCTAAGACTTACAAAAAGGTTTCTAAAGCCATATGCTGAATCAAAAAGGAAGTCTGCCATTTTGACTTACTTTGGTATTTGTAGCCATTTTTTGGGGCCTTTTATAGGGGTCATATTTTCAACAGAACTTATCAGATCGTCTTCATTCTTTGGCGTGTTTCATCTTAAGATATTTAAGATGAAAAGTTATTGAATTTTTTTATTTTGTCACACGCCTTTGCTGTAGCCATGCATTGTTTGTGAAGAAAAATGCTTTTTTGAGAGTCTAAATATGGGTGAAAACTCACAAAACTTTGCACACGCACCAGACCTGTCTAGAACATGAATATTTTATTTAGAGATTTGTTGTGCTATTTGTAATAAATGGCTCAATAGCGCCCTCTAGACATTTTTATGAAGTCTTTCCGATTATATGATTCAGCTAGATGTGTGAATATTGGCAGGCATGCCGAATATATTCAAAAAGTATTCTATATAGCCATGTGCCAATCCATTTTGATTTTATTTTGTTAATTGTGCATCGTTTTTGGCCTTTCCATGAAACTTTAAAAACACAAAGCATGGCAAAAACGTTTACAATTTAGATGGTTTCCTATTTGACAGTACCCCAACATGCCAGTACCCCGACGTGCAAATACCCCAACGTGGCCCGGGTTGCGAGGGCCCTTTATAGCTGCTCGCAGCTCTAGTTATTCTTCTTCTTCTTCTTCTTTTTCTTTGTTATTATTCTTTTCCGCAAACAACCACATTTTTGAGGCACTAAACATGAACGAAAACTCACCAAACTTTACACGCAGATCGGGCTTGGCGAAAAATTTGATATTTTAAAGTCGCCATACATGATAACAGAAAAATGGCTCTGTAGCGCCACCTACATAGGTTTAACGGATCCCTGTCCCGCTACGATTGTCCGACGGCTATGAAAATTGTGTGGTACCTGTAGCACATCCCAATGAACAAAAACCTCTTTGAAGTGTGTACCCTAAAATAGACAGAAAGTGAGGTATGAGTATTTAAATGTCCAATTTTTGCCAATTTTTGCACATTTACAGGGGTCATACTTTTGCCCGCTTCTCCTACACGGTTAACCCGATTGACTTCAAACTTGGGATGTACCATCTCAACACCTGGGACAACATCATTGTGAAAAATGAAAAGTTTTTGATATACTATATGACGGCGGCGGCGCATCAAATTTAGAGTTTAAAAATTCTTACTTCACGAAGCATTGCCGGTTGTACGTTTAATCTAGAGCTACGAAAATTGGTACACATATGTAACAGGCTATGACCCACAAAAAACTCTTTTTGAACCATATGCTAAACCTAACAGGAAGTCCACCATTTTGATTTATTTAGGAACGTGTTGCCATTTTTTTGGCCATTTCATTGGGGTCGTATTTTAACGAACTCCTCCTACAGTGTTTATCCGATCATCTTCAAACTTGGTGTGATTCATCTTAAGATGTTGAAGATGAAAAGTTATTGAAAGCTTTGTATTTCGTCGCACGCTGTTGTCATGGCATGCACTGTTTGCAAAGGAAAAAAAATATCCTTAAAGAAGCATTCCCATTTGTACGAAGCAGCTAGAGCTACGAAAATTTGTAGACATA
Source organism: Festucalex cinctus (assembly GCF_051991245.1). Taxonomy (NCBI): domain Eukaryota; kingdom Metazoa; phylum Chordata; class Actinopteri; order Syngnathiformes; family Syngnathidae; genus Festucalex; species Festucalex cinctus. Next base: position 4,915,390 of record NC_135413.1, read on the forward strand.
TATAACAGCCCAAGATGTACAAAAAAGTCTCTTGGTGCCCTGTGCTAAACCCAACAGGAAGTCCCCCAGGGGCCGGGCATCACATTTTGAGCTAAAAAACTCCTCTTTAAAGAAGCATTCCCGGTTGTACGTTTCACCTAGCGCTATGATAATTTGCAGGCATACATAAGAGCCCATGATGTACAAAAAAGTCTCTTGGAACCATGTGCTAAACCAAAGAGGAAGTCTGCCATTTTGATTTATGATGGGATTTGTTGCCATTTTTTGTGGCCTTTTTCAGGGGTCATATTTTAACGAACCCCTCCTACAAAATTTATCCGACTGTCTTCAAACTTGGTGTGTTTCATCTTAAGATGTTAAAGATGCAAAGTAATCGAAAGTTTTTTATTTTGTAACACGCTGTTGCCATAGCAATGCATTGTTTGTCAAGTGCTGCTTTTTTTTTTTATACACATGAAAACTCATGAAACTTTGCAAACACATCAGACTTGTCATGAACATGAATTTTCAGAGATTTATTGTGCAATGTGCAATAAATAGCGCCCTCTAGACATTTTTATGAAGCATTTCCGATTGTATGATTATGCTAGATCTACAAAAAAGTATTATGTAGCCATTTGCCAAACCAAAGAGGAAGTCCGCTATTTTGATTTTATTTTGGGAATTATACATCATTTTTGGCCTTTTTCATTAAACTTTGCACAGACAAGGCATGGAAAAAACTAACATTTTAAATGGTCCTTGTTCCATGTAACAGTACACCAACGTGCCAGTACCCTGACGTGCAAGTAACCCAACGTTGTGCTCAATAGCGCCCTCTATGCATTTTTATGGAGCATTTCCAATTGTATGATTCAAGCGATACACAACTAAAGAAGACTTGACCTAGATTTGTGAAAACTGGGAGGCATACCTATTAGCTTAAGACCTACAAAAAGTATTCTGTAGCCGTATGCTAAACCTAAAAGGAAGTCCGCCATTTTGAATTTATTTTGGGAATTGCGCACCATATTTTGCGTTTTGATTAAACTTTGCACACACAAGGCTTGTCAAAAACATTTTAGATGGTCATTGTCCTATTTGACAGTACCCCAACGTGCCAGTACCCCGACGTGCAAGTACCCCAACGTGGCCCGGGTTGCGAGGGCCCTTTATAGCTGCTCGCAGCTCTAGTTATTATTCTTCTTCTTCTTTTTCTTTGTTATTATTCTTTTCCGCAAACAACCACATTTTTGAGGCACTAAACATGAACGAAAACTCACCAAACTTTACACGCAGATCGGGCCTGGCGAAAAATTTGATATTTTAAAGTCGCCATACATGATAACAGAAAAATGGCTCTGTAGCGCCACCTACATAGGTTAAACGGATCCCTGTCCCGCTACGATTGTCCGACGGCTATGAAAATTGTGTGGCACCTGTAGCACATCCCAATGAACAAAAACCTCTTTGAAGTGTGCACCCTAAAGTAGACAGAAAGTGAGGTATGAGTATTTAAATGTCCAATTTTTGCCAATTTTTGCACATTTACAGGGGTCATACTTTTGCCCGCTTCTCCTACCCGGTTAACCCGATTGACTTCAAACTAGGGCTGTACCATCTCAACACCTGGGACAACATCATGGTAAAAAATCTAAAGTTTTTGACATACTATATGACGGTGGCGGGGCATCAAATTTACAGTTTCAAAATTCTTACTTAACGAAGCATTGCCGGTGGTACGTTTAACCTAGAGCTATGAAAATTGGTACACATATGTAACAGACTATGATCTACAAAAAAGCCTGTTGGTGCCATATGCTAAACCTAACAGGAAGTCCGCCAGAGGCGAGGCATCAAATTTTGTGTTTCAAAATTCTAACTTAATGAAGCATTCCCGGCTGTACATTTCACCTAGAGTTACCAAAATTTGAAGACATATGTAACAGCCCTCAAGGTACAAAAAACTCTTTTTGAACCAAATGCTAAACCCAACAGGAAGTCCACCATTTTGATTTACTTTGGAACGTGTTGCCATTTTTTGGGCCATTTCATAGGGGTCTTATTTTAACGAACTCCTCCTACAGAGTTTATCCGATCATCTCCAAACTTGGTGTGATTCATCTTAAGATGTTGAAGATGAAAAGTTATTGAAAGCTTTTTATTTCGTCGCACGCTGTTGCCGTGGCATGCACAGTTTGCAAAGGAAAAAATTCCTTCTTAATGAAGCATTCCCAGTTGTACGAAGCAGCTAGAGCTACGAAAATTTGGAGACAAATGTAACAGCCCACGATGTACAAAAAAAGTCTCTTGGTGCCATGTGCTAAACCCAACAGGAAGTCCCGTAGGGGCTGGGCATCACATTTTGAGCTAAAAAAAACTCCTCTTTAACGAAGCATTCCCGGTTGTACGTTTCACCTAGCGCTATGATAATTTAGAGGCATACATAAGAGCCCACGATGTACAAAAAAGTCTCTTGGAACCATGTGCTAAGCCAAACAGGAAGTCCGCCATTTTGATTTACGTTGGGATTTGTAGCCATTTTTTTGTGGCCTTTTTTAGGGGTCATACTTTAACGAACTCCTCCTACAAAATTTATCCGACTGTCTTCAAACTTCGTGTGCTTCATCTTAAGATGTTTAAGATGCAAAGTTATCGAAAGTGTTTTATTTTGTCGCACGCCGTTGCCATAGCGGTGCATTGTTTGCCAAGTAAAATGCTGCTTTTTTTTTTTTTTTTTTTCTAAACATGCGAAAACTCATGAAACTTTGCACACACATCAAACTTGCCATAAAAAATGAACATTTTAGAGAGTTTTTCTGCAATTTTCAATAAATGGCTCAATAGCGCCATCTCGACATTTTTATGAAGCTTTTGGAAATGTATGATTCAGCTAGATGTGAAAAAATTTGGATACCTATGAGCCTAAGACTTACAAAAAAGTTTCTAAAGCCATATGCTAAACCAAACATGAAGTCTGCCATTTTGATTAACTTTGGTATTTGATGCCATTTTTGGGGCCTTTTATAGGCGTCGTATATTCTTTGGTACGTTTCATCTTAAGATATTTAAGATGAAAAGTTATTGAATTTTTTTATTTTGTCGCACGCCTTTGCTGTAGCGATGCATTGTTTGAAAAGAAAAATGTTTTTTATATGATTCAGCTAGATGTGTGAATATTGGGAGATCAGCCTAAGACTTATAAAAAAGTTTCTAAAGCCATATGCTAAACCAAACAGGAAGTCTGCCATTTTGATTTACTTTGGAACGTGTTGCCATTTTTTGGGCCATTTCATAGGGGTCTTATTTTAACGAACTCCTCCTACAGTTTATCCGATCATCTCCAAACTTGGTGTGATTCATCTTAAGATGTTGAAGATGAAAAGTTATTGAAAGCTTTTTATTTCGTCGCACGCTGTTGCCGTGGCATGCACAGTTTGCGAAGGAAAAAATTCCTTCTTAATGAAGCATTCCCAGTTGTACGAAGCAGCTAGAGCTACGAAAATTTGGAGACAAATGTAACAGCCCACGATGTACAAAAAAAGTCTCTTGGTGCCATGTGCTAAACCCAACAGGAAGTTCCGTAGTGGCTGGGCATCACATTTTGAGCTAAAAAACTCCTCTTTAACGAAGCATTCCCGGTTGTACGTTTCACCTAGCGCTATGATAATTTAGAGGCATACATAAGAGCCCACGATGTACAAAAAAGTCTCTTGGAACCATGTGCTAAACCAAACAGGAAGTCCGCCATTTTGATTTACGTTGGGATTTGTTGCCATTTTTTTGTGGCCTTTTTTAGGGGTCATACTTTAACGAACTCCTCCTACAAAATTTATCCGACTGTCTTCAAACTTCGTGTGCTTCATCTTAAGATGTTTAAGATGCAAAGTTATCGAAAGTGTTTTATTTTGTCGCACGCCGTTGCCATAGCGGTGCATTGTTTGCCAAGTAAAATGCTGCTTTTTTTTTTTTTTTTTTCTAAACATGCGAAAACTCATGAAACTTTGCACACACATCAAACTTGCCATAAAAAATGAACATTTTAGAGAGTTTTTCTGCAATTTTCAATAAATGGCTCAATAGCGCCATCTCGACATTTTTATGAAGCTTTTGGAAATGTATGATTCAGCTAGATGTGAAAAAATTTGGATACCTATGAGCCTAAGACTTACAAAAAAGTTTCTAAAGCCATATGCTAAACCAAACATGAAGTCTGCCATTTTGATTAACTTTGGTATTTGATGCCATTTTTGGGGCCTTTTATAGGCGTCGTATATTCTTTGGTACGTTTCATCTTAAGATATTTAAGATGAAAAGTTATTGAATTTTTTTATTTTGTCGCACGCCTTTGCTGTAGCGATGCATTGTTTGAAAAGAAAAATGTTTTTTATATGATTCAGCTAGATGTGTGAATATTGGGAGATCAGCCTAAGACTTATAAAAAAGTTTCTAAAGCCATATGCTAAACCAAACAGGAAGTCTGCCATTTTGATTTACTTTGGAACGTGTTGCCATTTTTTGGGCCATTTCATAGGGGTCTTATTTTAACGAACTCCTCCTACAGTTTATCCGATCATCTCCAAACTTGGTGTGATTCATCTTAAGATGTTGAAGATGAAAAGTTATTGAAAGCTTTTTATTTCGTCGCACGCTGTTGCCGTGGCATGCACAGTTTGCGAAGGAAAAAATTCCTTCTTAATGAAGCATTCCCAGTTGTACGAAGCAGCTAGAGCTACGAAAATTTGGAGACAAATGTAACAGCCCACGATGTACAAAAAAAGTCTCTTGGTGCCATGTGCTAAACCCAACAGGAAGTTCCGTAGTGGCTGGGCATCACATTTTGAGCTAAAAAACTCCTCTTTAACGAAGCATTCCCGGTTGTACGTTTCACCTAGCGCTATGATAATTTAGAGGCATACATAAGAGCCCACGATGTACAAAAAAGTCTCTTGGAACCATGTGCTAAACCAAACAGGAAGTCCGCCATTTTGATTTACGTTGGGATTTGTTGCCATTTTTTTGTGGCCTTTTTTAGGGGTCATACTTTAACGAACTCCTCCTACAAAATTTATCCGACTGTCTTCAAACTTCGTGTGCTTCATCTTAAGATGTTTAAGATGCAAAGTTATCGAAAGTGTTTTATTTTGTCGCACGCCGTTGCCATAGCGGTGCATTGTTTGCCAAGTAAAATGCTGCTTTTTTTTTTTTTTTTTTCTAAACATGCGAAAACTCATGAAACTTTGCACACACATCAAACTTGCCATGAAAAATGAACATTTTTGAGAGTTTTTCTGCAATTTTCAATAAATGGCTCAATAGCGCCATCTCGACATTTTTATGAAGCTTTTGGAAATGTATGATTCAGCTAGATGTGAAAAAATTTGGATACCTATGAGCCTAAGACTTACAAAAAATATTTCTAAAGCCATATGCTAAACCAAACAGGAAGTCTGCCATTTTGATTAACTTTGGTATTTGATGCCATTTTTGGGGCCTTTTATAGGCGTCATATATTCTTTGGTACGTTTCATCTTAAGATATTTAAGATGAAAAGTTATTGAATTTTTTTATTTTGTCGCAGCGATGCATTGTTTGAAAAGAAAAATGTTTTTTATATGATTCAGCTAGATGTTTGAATATTGGGAGATCAGCCTAAGACTTACAAAAAAGTTTCTAAAGCCATATGCTAAACCAAACAGGAAGTCTGCCATTTTGATTAACTTTGGTATTTGTTGCCATTTTTGGGGCCTTTTATAGGCGTCATATATTCTTTAGCGCGTTTCATCTTAAGATATTTAAGATGAAAAGTTGTTGAAATTTTTTATTTTGTTGCACGCCTTTGCTGTAGCGATGCATTGTTTGCAAAGAAAAATGTTTTTTATATGATTCAGCTAGATGTGTGAATATTGGGAGGCACACCTATCAGTCTAATACCTACAAAAAATATTCTATAGCCATGTGCCAAACCATTTTGATTTTATTTTGTTAATTGTGCATCATTTTTTGCCTTTCCATGAAACTGCAAACACAAAGCATGGCAAAAACATTTACAATTTAGACGGTTTCCTATGAAACAGTACCCCAACATGTCAGTACCCCGACGTGCAAGTACCCCAACGTGGCCCAGGTTGCGAGGGCCCTTTATAGCTGCTCGCAGCTCTAGTTATTATTCTTATTCTTATTATTCTTCTCCGCAAACAATCGCATTTTTGAGACACTAAACGTGACCGAAAACTCACCAAACTTTACACGCACATCAGGCCTGGCGAAAAATTTGATATTTTAAAGTCGCCATACATGATAACAGAAAGATGGCTCCTTAGCGCCCCCTACATAGGTTAAACGGATCCCTGTCCCGCTACGATTGTCCGACGGCTATGAAAATTGTGTGGCACCTGTAGCACATCCCAATGAACAAAAACCTCTTTGAAGTGTGTACCCTAAAATAGACAGAAAGTGAGGTATGAGTATTTAAATGTCCAATTTTTGCACATTTACAGGGGTCATACTTTTGCCCGCTTCTCCTACACGGTTAACCCGATTGACTTCAAACTTGGGGTGTACCATCTCAACACCTGGGACAACATCATTGTGAAAAATGAAAAGTTTTTGATATACTATATGACGGCGGCGGCGCATCAAATTTAGAGTTTAAAAATTCTTACTTCACGAAGCATTGCCGGTTGTACGTTTAATCTAGAGCTACGAAAATTGGTACACATATGTAACAGGCTATGACCTACAAAAAACTCTTTTTGAACCATATGCTAAACCTAGCAGGAAGTCCACCATTTTGATTTATTTTGGAACGTGTTGCCGTTTTTTTGGCCATTTCATTGGGGTCTTATTTTAACGAACTCCTCCTACAGTGTTTATCCGATCATCTTCAAACTTGGTGTGATTCATCTTAAGATGTTGAAGATGAAAAGTTATTGAAAGCTTTGTATTTCGTCGCACGCTGTTGTCATGGCATGCACTGTTTTTAAAGGAAAAAAAATATCCTTAAAGAAGCATTCCCATTTGTACGAAGCAGCTAGAGCTACGAAAATTTGTAGCCATATGTAACAGCCCAAGATGTACAAAAAAGTCTCTTGGTGCCCTGTGCTAAACCCAACAGGAAGTCCCCCAGGGGCCGGGCATCACATTTTGAGCTAAAAAACTCCTCTTTAACAAAGCATACCCGGCTGTACGTTTCACCTAGACTTACCAAAATTTGAAGACATATGTAACAGCCCTCAAGGTACAAAAAACTCTTTTTGAACCATATGCTAAACCTAACAGGAAGTCCGCCATTTTGATTTACTTTGGAACGTTTTGCCATTTTTTTGGCCATTTCATAGGGGTCATATTTTAACGAACTCCTCCTACAGAGTTTATCCGATCATCTTCAAAGTTGGTGTGTTTCATCTTAAGATGTTGAAGATGAAAAGTTATTGAAAGCTTTTTATTTCGTCGCACGCTGTTGCCGTGGCATGCACAGTTTGCAAAGGAAAAAATTCCTTCTTAATGAAGCATTCCCAGTTGTAAGAAGCAGCAAGAGCTATGAAAATTTGTAGACATATGTAACAGCCCAAGATGTACAAAAAAGTCTCTTGGTGCCATGTGCTAAACCCAACAGGAAGTCCCCCAGGGGCAGGGCATCACATTTTGAGCTAAAAAAGTCCTCTTTAACGAAGCATTCCCGGTTGTACGTTTCACCTAGCGCTATGATAATTTGCAGGCATACATAAGAACCCACGATCTACAAAAAAAGTCTTTTGGAACCATGTGCTAAACCAAACATGAAGTCCGCCATTTTGATTTACTATGGGATTTGTAGCCTTTTTTTGTGGCCTTTTTTAGGGGTCATATTTTAACTACTCCTACAAAATTCATCCGACCGTCTTCAAACTTGGTGTGTTTCATCTTAAGATGTTTAAGATGCAAAGTTATCAAAAGTTTTTTATTTTGTCGCACGCTGCTGCTATAGCGATGCATTGGTTGCCAAGTAAAGTGCTGCTTTGTTTTTTTTATCTATACATGTGTGAAAACTTGTGAAACTTTGCACACACATCAGACATCACACACACACATTGTAATGAACATGAATTTTTAGAGATTTTTTTGTGCAATTTGCAATAAATGCACCCTCTAGACATTTTTATTAAGTATTTCCGATTGTATGATTTTGCTAGATTTGTGAAAATTAGGACAGACCCCTACCAGCCTAAAACCTACAAAAAAGTATTATGTAGCCATTTGCTAAACCAAAGAGGAAGTCCGCTATTCTGATTTTATTTTGGGAATTATGCATCATTTCTGTCCTTTTTCATGAAACTTTGCACACACAAGGCATGGAAAAAACATTAACATTTTAAATGGTCCTTGTTCCATGTAACAGTACCCCAACGTGCCAGTACCCCGACGTGCAAGTAACCCAACGTTGTGCTCAATCGCGCCCTCTATGCATTTTTATGGAGCATTTCCGATTGTATGATTCAAGCAATATATAACTAAAGATGACTTGACATAGATTTGTGAAAACTGGGAGGCACACCTATTAGCCTAAGACCTACAAAAAGTATTCTGTAGCCGTATGCTAAACCTAAAAGGAAGTCCGCCATTTTGAATTTATTTTGGGAATTGCGCACCATCTTTGGCCTTTTGATAAAACTTTGCACACACAAGGCTTGTCAAAAACATTTTAGATGGTACTTGTCCTATTTGACAGTACCCCAACATGCCAGTACCCCGACGTGCAAGTACCCCAACATGGCCCAGGTTGCGAGGGCCCTTTATAGCTGCTCGCAGCTCTAGTTATTATTGTTATTATTATTGTTATGTTGTTAATGCACGCATATATTGAGTTCCTCCACATAATGACTTGCTTCACAGGCATATTATGTTCCCCTTTATCTGAGAATTAATGTAGATTTTAAACATAGAAGGGCCAAAACATCCCAAAAGAAAATTAAATTCCACTAAAAAACTAGCCACCAGAGAGTGCTATAACAGCACAAATGGAAATCAACCTGACTTCTTTTTTAACAGATTGGTGCATTTAAATACCGTGAACATGGCGACGACGATATTGTGGCAGTTTTAATATCACGATAATACTGATAATAACAAAAATACAAATCTTGAGAGAATTTCATTGTACCCTCCATAGATTCATGACATCCTGTGCCCGATGCATTAAACGATGATTCCTCCATGTTTCAAAGTAGGGACGGTGTTCTCTTCTTAGTATTTTTGACCTTTAAATTATTTGGGGATTGTTATGGACTATATTGTTACCATTCCTACAATTCATCTTTTCAACTTGTCTCCTGTGGCCACATCCAGGGAGGGTGTACACACCATGGCACCAAACAACACACTGACTACTTGCCTTTAAATAGGCCGACTGAATGCTTATTAAAAGTTTGAAAATGCCTAAAATGCTAGTTAGAGGACATATCTTGAACATGTCCCTATGGTCAAATTATTTTCAATCTTTAATACATCGTTTATATATATATATATATATATATATATATATATATATATATATATATATATATATATATATATATATATATATATATAGCAGTTTTTCATGACTTTTTTTTTTTTTTTTAGGATACCATCATGCATGTCCAGGCCTATTTCATGACTTTTTTTTCTTATTTTTATTTTTTTATACTTCTGTTGCACCACAATTCAGAGCCAATGTCTGATTTTGCATTTTTTAAATTATTAAATTAATTTATTAATTTATTTATTTATTTTCTTCGGTTAACGGAGTACCAACAATTATAAAATTTTACCCCCAGCCCCCCTTTCCCCCCATAATGTGAACTGCATGCATTTACCAAAGCGGTCCTTGTCCTTGCTGCGTGGCTGACAGTATACAACCAGGTCTGACATCTCCTTAGCAACCTCTGCCTTCCTCTCCACTTCCTCCTGCTGCCTGATCTGAGGTTAGACAAACATGTCACTTCCTTGTACTGTATTCTCAGTAATGAGGCAAGACCACCCATGCTCGGTGATCCATAAAAATTATGTAAACGGTAGAGGTCCAACATGTGGCTTGTATTTGCATTTCTTTGAATAACTTTCCTAGAAATGTGCCAGTAAGCATCAATTAAAAGGGTACAAATGCCTTTATAATTCAAATATCATGTAAACATTTAGTTAAAACGATGATGTTAAAGTTTACATGCTCCAATACTTGTAACTCATTTATATAATAATGATAATGGTAAAAATAACAATGACAATACAGTATACCAATGGAGGTATGTGGGCTACAGGTGTCATGTAATTGCAATATAATTGCAGTGCGGCTAAGAGGGGGATGCTTAAAAATTAACTATTAATAACCGAACATTCCTCATCGAGATATTTGAAAAGCAAACACTTGCCTCTTGTTCTCGACTGAATTGCTTTCTCATCTCTCTCTGAGTGATGCCCCAAGCCACCTTGTACCATTCAAAAAGTTCCTCCAAAGAGTCTGCGGCCAAGTCAAAATGCAGACTGTCCTGCTCCATGTTCTGCAGCGTAAGAACATGCAGCTTTCCATTTTTACCGTTTTTCACTGAAAAGAGAGAGGATAGGATTCAGCATCATAAAAAAAATATTTAAATGCTATGAAAACAAAAAAATGTCTGTGGCATTACTTTTCACATATGGAAGCCATTTTGAGTGTAAATCTTTTTATGTCATAAACTAAATTTCACTTTGATGACTAAAAACTAGAACATAAAAAATAAATAAAACACATTTTAATGTTATGCCATTATGCCACAAATGATCGCATATTGGATACCGATGTCTTATTAAAATAGGGGTGTCCAAACTTTTTCATTTGAGGGCCACACACAGAAAATTAGAAGGACGCAAGGGCCACATAATGTTATGAAGAGAAATTGTGTTTAGTACTAAAAATTGTACAAATAATTTATTTGTGCTTTTGCATATAAAAGCTACAGTATATAAACCATTTTATTTGTAATATGGCAGTTGTGTTATTATTTATAGTGTTGGAATGTTTAATTAGTTTTTATTAGTTTTCAGGGTGGTTCTGTTTTTATTAGTTTTTGCTCTTTAATAAATGCTTAGTTTTAGTTTAGTTTTAGTTAGTTTCATTATTAGTTTTCGTTTTTTTTTATGTATATTACTTGTGCGCAATATTTAAAAATATATATATATATATAAACCATTGGAGCGACGTCATCTGAAGGTGCTTTTCTATTGGCTGCTGCTGGATGACGTCACTCCTGTGTGGCATACTTTCGTCATTATTCCGGTTGATATCAAAATGAAGCTACTGAAAATCATACCAAAGACTAAAACGAAGGACATTTTTGCTATAGTTATAGTTTTAGTTAGTTTTGTAAACATAAAATGTAGTTTCAGTTAGTTTTTTTTTTAAAAAGCATTTTTGTTTTTATTTTATTGTGTAACAAAATTGTTTTTTGAATTTTAGTTTTAGTTATTTTTAGGGCTGTCAAAGTTAAAGCGTTAATAGATTAATTAATCACAGAAAATTGTTGCATTAATCACGTATTAACGCAGATTAATCACATTTTTTTTCGACCGCACTTGAGCCTTGAAAGTAACCGCGGATGGTTACATTGAAGGCTGCGCAGGTCAATGATGAGGTCAATGCACGGTATTTCCTATGCCTGTTGTTCCAAAATGAGCGGGGTGACTCCAGTCGGTGTGCTCGGTGGTAAATTTCACTTTCAAAAACACCCCGACGGGACTTTAGATAAAACAAAAGTAATTTGCGTTTAATTAATAATTGCTGAATTGCACCCAATTGATATGATGCTGTTACATTTTGAGCAATACACGCATGCATGCAATTGCGTACATGCATTCAATCAATGTTTGCAAATGACATTCATATCATAAAATGTGTTGTCAAAATATTACTGTATTTATTTATTTATTTTTTCGTGCGTTTGCGTGTGTGCGTTTGCGTGCAAATACGTATAAATTTATACTCATTAATTCACCTAAAACCTTATAAATATCCCATTACCCTTCGCCTTAACCAGGTACTTCAGAATCTTACCAGAGTCGTGAGGTTCAAATGGTCAGGAGACCAGAGAAAAGGTCAGAAAAAATAAAGAGAAAAGAAAGATAAATCAAAGTGAAATCCAGCACCGACCAAACACTTCCTGCCTTCCCCATGGTTACAAAATCAAAGTCTTACGCCAACCCCGGAAGCTTCTAAATTCCAACAAATTAGCGAGATCTCAAGAGACCAGAAGAAAAACTAAAGAGAGGAAGGAGGGAAGGATCGATGAGGCAGAGTGAGATCCATAGAAGCCAGTACATCCAATCCATCAAAGTGAAATCCAGCACCAACCAAACCCCTCCTGCGTGGTTACAAAACCAGAGTTTTATGCCAACCCCAGAAACCTCAAACTTCCAATAAATTGAGATCTCAAGTGACCAGAGGAAAAACTAAAGAGAGGAAGGAGGGAAGGATAGATAAAGCAGTGAGATCCACAGACACCGGCACCCACTGATTCAAGGGGCTGTGGGAGGGAGAGGCAAATTCTGTTTGAGTTTCAGTAGATGCTGGTGCGATGGATCTGGCATGCATTAGGACCACCACCAAAGAAAGAAGCCGTCAACCGCGGTCCAGCAAAGCGAGCACTGAGTCCGCCAGCTCGCCGTCTGGCGAGCTCTACCCTTACACCGTGAATGTGGCCCCACCCAGTGTATATACAAGTGTGTGCGTGTGGTGCATTAAAATTGGGAGCAGGTGAGTCGGAGCAGAGGGAGAAAATTTCCCCTACTCCGATACACCCGCATCCCCCCCAAAAAAATGAATATGTATATGTGCGGTGCATTAAAAAAAGGAAATGGAGGGACAAAGTGGTGGGGCAGGGACACAGATGGGGGGGACCACAGCGCTGCCAGGCACTGCAGTCCATCCCCCCTGATGGCTCCCCGCCCCAACTCACCCCGTTTCGACCCTTCCCCACCCCACCAAGAAATGTGTTGTGTGCCCTATGTGTGTATTTACAAAGTGTATAGTGCAAAACTGGTGAAGTGAGTAAGAGGAGCGACCAGCGGGGCCTCACCCAACCCGGCGGGTGTAGGTGGCACGCCCCCCCCCCCCCCCCCCCCCCCCCCACACACACACACACACACCCATCTGGCACCACGATAGGCGGACAGGGCCAGCGCAGCAGGGCTACTGGACAGCCCACCGGCCACCGGAGCCCGCCCGGGGCGCCAGGAGTTCTACCCTTGTGGGGCAGGCCTCAAACCCCCGCCCGGCCCCCGGAGCCCGACGCCCGGGCCGGGAAGGGAGCCCCAGGCCCAGGGAGAGGGAGGGGGAGGGGGCGGGGGGAAGACAGGGAAGGGGGGAGGGGGAAGCGGGGAGGAGACGACAAGAAGGCGAAACGGCGGCTGCAGGGCAGGAGGGGCGGGGGGGGCGACAAGGGAAAAGGGACCGGGAGGCAGAGGAGGATGGGCGGGGGGAGGCGAGGAGGGAGAGGCGACGGGGGGGAGGAAGGGGGAGGGGAGAGGGAACCACGGGCCACACCAGAGGCCCACCCGCCCCGAACCGCGCCGCCAGGCACGGAGCAGCGGACCGCGCAGGGACTGCACCGCCCCGGGCACCAGGGAAAGCACCCCAACACCGCACCACACAGGGGGCCCAGGGAGCGGCCAAGACGCAACCGCTACCGAGCAGACAACGGGGGGGGCAGAGCTACCCCCGCCCGACCACGGGGGACGGCGTCAAGAAAATTGACTAATTAGCATGCAGTAACACCAAGTGTTGATGCTTAGTGCCCACTAGAAATAAATCTTAAGGAGTTAGTGAGTATAGTGTCGTATAGTGTGGTGTGCTCGAGCCCACTAGCAGCAACTAGGTTCCTGACTATATAAAAATAAAAACAATCAGATACAAAATACCAAATATAGAAGCAGCGAGAACAGAAGTTGTAACGATGTGGTGGCTCTCGTTAACAGGCAGAATCTAGGCAGGATTAAGTTGCCAAATTAAGATTAAAATGTTCTATGTACATAGACCATATTTGTTTAAATCTTGATACTTGATTTTTATTTAAGGCAGAGATTTTTTCCATTGAGATATAATTTAGTAGTAAGTTTAACCAGTGGTCGATATTTAGAGATTGTTTATTTTTCCAATTGACAAGGATTATTTTTTTTTAGCAATAGTAAGGGCTATAAGTATAGATTGAGATTGTTTACATGGTAGCTCAGTTATTGTTAAGTCACCTAGTAAACACAATCTTGGAGATAAAGGAAGCCTACAGTTGAATATATCAGCGAGCTTTTCCAAGATTTTAGTCCAGAAATGCAGCACTGGAGTACATGACAATAAAGCATGAAGATAAGTATCGGCAGTATTTTGTGAGCGCTGGAGACAAATGTCGGAGTCAGAGAGTCCCATTTTTTTCATCATATATTGTGTAATATATGTTCTATGAAGTATCTTATATTGGATAAGTTGCAAATTTGTCTGTTTGGTCATTTTAAATACATTTTCACAGATTTGGGTCCAAAAGTCTGGTTCCGGAACTATAGACAAGTCTTTTTCCCATTTTAAAGTTGGTAAATACGTTTTATTTGTATATAAAAATAACTTATATATTTTTTATATTTTCTGTATTGTTGTTGGAGAAAGCTTTATAATATCTTTCGCTAAGACAGGCAGTTGGAGCGTATCCTGAAGTGTTGGGATTTGTTTCTTAACCATATTTTTAACTTGCAAATAATGTAAGAAATTTCCGTTTTTTATTTCATATTTTTGGACCAAGTTTGTATACGATATAAACTTATTATCTGAGAAAAGATGATGAAGGTGTGTAATTCCTTTCTGCTCCCATAAGCTTAAATGGAACGACTGATAATTAAGTTGAAAGTCGGGGTTATGCCAAATGGGAGAGAGCCCACAGGGCGCCAATTGGGAGTTTGTAATTTCTAATGCCTTCCACCAGGCAGTCAGGGTGGCGGCTATCATTGGGTTTTTAAAATAATTAAGTCGTTTTATTGATTTTGTAATAAAGAGTAAATCAAACAGTATAAGATTATTACAATCCTTCTGCTCCAATTCCAACCAACAGTTAGTATCTCTGTTGGGTTGTGTCCATAGCACAAGATATTGTAGTTGATTAGCTATATAATAGTACATAAAGTTTGGTGCCTCTAAACCTCCTTTAGATTTACTTTCCTGAAGAGTAGATAGACTAATTTTGGCTTTTTTTTATTCCAATAGAATTTTATGATAGCAGAGTCCAGCGATTGGAACCAGTTAGACGTAGGTTTAAATGGAATCATTGAAAATAAATAATTAATCTTTGGTAAAACTTTCATTTTTATAGTAGCTATCCGTCCTATTAAAGAGATCGGAAGATTATTCCAGCGCTCCAGGTCACTACGGATGCTATCCAATAATGGTAAAAAATTTAAAGAAGTTAATTCAGTTAACTTAGGTGAAATTTTAACACCTAAGTATTTTAAATTACCTGTAGGAAAGGAGTAGTGTGGATCCTGACTTGTAGGGTTCCATGAATTTTCTGTAATAGGTAATAATGTTGATTTTGTCCAGTTAATAGAGTAATCTGATAAGTGAGAGAATTTAGTTATTAAGTTAAATGCTTCCCCGAACGAGATAGCAGGTTCTTCTAAATAGAGGAATATATCATCGGCATATAGATTAATTTTATGTTCTATTGTCCCGGAGTGGATTCCTTGGATCCGTCTATCCTGACGTATAGCTAATGCAAGCGGCTCAATAAATATAGCATATAATAAAGGAGACATTGGGCACCCTTGTCTTGTACCTCTTTGTAGAGTAAAACTCTGTGATGTAATCCCATTAGTAGTAACTGTAGCTTTAGGAGAATCATATAATATTGAGACCCATTGAATGAATGACTCCCCGAAGTCGAATTTATTTAAGACAGCAAAGAGGAAGGACCAGTTAACTTTATCGAAGGCTTTTTCTGCATCCAGCGAAATAACAACTGCCTTTTTATCATACCGCTGTGACATACTAATCAAGTTAAAGAGCCTCCTAATATTATTAGTAGAATGACGACCTTTAATAAAACCTGTTTGTTCGCTATGAATAATTGTCGAGATTACTGTCTCTAGTCGAGATGCCAAGGCCTTAGCGATAATTTTAATATCGGTATTAATTAGTGATATCGGTCGGTAACTTGACGGGAGGGTGGGGTCTTTTTCTGGCTTTAATAAAAGTTTAATTGCTGCTATATTCATATCTTGACGTATATCACCCTTACTTTTAATTTCAGTTACTACTCTTAGAAATAATGGAGCAAACATTAACCAGAAATGTTTAAAAAATGTAGCCGGATAGCCATCTGGACCAGGTGCTCTGCCATTAGGCATACTGTCTAAAGCACGATACAACTCATCTATAGTAAGCGGGGCATCTAGAATATCTTTATGTTCAGTAGATAACTGAGGTATATTTAAGCTATTTAGGAATACCTCAATATGTTCAGGGTTAGGTCTATTAATTTCTGAGTATAGATTTCGATAATAGTTATAAAAAATATGGTTAATTTCTTCTGGTGATTGTGTGCATTCACCATTTATATCTTTAATAGCCGTTATAAGAGATTTTTCCCGATTCCGTTGAAGTTGATTTGCCAGAAATTTACCTGATTTATTATTATGTTCAAAATTATTATATCTCAACTGTTGTATTATAAACTCTGTCTTTTTAGATAACATGTTATCTAACTGTATTTTTATATTCTGTAGTTCCGTCCATATTTGATTATTTGGGTTTATTGCATATTCATCCGTTAGTTGTTTAATTTTATCTTCCAGGTATTTTTCTAATTTTTGATCCTGTTTCTTTTTATAAGTTGAATATGATATAATTTTCCCTCTAATTACCGCTTTCCCTGCTTCCCAGAGAAGAGATGGAGGTATATTTGGAGAGTCATTTATTTCCAAAAAATCTGCCCATTCCCTTCTAATAATTTTATCAAACTCTACGTCTTTCAGTAATGAGATGTTTAAACGCCATATCGGGGGTAGTTTAAAGGTAGAGTCAATTTGTAGAGTGAGGGAGACTGGTGCATGATCACTTATAATTATAGAATGTATTTTTATAGCAGTTTTATCAACAATAGAATTATTTGTAAGGAAAAAATCAATTCTTGAGAATGATCGGTGCACCGCAGAGAAGAAAGTAAATTCCTTTTTAGTTGGGTTTTGAAGTCTCCAGCCATCGCTGAGGCCAAAATCCTCCATATATTCATCTATTACTTTAGTGGATCGTAATCGCCTTGTATATATCGTATTATTAGAACGATCTATTAATGGGTTTAAGACCGTGTTAAAATCACCTCCAATAATAATAGTAGAATTTGTTGCTAAATCGAGTAACCGAGAGAAAAATTCATGGAAAAAATCCGGGTCATCATTATTTGGGGCATATAAATTACCAATTGTATATACTTTATTAAATATAGTTACCTGGATAATAATATATCGGCCCTCTAAATCTATTACTATATTATTTAGAGTAAAGAATAAATTCTTATGTATAAGTATAGAGACACCTCTTTGTCTACTATTATAGGAGGCAGAGTAAACTTGACTAAAATTTTTATCGATAAATAATTTTTCTTCTGATTTTTGTAAGTGGGTTTCTTGTAGGAGACAAATATCTGCCTTAAATTTTGAGAGATGGTCTAAAATTTTTATTCTTTTTGCCTGGGAGCGAGCGCCACACACATTCCAGGAGACCAGAACTAATTTCTGCATACAAGCAATATAGACTCAGTCTTATGTATACATCTATATAAGCTGCTTATTAATATTAACATATTGTAGGATAGCAAAAGAGTAATTCGGCAATTTATATAATTTATATAAAGAGAGAGATAACAAGTAGATAAGTATAATAGTGAAGAAACGAGGGGGGAAGTGAGTGTGAAGGAAATCTGTGGGGGATTCAACATAACAATAAACCAGTAAATAGTGACCTAAGCGAGATTATTATTTTTATTATTATATTTTTTTTTATTTTTTTTTTAAGAATATATTTTTATATTATTATTATTATTATTATTATTATTATATAGCCTATACATAGTGTGGATGGTTGTTCGTCTCTGTGTGCCCTGCGATTGGTTGGCAACCAGTCCAGGGTGTCCCCCGCCTACTGCCCAGAGCCAGCTGAGATAGGCGCCAGCAGCCCCCGCGACCCTTGTGAGGAATAAGCGGTCAAGAAAATGGATGGATGGATGGATAGCCTATACATGATATAAATTCATATTCTCAGTTTCATAACCCATTATCCATACATATACATACATATACATACACATATATATACATATACATATATACACATATACATACACATACATATACATACGTCAAATAATCACACAATACTCGGCTCTACCAATTATCAGTTAGAACAGCCAAGGGGTCGAGGTTGGGTTTCGGAATAGCTGGCCGTCGATATATAATTTATCAACGACCATCGAAGTCCGTTTACCCTCCTGTCTATTTTGTTTCATTATAGGAAACAGTACTTTTCGCCGCTCGTTTATCTCTCTTGGGAATTGATCATTCATCCCGAAAGATGTCCCTTTGAGCTCCCGTCCTTTACTTTTTACCAATTCTTTATGTTTAAAATGTTCGAACTTAGCAATAATAGGACGGGGCTTATTGCCCTTACGAGCTCCGAGCCGGTGTACACGGTGAAAAGAGATATTATTTACCGTCTCCTGAGGGATCTTTAGCGATAATGTCATAAATTTTTTTATCTCGCTCTCTGGATTATCTGGGGTATTTTCGGATATACCTGAAAATATTAGATTTTCCCGCATACTACGGGATTGAACATCTAAGACCGTTTCCTTTAGCATTTTATTCTCCTTTTTAATCGTCTCCAACTCGGCTGTGACAGCTACGAGAGAGGAGCGTAGCTCGGAATTATCTCGTTGGAGATCGCTTACCTGTTGGCTAACGAATTCCAACCTTACCTTTAATTCTTTGACGTCCTCGCGGATAAGACAGAGGACGTCAAGTTTTTTATTTATGGAATCCAGCATACTCACCGATACGTCAGCGGTTACTAAATCATCCGTATCTGTTGACGAGTCATTTTTCCTTTTTTTCGAAGGATTATCACGACTAGCCACCAGATCATCCATCGCGCAGCTATAAAAATAATCGTCAATAAAGCGTTCGAGGTCGTCCACACTGGATAATATTTCAGATCTTTCTTAGAAAAGAAAAAAATCTTTTTTTTCCCATCGCGAGATGCTGTGACTATCGCGTGACCGGTAGCGAGACTGGGAAAATCTAACATGGCGGCGCTCTGCTGCTAAAATAGAATTAGCTTTATATTTCTAATTAAACCCGAATTTAATGATTAGATAAATTCGATTTTTTTCTTTTCTAAGAAAGATCGGAAATATTATCCAGTGTGGACGACCTCGAACGTTTTATTGACGATTATTTTTATAGCTGCGCGATGGATGAGCCAGCGGCTAGTCGGGATAATCCTTCAAAAAAAAAAAGGAAAAATGACTCGTCAACAGACACGGACGATTTAGCAACCGCCGACGTATCGGTGAGTATGCTGGATTCCATAAATAAAAAACTTGACGTCCTCTGTCTTATCCGCGAGGACGTCAAAGAATTAAAGGCAAGTTTGGAATTCGTTAGCCAACAGGTAAGCGATCTCCAATGCGATAACTCCGAGCTACGCTCCTCTCTCGTCGCTGTCACAGCCGAGTTGGAGACGATTAAAAAGGAAAATAAAATGCTAAAGGAAACGGTCTTAGATGTTCAATCCCGTAGTATGCGGGAAAATCTAATATTCTCAGGTATATCCGAAAATTCTCCAGATAATCCAGAGAGTGAGATAAAAAAATTCATGACATCATCGCTAAAGATCCCACAGGAGACGGTAAATAATATCTCTTTTCACCGTGTACACCGGCTCGGAGCTCGTAAGGGCAATAAGCCCCGTCCTATTATTGCTAAGTTCGAACATTTTAAACATAAAGAATTGGTAAAAAGTAAAGGACGGGAGCTCAAAGGGACATCTTTCGGGATGAATGATCAATTCCCAAGAGAGATAAACGAGCGGCGAAAAGTACTGTTTCCTATAATGAAACAAAATAGACAGGAGGGTAAACGGACTTCGATGGTCGTTGATAAATTATATATCGACGGCCAGCTATTCCGAAACCCAACCTCGACCCCTTGGCTGTTCTAACTGACAATTGGTAGAGCCGAGCATTGTGTGATTATTTGACGTATGTATATGTATATGTATGTGTATGTATATGTGTATATATGTATATATATGTATATGTATATGTATGGATAATGGGTTACGAAATAGAATATGAATTTATATTATGCATAGGCTATATAGTAATAATAATAATAATAATAATAATATAAAAATATATTCTTAAAAAAAATACATTAATAATAATAATAATAATCTCGCTTAGGTCACCATTTACTGGTGTATTGTTATGTTGAATCCCCCACAGATTTCCTTCACACTCACTTCCCCCCACGTTTCTTCACTATTATACTTATCTACTTGCTATCTCTCTCTTTATATAAATTATATAAATTGCCTAATTACTCTTTTGCTATCCTACAATATGTTAATATTAATAAGCAGCTTATATAGATGTATACATAAGACTGAGTCTATATTGCTTGTATGCAGAAATTAGTTCTGGTCTCCTGGAATGTGTGTGGCGCTCGCTCCCAGGCAAAAAGAATAAAAATTTTAGACCATCTCTCAAAATTTAAGGCAGATATTTGTCTCCTACAAGAAACCCACTTACAAAAATCAGAAGAAAAATTATTTATAGATAAAAATTTTAGTCAAGTTTACTCTGCCTCCTATAATAGTAGACAAAGAGGTGTCTCTATACTTATACATAAGAATTTATTCTTTACTCTAAATAATATAGTAACAGATTTAGAGGGCCGATATATTATTATCCAGGTAACTATATTTAATAAAGTATATACAATTGGTAATTTATATGCCCCAAATAATGATGACCCTGATTTTTTCCATGAATTTTTCTCTCGGTTACTCGATTTAGCAACAAATTCTACTATTATTATTGGAGGTGATTTTAACACGGTCTTGAACCCGTTAATAGATCGTTCTAATAATACGATATATACAAGGCGATTACGATCCGCTAAAGTAATAGATGAATATATGGAGGATTTTGGCCTCAGCGATGGCTGGAGACTTCAAAACCCAACTAAGAAGGAATTTACTTTCTTCTCTGCTGTGCACCGATCATTCTCAAGAATTGATTTTTTCCTTACAAATAATTCTATTGCTGATAAAACTGCTATAAAAATACATTCTATAATTATAAGTGATCATGCACCAGTCTCCCTCACTCTACAAATTGACTCTACCTTTAAACCTCCCCCGATATGGCGTTTTAACATCTCATTACTGAAAGACGTAGAGTTTGATAAAATTATTAGAAGGGAGTGGGCAGATTTTTTGGAAATAAATGACTCTCCAAATATATCTCCATCTCTTCTCTGGGAAGCAGGGAAAGCGGTAATTAGAGGGAAAATTATATCATATTCAACTTATAAAAAGAAACAGGATCAAAAATTAGAAAAATACCTGGAAGATAAAATTAAACAACTAACGGATGAATATGTATTAAACCCAAATAATCAAATATGGATAGAACTACAGAATATAAAAATACAGTTAGATAACATGTTATCTAAAAAGACAGAGTTTATAATACAACAGTTGAGATATAATAATTTTGAACATAATAATAAATCAGGTAAATTCCTGGCAAATCAACTTCAACGGAATCGGGAAAAATCTCTTATAACGGCTATTAAAGATATAAATGGTGAATGCACACAATCACCAGAAGAAATTAACCATATTTTTTATAACTATTATCGAAATCTATACACAGAAATTAATAGACCTAACCCTGAATATATTGAGGAATTCCTAAACAGCTTAAATATACCTCAGTTATCTATTGAACATAAAGATATTCTCGATACCCCGCTTACTATAGATGAGTTGTATCGTGCTTTAGAAAGTATGCCTAATGGCAGAGCACCTGGTCCAGACGGCTTTCCGGCTATATTTTTTAAACATTTCTGGTTAATGTTTGCTCCATTATTTCTAAGAGTAGTAACTGAAATTAAAAGTAAAGGTGATATACGTCAAGATATGAATATAGCAGCAATTAAACTTTTATTAAAGCCAGAAAAAGACCCTACCCTCCCGTCAAGTTACCGACCGATATCACTAATTAATACCGATATTAAAATTATCGCTAAGGCCTTGGCATCTCGATTAGAGACGGTAATCTCGACAATTATTCATAGTGATCAAACAGGTTTTATTAAAGGTCGTCATTCTACTAATAATATTAGGAGACTCTTTAACTTGATTAGTATGTCACAGCGGTATGATAAAAAGGCAGTTGTTATTTCGCTGGATGCAGAAAAAGCATTCGATAAAGTTAACTGGTCCTTCCTCTTTGCTGTCTTAAATAAATTCGGCTTCGGGGAGTCATTCATTCAATGGGTCTCAATATTATATGATTCTCCTAAAGCTACGGTTACTACTAATGGGATTACATCACAGAGTTTTACTTTACAAAGGGGAACAAGACAAGGGTGCCCAATTTCTCCTTTATTATTTGCTATATTTATTGAGCCGCTTGCATTAGCTATACGTCAGGATAGACGGATCCAAGGAATCCACTCCGGGACAATAGAACATAAAATTAATCTATATGCCGATGATATATTACTCTATTTAGAAGAACCTGCTATCTCGCTAGGGGAAGCATTTAAATTAATAACTAAATTCTCTCACTTATCAGATTACTCTATTAACTGGACAAAATCAACATTATTACCTATTACAGAAATTTCATGGAATCCTACAAGTCAGGATCCACACTACTCCTTTCCTACAGGTAATTTAAAATACTTAGGTGTTAAAATTTCACCTAAGTTAACTGAATTAACTTCTTTAAATTTTTCACCATTATTGGATAGTATCCGTAGTGACCTGGAGCGCTGGAATAATCTTCCGATCTCTTTAATAGGACGGATAGCTACTATAAAAATGAAAGTTTTACCAAAGATTAATTATTTATTTTCAATGATTCCATTTAAACCTACGTCTAACTGGTTCCAATCGCTGGACTCTGCTATCATAAAATTCTATTGGAATAAAAAAAAAGCCAAAATTAGTCTATCTACTCTTCAGGAAAGTAAATCTAAAGGAGGTTTAGAGGCACCAAACTTTATGTACTATTATTTAGCTAATCAACTACAATATCTTGTGCTATGGACACAACCCAACAGAGATACTAACTGTTGGTTGGAATTGGAGCAGAAGGATTGTAATAATCTTAGACTGTCAGATTTACTCTTTATTACAAAATCAATAAGACGACATAATTGTTTTAAAAACCCAATGATAGCCGCCACCCTGACTGCCTGGTGGAAGGCATTAGAAATTACAAATTCCCAATTGGCGCCCTGTGGGCTCTCTCCCATTTGGCATAACCCCGACTTTCAACTTAATAATCAGTCGTTCCATTTAAGCCTATGGGAGCAGAAAGGAATTACACACCTTCATCATCTTTTCTCAGATAATAAGTTTATATCGTATACAAACTTGGTCCAGAAATATGAAATAAAAAAGGGAAATTTCTTACATTATCTGCAAGTTAAAAATATGGTTAAGAAACAAATCCCAACACTTCAGGATACGCTCCAACTGCCTGTCTTAGCTAAAGATATTATAAAGCTTTCTCCAACAACAATAAAGAAAATATCAAAAATATATAAGTTATTTTTATACACAAATAAAACGTATTTACCGACTTTAAAATGGGAAAAAGACTTGTCTATAGTTCCCGAACCAGACTTTTGGACCCAAATCTGTGAAAATGTATTTAAAATGTCCAAACAGACAAATTTGCAACTTATCCAATATAAGATACTTCATAGAACATATATTACACAATATATGATGAAAAAAATGGGACTCTCTGACTCCGACATTTGTCTCCAGTGCTCACAAAACACTGCCGGTACTTATCTTCATGCTTTATGGTCATGTACTCCAGTGCTGCATTTCTGGACTAAAATCTTGGAAAAGCTCGCTGATATATTAAACTGTAGGCTTCCTTTATCTCCAAGATTGTGTTTCCTAGGTGACTTAACAATAACTGAGCTACCATGTAAACAATCTCAAACTATATTTATAGCCCTTACTATTGCTAAAAAAATAATCCTTGTCAATTGGAAAAATAAACAATCTCTAAATATCGACCACTGGTTAAACTTACTAATAAATTATATCTCAATGGAAAAAATCTCTGCCTTAAATAAAAATCAAGTATCAAGATTGAAACAAATATGGTCTATGTACATAGAATATTTTAATCTCAATTTGGCAACTTAATCCTGCCAAGATTCTGCCTGTTAACGAGAGCCACCACATCGTTACAACTTCTGTTTTCGCTGCTTCTGTATTTGGTATTTTGTATCTGATTGTTTTTATTTTTATATAGTCAGGAACCTAGTTGCTGCTAGTGGGCTCGAGCATACCACACTATACGACACTATACTCAATAACTCCTTAAGATCTATTTCTAGTGGGCACTAAGCATCAACACTTGGTGTTACTGCATGCTAATTGGTCAATTTTCTTGACGCCGTCCCCTGTGGTCGGGCGGGGGTGGTTCTGCCCCCCCCGTTGTCTGCTCGGTGGCGGTTGCGTCTTGGCCGCTCCCTGGGCCCCCTGTGGGGTGCGGTGTTGGGGTGCTTCCCCTGGTGCCCGGGGCGGTGCCGTCCCGGCGCGGTCCGCTGCTCCGTGCCCGGCGGCGCGGTTCGGGGTGGGTGGGCCTCCGGTGTGCCCCGTGGTTCCCTCTCCCCTCCCCCTTCCTCCCCCCGTCGCCTCTCCCTCCTCGCCTCCTCCCGCCCATCCTCCTCTGCCTCCCGGTCCCTTTTCCCTTGTCGCCCTCCCTCCTCCTCCCCCCCCCGCCTCCTGCCCTGCAGCCGCCCTTTCGCCTTCTTGTCGTCTTCTCCCCGCTTCCCCCCCCCCTTCCCTGTCTGCCCTGCGGCCCCTCCCCCTCCCTCTCCCTGGGCCTGGGGCTCCCTCCCCGGCCCGGGCGTCGGGCTCCGGGGGCCGGGCGAGGGTTTGGGGCCTGCCCCACTCCGGTATAACTCCTGGCGCCCCGGGCGGGCTCCGGTGGCTGGTGGGCTGTCCGGTAGCCCTGCTGAGCTGGCTGTCCGCCCATTGTGGTGCCGGGTGGATGAGGTGGGGGGCGGGTGGGGGTGGGGGTGCTGGGGGGCGGGCGTGCCACCTACACCCGCCGGGTTGGGTGAGGCCCCGCTGGTCGCTCCTCTTACTCACTTCACTAGCTTGCACTATACACTTTGTAAATATACACATAGGGCACACAACACATTTCTTGGGGGGGTGGGGAAGGGTGGAAACACCGTCTTCACCCTTCAACTCCCCTCCAATTTTAATGCACCTCACGTCCAAGGGGAGGGGTGAGTTGGGGCGGGGAGCCATCAGAGGGGATGGACTGCAGTGCCTGGCAGCGCTGTGGTCCCCCCCATTTGTGTCCCTGCCCCTCCTCTTTGTCCCTCCATTCCCTTTTTTAATGCACCACACATATACATATTCATTTTTTTGGGGGGGGATACGGGTGTGTCGGAGTAGGGGAAAATTTTTTCCCTCTGCTCCGACTCACCTGCTCCCAATTTTAATGCACCACACGCACACACTTGTATATACACTGGGTGGGGCCACATTCACGGTGTAAGGGTAGAGCTCGCCAGTCGGCGAGCTGGCGGACTCAGTAACAGGGTTAGGTGTCACTAGTACTCTGGCGTGACGACCGGGGCCTCTCCCCACCGGGCTCGGTGTTCTGGTGTTCCGCCTTCTCCCCTGGTGCTTCCTCCTCTGCTTCCCCCCTCCCGCCGCTGTGCAAATCTCGCGCGGCTGGAGGTGGGGTGGGCACACCTTCCCTCTCTGCGCTGCTGCCCGGTGCCGGTTTCCGGGGGGGGGGGTGGGGGGTTCTCGCAGGGGGCCGGGTTCGCGGGGGGGGGTGGCGGCCGTCGGGGGGGGGGCGGCTTGTTTGGGGGGGGGGGGGGGGTGGAGGTATGGGTGGGTGGGGGGTCGGGTGCTGGGGGTCGGGGTGTGTTCGGGGGTTTGGGGGTCGGGGGTGGTGGGGCCTGGGTCGTGGTGGATGGCGGGTTTGGGTGGGGTGCGGGGGGGTCGTGGGGGGATGGGGGCTGGGGACCGGTGGGGCGCTGTGGGGGCCCGCTGGGCCTCGTTCTGCGGCCTTGGGCTCGGGGGTGTGGGCCGGGGCTGGGGCGGGGGTGTTCCGGGTGTCTGGGTCGGCTCGCCGACCGGTGTCCGCTCGGGTGGCTTGGGGGTGGCCTTGGTGCTGCCGCGGCCTGGGGATTTCGGGGGGGGGGGGGGGGGTGCTCGCTTTGCTGGACCGCGGTTGACGGCTTCTTTCTTTGGTGGTGGTCCTTATGCATGCCAGATCCGTCGCACCAGCATCTACTGAAACTCAACAGAAGTACCCTCTCCCTCCCACAGCCCCTTGAATCAGTTGGTGCTGGTGTCTGTGGTTCTCACTTTGCTTTATCTATCCTTCCCTCCTTCCTCTCTTTAGTTTTTCCTCTGGTCACTTGAGATCTTAATTTATTAGAAGTATGAGGTTTCTGGGGTTGGCATAAGACTCTGGTTTTGTAACCACGCAGGAGGGGTCTTGTTGGTGCTGGACTTCACTTTGATGGATTGGATGTACTGGCTTCTATGGATCTCACTCTGCCTTATCGATCCTTCCCTCCTTCCTCTCTTTAGTTTTTCCTCTGGGCTCTTGAGATCTCGCTAAATTTGCTGGAATTTAGAGGCTTCCGGGGTTGGCGTAAGACTTTGATTTTATAATCATGGGGAAGGCAGGAAGTGTTTGGTCGGTGCTGGATTTCACTTTGATTTACCTTTCTTTTCTCTTTATTTCTTTTTTTTTTCTGACCTTTTCTCTGGTCTCCTGACCATTTAAATCTCACGACTCTGGCAAGATTCTGAAGTACCTGGTTAAGGCGAAGGGTAATGGGATATTTATAAGGTTTTAGGTGAATGAATGAGTATAAATTTATACGTATTTGCACGCATGCACACGCACGCACGCAAACGCACGCAAACGCACGCACGCGTACACACAAAAAAAAAAAAAAAAAAAAAAAAAAAAAAAAAAAAAAAAAAGCAATGATGACAAGACGTTGAATCGGTAAGACTACCGAATGAACAATTCTGAGCTCTTTAAAAAATAAAAAATAAATAAATAAAATAAAATAAAAAAAGAAAAGAAAAAAATCGAATTTATCTAGTCGTTAAATTCGGGTTTAATTAGAAATATAGAGCTAATTCTATTTTAGCAGCAGGGCGCCGCCATGTTAGATTTTCCCAGTCTCGCTACCGGTCTCGCGATAGTCACAGCATCTCGCGATAGGGCAGGTGTGACTATATTTGTGACTGTATTTTGTATTTATTTTATATTACGCCAATACGCAAGTATTTAGCTGATTAATTGTGATTAATCAAAATTAAAAAGTGTGATTAATCAGATTAAAAATTTTATTCGTCGACAGCACTAGTTATTTTGTTAGTTTTAGTTAACTAAAATAACCTTTGATGGCACCGGTTTTTCAATATCTTCACCTTCTTACTTTGACCATCTCCAAATATTTTTGTTTGAAATGCCATTTTTAGCATATGTCGCAGGCCACTAAAAAATGAACGGCGGCCGCAAATGGCCCCCGGGCCGTAGTTTGGACACCACTGTCTTGAAATAATCGCCTATGTCATTTTTTCAGGAAACACAACAAATTGAACCAGTTGCATCATGAGATTTCTGGGGAAAAAATAAATAAAATGACTTTGGCAATTATTTTAAGAGGGTGACGTTGTAATGATATCGTATCTAGCGCCAGCAAAATTTGTTAGTCATCCTCATTGTTTTCAAATGAATGTGCATCAACGTGAAATGGTGATAGAAGTGAAAATAAATTGGACTCACAGTTTTGTATGCTGCACTTAGAGATATCCACCACACCCTTACCTAGTTCACCCAAGGGATTGTCTTCTATAACCTGTTTTAATTTAGGTCACAAACACATGAAATTTTAGTCTTTATACCATCAAACACCCAATTCAATTATGACCGTCAACATCTTTTTTTCAACCTGTTGTCCAACATCAGGTTTGGTGTGGTTGGACACTTCCTCAACATAATTGGCTGGAAAAAACAGCTGCACATTCCCACCATGGTCTCCTTTCCACCTAGAACGTGAAGAGGAATGTTTTGTTCTTTGTGTACTTTTGTACTTGGTCATGTCAGACAACAATGTGCAAATGGACTCACCATCCATCATTGTTCTTTGACACATTATGTATCAAAGCCCCTTTATTGAAGCTGAGTTCATCAGCCATCTCGGCCTTGTAGCTATAAACAGCCCGAACAGTATTTTTTGGCTGAGGTAGACAAACAAAAAATAAAAAAGAAACATAAGCATAAGACAAACAATACATAAATACATAAATAAAACTGTATGAGAGTATTGCAATGCATACTGTACACACCAGTGATGACCCAATCTCATTGGGATCCACATATGTCTTCATTTCGTACAATGAGGCAGAATCATTAACCTGTCAAACACAAATAATCCACTGTAAGGTACAATTCTTTCAAGAGAGTGTTTTCTAAACAAAATGGGATTCAAATGATCACCTCAAAATTGTAATCTTAGAATGTAGGATTTTAAATGACAGCATTAACATTCCTGCCTTACATTTCTGGGGTTCTGCGTTTGAATCTCAGCTTTGAACATGCATATTTGCATGTCCTCCATGTGTTTTGTGGCTTATTCACACAGCCTATAAGTTATCTGAAGACTCTAAATCAGGGGTGTCAAAATCATGTTAGCTCAGGGGCTGCATGGAGGAAAATATATTACCAAGTGGGCCGCACTGGGAAAATAACGGTATATAACTTAAAAACGATTACCGTCAAATATACGCAGATTTTCGCTATTTGTGTGCCAGCCCTAGATTACGGAGCTCAACTGTAATCATATTGTTCCAAAAAAACAATACAAATACAAATGAAACACGGCAACACTGAGTCCTGCAGGTCTTAAATCTACCTCTATATATATATTGTTCCCTGAATGCATTGTGTGGCGCAGTTGATGTTATAAGGACGCTAATCCTTGTCATATCAATTTGTATTACTAGTAATTGAATTTTTGTCATATTTAACACATTTGTCGGTCTATAATTAAAATAATAATAATAATAATAAACAAACCATAACTATAAGTTGTGTGTAAAATAATGACATCCAGGACGATTCCCCCGTACAAGTTGCGTTGCTCATCTGAGGACTGCTTGTGAAGTTCTAAATTTTAGATACCGATATTTTGATTGTGGCCGACTGATTAATTAGTCCGACATTACAATTATTATTTTTTTTAACTTTATAAAATTATCTCGCGGGCCGGATTAAACCCCTTTGCGGGCTTGATCCGGCCCGTGGGCCTTATGTTTGACACCAATGCTCTAGATTGTTCCAAGGTGTGAATATGAGTGCGAATGGCTGTTTGTTGTATGTACACTTTGATTGACTGATGAGCAGGCCTGGGTGTACCACACCTCTGACCAAAGTCAGCTAGGATAGGCTGAAGCTCATCAGCAATCCTGAAAAACGGTGTAGAGAATGGATTGATGGACGGATGAGAGTCTACTTCAACAGTTTGATGGTTTTACCATAGTTTTAAAAAGTTTCAATAGTCGCTAAAACTGTCTGTCACTGGCAATGAGCTCTTCTTTCCTTTTTTGAGGGGACTTCTCAAGAGGGCAATGTCCACTGCAATGTGAATGGTTGACTGCAGAGATGACTAAACAAGCCACTTTTTCAAAGTTAATGAGAGGACACTGTTTTTTCCCGCCTCCTTCGCCTGAGCAGAGAGTAGAGGGGTGAGCAGTTATATACAGGTAGTGAAGGACGCAGATGACACTGTGCAAACTGCAATGGAGAAATACGGTCCCAGCAAGTACGAGATTGCCTCAAGGACAACATGAGTTACCCACGCGTCTGTTCCACAAATAGCGCTTAAGTGACGGGTCACCAATTTACAAGAATTAGAAAAGAAGAAGAATTTCAATGTTTATTATTTATTGAACCTTAACAGGGTACACGTCTTAATGTACCAAATATTTTCATTTTGTTTTAATAGATTGTGTACAGTGGAGAAAAGGTGTTTTTTTTGTTGTTGTTTGTTTTGTTTTGATTTTAAATTTACCAAAGCATTTTTTTTAAAAGGACATTTTAGAGCTGTCATTTTAATACAGCGATACCGCAATAATTTTGCTCAAGGTTATCATACTGCGAGAAGCTAATGCTATTCCATGCCTTGCTGTAACTATTATGTATGCACGGACAACTACTTTGTGTGCACGAAGTACAACTTTGGGTATAAACGGTAGTTATTACACAAACGGCCAGCAGGTGGCAGCAGAGCAAAGGAGCCCAACCAGGGCCATCAAGGAAAAAAGCTAAATTACTTACAATTTTAAATAGATTTGTGAAAACTGATGAAACTTAGCTTTCTTCTAATGCTAATTGCTGCAAAACGGAAACACAGATAGAAACATACTTTTTTTTCCTGATGAAAGAAGAGACTTTAATTTTTCGTTTGGTAGATTCCATGCTTTTATAGCAATTGAACACAATATTCTGCGGGCCTTGCAAAATCAGTCAAAATGCAGTAAAACAGCTGGGAGTGAACGGGATTGCTACAGCGAAAATGGCTGGGAGTGAATGAGTTCAGTAATGTCATTTGGCTGCGGGTGGCTCTCGTGATGCTGAGTTGAGCTATTCTCGTGACATGATTAGAGTAGATATAAAGTCAAGGCAATTCACATAGATGTGAAGATTAGTGTATTGGAGGTGACGCAAAGGGTGACCACATTTGCTCAAGTTGGACAATTTGAACTGGAAGACACATTGCGTCAAATAATGTTCACAAGCAAACATATTGTAAAACTATCAAGAGTCTCATTTTCATCTTATTTCATGTAACTCACTGTGCTGAAGCGAGCCACTAGGTCGGGGGTGACCGGGTATCGTAGCTTGGTCTTGCGATATAGAGGCTTCTTCTTAAAGTAGTTGACCATCTCCACTAGGCTCTCAAACTCTGTTGTTGTTCCAAGCAGGTAAACGCCGCCTTCCTTCTGGATACGGCAGTGTTTCACCTTACCGTCACCTCTGAGATACAGACAATTAGGATTTCAGTACAAAATTGAATGAATTAAGCAATTAAGTATTAGCATGATGCTCAACCTGAACGTGATAGCAAAAGAGTCTGGTTCTCTCTCCCGCTCTCGTATGAGGAAAGCGCCATCCCTGGGAATTCTCAGCAAATAATCTTCAGCCTCTTCTCTGCTCAGGTTTCCGTAAAACCACCTGACACAAAATACAGAAACAATTTGGATCAAATTGTCACCCCAAAGACAACATTACATTTAAAGTAATAATACACTTAAATTTGATTATGATTTTACTAATAACCTGAAGAAACTTAATTAATATTTCACTTTTCATTTTACAAAAACAAGCTATTCCAAATTGACAACTTCAACAAACGTAAACTACAATCACATTTTCAGAAGAAGCAACAGGTAACAACTGTAAAGGGCAGAAACATGGCGACGTTCAAAACTCTTGTTCAAATGACAGCTTTTTGTGACATAAAATTGTTCAACCAATATCAATCATTTCAAAATATTTTCCACCATTAATGTGACCTACACCCTTACAACAGCAACAAATGTTCCCCAGAGGTTAAGTAAATCAATTGAGATCATGTGGTTGCACAAGTGTGCACACCCTCTTATGAGTGGGGATATGGCTATGTTCAGCATTAACTCACCACTTTCAAACTCATGTTAAATGGAAGTCAGCACACACCTGCCACCATTTGAAGCACCTCTGATTAATCACAAATTAAAAAAAATATTCTAGTAGGCTTTTCATGGGCTTTTTTATTTTTTTTTTTTTTTTTTGCTTTCTAGCATAAGCCTGAAGATTTTATGCTTTGACTGGTACTTGGAACTGTTCATAATAGGCGCTTTTCCACCGCTGGAACTTCTGGAGAACTTCTCAGATTACCTTGGTAAAATTCAGTTTGCACGTTTTTCCACCAACAACAATTTCCAGGGTAATTAAATTCCCCACGGGACATCCAAGTACTATCGCTGCAGCAGGGCCTTGCTGAGCCAGGCAGGAACTTTGGGGGGCAGGCTAATCTGACCAAGGCTGATTGGTTGGTCAAATTTGGGGGGGTGTTTTTACACACGCTGGGCTCATCAAACTCATTTGAATTAATTACCAAGAAGTCAAAGACGATGTGGAAACAAAAATTGCTGAACTATTACAACCAAGAAACTCCCTTTACCCAGAACTTAAAGATCCTGGGCTTGCTGGTGGGAAAACAGCTGATTTCGCCCATCTTGAAGAAGACCCCAGTTCCACCTGAAGCTGTACAGTATAGTGTTCTTTTGGTGATAAGCAATTGTGTCTTTTTACCAAATACACAATGTGGAATTAGGGTGAAAAAGCCTAACTGTGATTTCATCATACCATAACTAGGGATGAGTACCGAAGACGGTACTTTTGTGGTAAGTATCGATTGGGATCGATACTTCCGAGCACCGATTCACATAAAATAAACGGTACCATGTTTCGATACTGAAGCACGTCGTTTTAAGTTGTGATTGTGCGGGAGTATGTGAGTTGACTATTTTCCATGGTGTACTTGAACGCAACATTATATGCAAATTACGCACCCGGCATGCTGACGTCCCCCACTCGCGGGAGTCTAGCAGGTCTGGAGCCGCGTGGTCGGTCGGCGGAAGCGACTGGCGGCGAGCGGGTGCGGCGGCCCCTATGGAGTTAAATTGGGGCCAAAAGTTTTGTACTTGAAAAAATAAAACTTGAAACTGAAAATTATTGTGTTGATCTTGAATTTCACAAAATATAAAAAGGTATTCAAAATAAAAATAAGCATGTGAAAAGTTTTTTCGTGTCAAAATTAATTTTGATTCACTCCGGTCCTGCCTTTGAATAAATTATTTATTTTCATTTTTTGCTTCCATATATATTTTGACATTTGAGGTCTTATTTTTTTTAGTTGCATGTTTTTTTCTTTTCAGATTCAGATCTTATTTTTTTGGGTTTCAACACATTTTTTCAGTTTCAAAACTTTTTTTTCCACTTTCAAATCGTTTTTCACTTTCAGATCTTTTTTTTGCAGTTTCAAATCTCTTTTTTTCACTTTCAGACTTTTGGCACGAATGTTACGTGGGGGCGTGGTGACAACTGAGCGGGGCGTGGAATCATGAGTGACAGCTGCACAAAAGTGCTTTGGAAATACCCCCCAGTGACAGTGCCTTCAGGGAACGTAGGAATTAAGAGAACTCTTAACTCAACATATATACCCCATATTCGTGTGATTGGCAGCATATGAATTAATGCCAGTGACAAAATTCCACTTCAAAGTCTGTTTTAGATAGTTCTGAGCACCAATTACGGTCTAGCAGCAATAGGTTGTGCCAGGTTTGCCGTACAACAGCGACGTTTAAGCGTCTAATATGTCCGATGCCGATGTCGGCATTGTGAACGCATCGTATTCTCCCGCTGGCGTCCGGTGTCGGTACCATATGTGTTCGGCCTGCCAGATCCATTCGGGGTCCTTCGCCTACAGATGACGTTACGCTACAGGATTGGCTGAGACGTTTTACACTACAGGATTGGCTGAGATGTCGACGATTGTGATTGGTGAGGCAACTTTCCAGTCGTTGGAGAGAAAATATTGACGCTTTTTACGAAGAAATTTATTATTATTTATCTAATGGGACTTATCACAGCCGCACTACTGGATCAAACTGTTCGGCGACCCAAAAGGCAAGGATTCGTAACGCGTCAAAATCATTCATCGATCATCATCAATCAATTACATCTCACCGTGGCTATTCTAATGTATTGATCTCTCGTCTTCCCTTGTCTAGGATTAAAGGTTTTCCGTGAAACCCTTTCAGACTTGTTTGTTGTTGTTGTTTTGTGGAAGGAAAAAAATACTGAACATATAAAGAAAAGTTGTGCATTCATTCATTCATTCATTCATTCATGTGTCATTCATTTGATTTGTTAATGCATTTGACATCTTTAAAGAAAAAGTAAAATGTGCTACTGTAGTTGATGAAGTTAACTTATGAGTTTCGACTTTACGGTAGTAGGCCATTACCTTTGATTAATATTTATATCAATAGTCCATGAGACACACATGCACACACATGAAGGTTACAAATAAATTCGTAGTTACCTAATAACCTGAGGCTGAGTACAGAACATATTGGTGAGGAAATGTCACATCTCAGGCAATAATTCCATCATTTTATTATCATCATCATGGTAATTATTTTCTGCAATACGCACGACCCTCTGCAACTCATAGTGCAGTGTCACCTCTGAGGTGACATTGGCAAGAAAATATTAAAGATGTCATTTAAATAACAAAATGTATGGGCTGAGATTGCAAAACGTAAATAAACGTAAGTATAAAAGCAGGATACTTTAAGATTGACTAAATAATGAAACAGATTGAAAAAATACATTGGATAAAATAAATATAAAAAATGGAGGTAAAATAGCACATAAATGCAAAAAAGTAAAACTGCGATGGGACGAAATATTGTCAGTTGACGTGCTAATGTGTTCCTATAATCATTACGACTGTTTTTGTGATGTATTGTGATACGTGAACCGCAAAATTCGGAAACCAAACCAACGTGAACACATTTACCACTGCTCGCTTGCTGTAGCAAGCGCCGACCAGACGCGAAGGCCCCCGAATGGATCTGGCAGGCCGAACACATATGGTACCGACACCGGTATCGATTCCCAGGTACCGAGTATTGGAACCGTATCGGTTAAAATATGAAAGGTACCTATCCCTAACCATAACACATTTTTGCCACATGCATTTGGAAGGTTTCATTTGTTATTCTGCAAAATTTCAAAAACAAGGTTAAGACTATGGCCTATAATTTTAAAAGATATGTTTGCCGCACAATATTACTCTTCGCCAAAACAACACCATAGATACAGCGAAGCAAAGAGGTCACATGAATGGTGAAAACGTTTCAAAACAATTTATCTTGTTTTGTTTTGTCAATCCCTAAAACCTTGTAATTTCACCAGGCTCTTCATAGCCTATAGACTTTAAATTAGAATTTCCAGAAAAGTGTTGACACTAATAGAGGTTTTAGTTAACTAAGCCTGAGGAGCATCAATAAAATGACAGATGGAAATAGACAAAAGCATTTTAGGTCATTTTAGTGAAATATAATGTGACTGTGACGAACCCTTGCTGCAGATGTGGATTGGGATGTGGTACAGCATCAGTAAGACGCAACTCAAAGTCTTGACTGCGCAGTGGGTTCTCTCTGTAGTGCTGTATCAGAGCATACAGACTGGGGAATTGTACATTTGCTGCCAAGTAGTAGTATGTGTTTTGTCCCTCTGAAAAAGAACGGATACGGCAGTGCTGGACTCTCCCACCACGCCTAAAACAATGTTGGGAAACAATATATTAAACTTTTTAACACACTGTAAAATTTAGATAGATTGATAGAGTATCTCAGAAAAATGAGTACATCTTTCACATTTCTGCATATATTTCATTATATCTTTTCATGGGACAAAACTGAAGAAATGACTCCTGGACACAATGCAAAGTCGTCAATGTATACAGTTTGCACAATGGTGTAAATGTATTGTTCCCTAAAAAAAAAAACTGCAGCCATTATAGTAAGCAGGTGTGTAAAATTTGGTATTATCATGATTATTATTATTATTATCATCATCATCATCATCATCATCATCATCATTATTATTATTATTATTATTATTATTATTATTAATAAGGGAATTGTACCAGAAGGAGAGGGTGAGATCCTTGGTAACAGCATCACTCTGTCGGACCAAAAAAGTGCCGTCTCTTCCTCTCGTCTCGGTACAGTAATCATGGATCAGTTGCTCTGCCATCTGCCGACCTTCTTTGACGGCACCATGAAACCACGGTTCAGTACAATGCAAATCCTGGTACTGGGGAACACAAAAACACTGGATATGATATTTATTTATTTATCTAGTGATCTCAAATGGAAAACATAACTCAAATCATAGTCAGTACTGTAGTTCCAAAGCTGAAAATTAGAAAACATGCTGACTGCAGATAGGAATATTATCAGAATAATAAAAATTGTAATATCAAAAGAAATGCATTAAACTTCATCGTTCCCTTACCTTCCTGAGGTCTTCCTTTTCCTCCTCATATTCCTCTGCGTAATACAGCATGTTGTCCGAGATCACACAGTAGTGCTTGTTCCACCGCTGAAAAAGGCACGCACAAACCTGATGCTCACGTTGATTGTATTGATTCTGACAGGTTAATACCGGGGCATCGTGATACATCCGGAGTTTGGCAAAACTTGAACTTAGAATATCAAACCATGTGAAAAAAAAAAGCACGATGGCAACATGTCATGCAAGCCATCATGTTTGACATGCATCAGCGGATCCTTGTCTACAAATACTTCGTTATTGTACTTGAGTAGTTTTCAGTACTTTAATTTCACTTAAAATTTCATCTTATATATATTACATAGTTCATTATTATTACCATATTTGACCTATTGTATGCATATAAAACAAACACTAACTCTGTTTTCAAATTGCAAAAAAGAGCCATAAGGATTATTAATCGATCAAAATATACAGAATCAACACATCCATTATTTATCAAATTAAATACAATGAAATTTTATGACTTGGGTGAGTTTAAAATAGCACAAATAATGTACAAAGTATATAATAATCTACTCTGCTATAGTACTCAGACGTTGTTTGAAATTAGACACAGTCCTTATGATATAAGGGGGACAAGTGTGTACAAAAAACCCAAAACAAGAACAAATATTAAGCAAAGGTGTGTTTCTGTAAAAGGTGTTAATTTGTGGAATAATTTGGGAATTGACTTGAAAAGATGTGACTCACTTGTTGAGTTTAAAAAATTGTTTAAAAGCAAAGTTCAAAAAAATTACTTATGTGAAATAAGAGCATGAAAATTGTATATAACGAGTATGAGTATATGATTTATAAATGTATTACGGTATATGTCTAGGAATTTCATGTACATATGTTGCTGGATAATGCACGCATCATTTTATTTTTAAAAATATTAACCTAGTATTGTATTAATAATGAAATAAGTTCAAATGTATAATGTATGAGGGGAAGGACTAGATAAGTTTTTAACTTCTTCCTGCTCCCTTTTGAACATGTAAACTATGATGAGTTGGTTTTTTGTTTTTTTCTTTTCTTCTTTTCTTTTATAACTTTTGTTTCTCTGCTGTTTGTTTTTATGTTTATATGTTCAATAAATCAATCAATCAATCTGTGCCCAGTTAATTAAGGATTTATGATGCAGGCATATAAAAAAGCATTTTCCAAACGTACCCCTCCCATATATGAGTTAGAACTATAAATTCAATACAATCCTTATATCATGACTTTATGGCTACATGTTAAATGGCAACTAGATGTTGGCTCAATGGATTTGATATGTGGTGTGCATTTTAGAGCAATTTTTTTGATATAAT
This sequence comes from Festucalex cinctus, assembly GCF_051991245.1. Lineage (NCBI taxonomy): Eukaryota > Metazoa > Chordata > Actinopteri > Syngnathiformes > Syngnathidae > Festucalex > Festucalex cinctus. The sequence goes on from NC_135413.1 coordinate 4,953,206, forward strand.
TCAAAATACCTGATTGACAGGGTCCCACATCTCCAAGTCTCCCTGTTTCTGCCAGGTTCTGAATTCTTTGATGGTTTCTCCCCCTTCAACATTGAGCTTCTTGTGCTGCACATGTACAAAAAGCAACATGATATTGTCGGACATAAATTCGTATGAAAGCTCACACACTCCCCTCCACACACGCACACACACACACAGTACTTTAAGGATGATTTTGCCCTTGAGGTGTGTGGGTGATGGTAGCTGCTCAGCCATGTGCTCCAGAGGATCAAGAAGAAGTTTGTCTCCAAATACTTCTCTAAAGATGCGGGCCATCTGCCGTTGCTGCTCCAATGGACAATGCTCCTCAATAGACAGAATGACTGGGAACCTGAGAAAGAGTGTTATAGTTAACTAATTGTGCAAATCTTAGTCTTTAAAGTATCACTGTTGTATCTGTCATGTTTGTGGACAGGATTGCTACCATCAGAGCAGATATCCTCACACACCTCCTTCCTATGACCCATTTATTACAGTTACTTGCTGTTTCTGTTTTTTTTTTCCCCAGCCGGCTTCGGACAGTAGGCGGGGTACACCCTGAATTGGTTGCCAGCCAATTGCAATAAACAGGCTATGGTGCACCCCTTGATCCAAAAACCTAACCTTGATATCTAATTTTTTACAAACTTTAACTCTATATTTCGTAACTTCCTTTTTCCCCCTAATAACTGTCGTAATTTGAACTTGTACAACTTGCAGTCTTATATGGACAAGGCCTGATTGTTTTTTCCATGCTGGTTTTAAGTCACTGGCTGCTCTGAATGGATGTTTTTGAGAGTTTTGTTTTTTGTTCACTGGAAACTACACTGATTACACGATTCACGGCAGCATGCGAGCTACCAGTCACGGCAATATCGATACGAATGGCCGAAATGTACACGGACCATCATTTCTTATTCTGCAATTCGTATTCTGCCTTTCATATGAATATGGTGTATATAAATATTGAATTAGATTTCTTTTATTTCCTACATTTCCTTAAGGCACTGTCACTGCGGTCACTTTTGCACAGCTGTCACTCATGAGTGATAACACGCCCCTTGTAAAATTTGGATAAAAAGTCTAAAACTAAAAAAACAAAACAAAAAAAAGATTTGAAAATGACAAAACATTTGAAATTGAAGATAAGTTTTGAAACTGTTATATTTCACCCGGGGAAAAAATGCTTCACACATTTATTTTTATTTTGAATACATTTTTATATTTTGCTAAACACGTGAATTTTCAGTACAAAACTTTTGACCCAAATTTAACTATAAGGGTCTTTTTTTTTTTTTTTTTTTGCTTCTTGTTAAAATGTCTGTGCCTGTCATTACAAAGATGTACTATATGTACTGGTCAGAGACTTTGCTGCATGGTGCCACACCAACCACCTACAGCTCAATACCTCAAAAACGAAGGAGCTGGTCATTGACTTTAGGAGGTCCAGACCAGGGGCCTCATTTATAAAACTGTGCGTGAAAACCTGCGCAGAAAAGTACGTACGAACGAAAGTCAAAACTCACCTACGCAGAAAAAAATTGAGATTTATAAAACCATGCGTATACACACATAGGCAAATCTGCACGCAAGTTCCCTTTATAAATGCCACACGATCCCAACCGGTGTGCGCAGCAGATTCCACGCCGTTCCCCGCCCCAAGTCCACCTATTTCACCCCATATTTGGCAATGGAAAGCAACTCATCTGCGTATTAATAAGCAGCACGTGTTGGCGAACATCAAACCAAAACAATTTGGACGGTCAATGAGAGGCAAGAAAGAAATCAAAAGTCACCATAATGTACTAGAATTTCCGTGTGAACAGTAGGTCCTATATAAAAAAGAAAGATTTTAAAACAAGATGTACATTGAAACCCTCATTGAAGAGATTGAGTCACGGAAGGCCAATAAAAGCAAGCGGGACGCGAATCACGATAATGCCGCCACATGGCGCACAGACGTAGATTTTATTTTTTAATTAAATAAGGAAAGGAATAATAATAATGATAATCCATCCATCCATTTTCTTAACTGCTTACACTTGTATTGTTTTCACTCAGACTTACTAAATTGTCTCTAAATTAGGCGATCGATAGGCCGCCCTATTATTGTTGTTAATATTTCCTAATGTGTTGCTTATGGATCTTCATCCAGAATCACGGCTGCGTGGATCGCATTGTGAACATTTATGGCAGACTTTATTGACGCGCGCATTTATTTATATGCTTGACGAAACCCTATCTCCATAGCAAAGATGCTTGCACCAGACTATTTTTCTAGCTATTTTTTCGATCCTTATTGTCTTGTGCATTTTATTTAGCCTTTAATGGCAATTGCGCGGCGCGGGCGGGTGAAGTTACTGATTTGTTGCATGAGGCTTTTTCAAGATAGGTGATCAATGAGAGAAAACGAGCGTTTAAAATGTTCATTCGCATGCAGCTTTCCGCCCCACTGCGCGCTTGTGACATCCGAGCAACTCTGGAGCAAAACAAACATTAATATATGTGACCCAACATCCAGCATACATGTCGTTTGAGGAATAGAAATGCAACACAAAACTGATTGTGTCGCTGTTTTCCCGTGTCTACAAAATGTGCGGATTGCGTACGGTAGGTCCAGACCTGACGTGGCGGTGCGTAAAGTTTCACGTTCAGTTTGTTTTCTATAAATACCACCTTCGGCGCAGAAATGTGCGTACGTAGAGTTTTTGCCTCATTTTGATCGTACGCAAGCTTTATAAATGAGGCCCCAGGACCACGACCTGTCCTGCTAGAGGGAGCTGAGGTGGAGGTGGTGGACAGTTACAAATACCTTGGGCTGTGGCTGAACAATAAACTGGACTGGACAACACACACCAGTCACCTGTACAGGAAGACACAAAGCAGGGGAGGCTACGTTCTTTCAACATCTGCAGCAAAGTTCTGAAGATGTTTTACCAGTCTGTGGTTGCCAGTGTCCTCTTTTACACCATGGTGTGCTGGGGGGGGCAGCATATCCAAGAAGGACTTCCACAGACTGGACAAGCTTATCAGGCGGGCCGGCTCTGTGGTCGGCATGAATCTAGACTCTCTGGTGACAGTGGCAGAGAAGAGGACTGGACAAACTGCTGGATATTATGGATACCAGCCACCAGACACGGCGCTCCGCATACGCTTATCACGCACTGCGCGTAGGGCACCAACTGCCGAAGGGGGCACCAAAAAACAAATCAAGCCCGTAAAAATAATAATATTAGTAATTATAATATCAGTGTCTAATATTTAAAATAAAAGCTTGTAAAGCATGTTAATAAATCAAAAAAATAACGTAGCATTATTTACTCGACAAGCGGTATCGCTGGTCTACGTTGGTGCCCCCCCTCCCCTAGTACTGTAGTTTGTTCCTATTAGGGAAAGGGGGAGGGGGGGGCGAGGTGCACTTTTGCTCCAACGAAGGAAACTACTAGGGAAAGGGGGAGGGTGGTGGGGTGCACTTTATGCTTCAATCGCAAATTTGGCAGAAGTTTATTCTTGGATATCTGGACATGTCATCAAAAAGGCATCAAGAATTGGGGGCGAAAAAGAGGAAAAGAAAAAACGAGATGATGCTCGCGCGTCACTTGCAGGTATGACAATGACAATTTGTTTGTTTATTTTGTAGCAGCTACGTTTACATGACCACAGTTAGCAAAAAACAAAACAAAACAAAAACACTCCAAACCGCCGCAGTGGAATGGTTGTGACCAGCACGTTCATTATACGGTATGTTAAATGGAATGTCACGAGACAATATTGTTTCATATGGAACGGCCAAGAGCGGCATGTACTGGTGAAAGTGTAATTTGAAAATAATAATAATAATAATCATCATCATCATCATCGTCATCATCCATCATCTTAAGGCTAAGTAGATTTCCTCATTTCATATTCATAGTTTTAACATTATGTCCAGAATGTTTACATAGTGCCCTATCAGTCCTTCTCTAAAAAGGTAGATTATTAAAATTCTCATGTACCTGTGTTTAAAATATAGGCCTGCACAATACCATAATCCTAATCAATTTAGAAAATGTTTGTACCATGGTTCAAAACCATATTTCATTGTAGAATCCCTGAATATTGTCTTGTATTTCTGAATACAGAATCAATGCTTCAATATGTTCAAGGAGCATTTCATACCCTAACATAAATGCGGAAATTGCACAAAAGCTGTCATATGATGACCTGATAGCCGATTTTGCAGCCCAGAAATGTAGACATGTGCCTCTGTAGGGCCTCTACTAACTTGCTTGCACTTTGTTTATTTCCAAATGTTTATTTGTTAATAGTAGTGGCATTGAGTTTTATTTTTAATTCATTTAGCTTTATTTATTTGAGTATTTGGTGTCATTGTTAGTTTTATAAAGACTTATTATTTATCACTAATTTTTGTGAACATTTTTAAAACTTCAATATTGACAGTTAGAAGTAGGGCTGGGTATCGATTCAGATTTCCAGAATCGATTTAATTCGATTCACAAGGGCCCGATTCAATTCATGATTCACAACAATTTTCGATTCAGTTGAGGAATTCATGCAGCACATATTTTAGACAGTCAAAAGTATCAATGCTGCAAAGAGTAGAAACTTTTTGCTCTAATTTAATGCATTAGTAAGAATATGAATATTTACATTAGGAATTGAATCCATTGCAGTTTCATTTAACATGGCCTTATAAAAACAATAAATAATAATTTAAATAAATTACAACCACAGCACAGGCTGTGTAAATAAATTGACAAAAATGGGGGGGGTCGATATATTGACACGTGGTTTTATGTATCGATACTGGGATATGAAAAGGTGTATCAATATGATAGCGATATATCGATATTTCAAACACAGCCCTACTTACAAGTTATTTTGTTTAATAAAGCAAAACTGACAAATACTCAGATATTGTTCATTTCTACCAGGGGAGGGGTGATGGAGTGTGGGGACGGAGTGTTGGGGGGGGGGCACCACAAAACATTTATGCTTAGGGCACCAAAATGGCTAGCGCCCTGCCAGCCACTCTCTGCACACTGTCATCAGCAGTCAGAGGAGCCTGTTCAGTGGAAGGCTGACGCTCCCCAAGTGCCGGACCAACAGACTAAAGAACTCCTTTGTCCACCGTGCCATTGTACTCTACAACTCCTCACTGGGGGGGAGGAGGGTGTAGCGTGCACTTCACTTCACAAATATGGCACTTTACTGTACTTTAATTTATTTAATTCAATCTCCGGTGTAATAACCTTATTTATTGATTGACTGAATTTTTATTTTATTTTTCTTATTATTCTTATTCTTATTATTATTAATTCAATCTCTGGTGTAATAACATTATTTATTGATTGATTGAATTTTTATTTTTCATTTTATTATTATTATTATTATTAATTCAATCTCTGGTGTAATAACCTTATTTATTGATTGATTTAATTATTTTCTGTTTTATTATCTGTTCTCATTGCTGCTGGACATGTAAATTTCCCAGAGGGAGCCATCCCAAAGGGATCAATAAAGTCAAGTCTAAGTCTAAGTCTATACTGTTGGTCATCTTCAAAAATTCTCCACCACAAGCCATTTGCCATCTGGTTTGTCACTGGTGCACACTTTAACACTTGCCACTGTGAACTGTACTCCCTGGTTATCTTGACCTCTCTTGGACTCAATGCAGATAATTTTATTGATGCATCAATTATCTATTTAAAAAAAAAAAAAAAAAAAAAAACAAGACCCCACCCCATCTTCGTTCTCTGTTCCCCCATCACCTGCAGTAAGTATTGCGTATTGATACTTGTTAAATCCTTTTTATTGATAATTATTGATATATAATTGCTAATTATTGTGAGAAACTAAAACAATCAGTGACTTCATATAGAGGAATATTGTCAATTATTATGGTAATTTATTTATTACGGTAATACTATGTCCATCATTTAAGTTAATTTGAGACCATGTGCTTTTTCAAACTTGTAGTTTTTTGCATTAATCAATACCCAAAAAGTCGCTGTCAGTTGCGAAAAGGGTGACAATTCAGGCTCAAAATCATAACAAAAATAAAGCATGAGAAAGATAAGATCAAGTCCTATCCAAACAAAATTTAAATTGTTCATGTGCATATGCAAAACATTGTGAAATCGTAGTTTCAATTAAAGACACCCTGTTACAATCAGGGACATCATAAAGGGAGAAAAGTGATGGTGATTCTTGGAGCCCATGATCAATTGTGGCCCTAGAAAATAGCATTGTCAATTTGCAGCACTGAAGTGGTGTTTTCTTTTATTATCCATCCATCCATTTTCTTGACCGCTTATTCCTCACAAGGGTCGCGGGGGCTGCTGGCGCCTATCTCAGCTGGCTCTGGGCAGTAGGCGGGGGACACCCTGGACTGGTTGCCAACCAATCGCAGGGCACACAGAGACGAACAACCATCCACACTCACACGCACACCTAGGGACAATTCGGAGTGCCCAATTAACCTGCCATGCATGTCTTTGGAATGTGGGAGGAGACCGGAGTACCCGGAGAAGACCCACGCGGGCACGGGGAGAACATGCAAACTCCACCCAGGAGGGTCCGAGCCTGGACTCGAACCGGAGACCTCAGAACTGGGAAGCGGACGTGCTAACCACTCGACTACCGTGCCGCCCTTCTTTTATTATTATTATTATTATTATTATTATTATTATTATTATTATTATTATTATTCTGTGTGGCCCCAAATCCCTTGTGGGGCTCCTTGTCACATATGAGTTAAATCTAAACGAATTCATGCATTTAAGCACCAAAAATCAGGACTTAAGAAGTATATTACAAATGGTTTTGTCGGACTTAAGAAGTATATTACAAATGGTTTTGTCTCTTTTCTTTAACTTAAAACATGTTGAACATTTGTTTTACTTACTCCGAGGTAACAAAGGCATGCTGATTGATGGCTTTAACCACATCTTCAAACTTGATTTTAGTCGTCCTGGTCCAACCATGGTAGATGATTGGTTCTCCGGGTCCTTCCCAGCAATCCACTTTATTCCACACCATACAAAAATACACAGATAAGAAACACATTTGGGAAAGCGAATTTCATGTGGTCTAAGTATAGAATATACTGACATTCAACACAGCGACATCCCAGGCGCAGACAGCGCACATAAGCCTCTGTGGAAGACTCACTACGAAGCTGGTCACCTGTCAGGTAGCTACAAAAAACAAAATGTCGTCATTAAAATCTTGGTACTTGTTTGGTAATTAGAAAGGGAAGCTAAGGTTTATTTCAGTTTCTATGTTCTATTCTCATTGACCATCGTTTTTCACGAGGTGTCACGAGGAGCTGAAGCAAACAAGTATGTCCCCCAAGAAGATGTTTTTTTTTTAAGCTATCAATTAAAAAACAAGTTATTTTGGCGCAGATGACTGCAGAGTGCCTCTCAGTCTGCTGTGACCCGGGATTTACACCGGATGCGGTTGCGGTGCGTTCCGGCGACGCAAGCAATTAGATTACATTCATTCGAATGGTGCAGTTTACACCGCTTGCGTGTGTGTTGCGTGTCGACTGTGTCTCAACTGCGGCGTGCCGCAGCCCTTCCGCAAGGATAGACCTATTTTCTATTTTTGCCGGACGCCGCAGCGGTAGGCCTCCGGCAAATGGCAAGCTAGCACAATACACATCGAGCGGGACAGGAAGACCGACGCATTTCAAAATAAATTTCCGGTTACCTTTCAAGATAAAACACTCGCCAGCTCCTATTTCGCAAGCATGCTAGCAAAACGTGATGTGGGCGTAGACGGGCCTGGAGTTAACGTGAAGGTGCTCATTCACGGTTTAGACACCAGCGAACATGGGCGAGGAGAGGTTTATATTGGAGGTAGAAAGCCACAAAATAATAAAAGTCCACCTCTCTTTCTGCTTCTCTGTTGAGCACAGACTTTCTGTGTGTTTGTCGTTATTTTTAATTAATGCCACATGATCGCGCGTGGTCACGCGAGACACAGCGGGAAGTGGTCGGTGACGGAGCTGCCGGACCGCAGAAATTGACGCGTCTGGAGCACGCAGTCAAGACGCACCGCAACGCAGCCGCACCGCACACACAACTGGTGTAAACCCGGGGTGACTCCCATTCAGCATTGGGCCGCCCATCTGGTTGGTTGCTCGGTTGCTCGTGCAGTGGGTAGCTAGCTAACAGCCAACCATCAGTGAAAGTTTCAAGTTGCTCTGTCTCTCACACGCACAGGGAGAGAACATTTTGCCGAATGCCAGTCCAGTGAGCAGATATGTCACAAAGGTATGTGAAGGCTACAGACTTTTACTGAAAGTGTAATAAATTCCACTCTTCGACGACCCATAACGACTTGAAACATTACTTTGAGGCTATTCACGTTTTATAAACACAATCAGCAGCTCTGCCCACTTGTAGTCCTTCCACTTGTGCCTGTTAACTCATTTGCTCCTAAAAACGTGGAAATATGTTTTCTTTAAGTGTCCCAAAGACGTATTTATACATTCTTTTTAATTATTATTATTTTTTTTATGCTCGAGCATACAGAAGGCTTTGATGCAGCCTCTCAACTACAGAAAACAGGTGAAAAAAATGGTAGTAATTATAAAAACGGCCAGTAGGTGGCAGCAGAGTATAATAGCTCAACCAGGATCATGATGAAAACAAGCTGTTTCCCCACAATTCTAAGCAGATTTGTGAATAACGATTAAACTTAGCTATATTCTAATGCTAATTGCTCCAAAATGGAAACGGATAGAAATACACTTTTCTTTTCTGATGAAAGAAGAAACTCTAATCTTTCTTTTGGTAGGACTTGTAGTCCTTCCACTTGTGCCTGTTAACTAATTTGCTCCCAAAAACGTGTAAATATGTTCTATTTAAGTGTCCCAAAGACGTATTTATACATTTTTTTTTTTATTTTTTTTTTATGCTAGAGCATACAGAAGGCATTGATGCAGCCTCTCAATTACAGAGAACGGGTGAAAAAAAAATGGTAGTAATTACAAAAACGACCAGCAGGTGGCAGCAGAGTATAATAGATCAGCCACAGAAGGCTTTGATGCAGCCTCTCAACTACAGAGAACGGGTGAAAAAATGGCAGCAATTACAAAAACGGCCAGCAGGTGGCAGCAGAATATAATAGATCAACCAGGGCCATGATGAAAACAAGCTGTTTCCCCGTAATTCTAAGCAGATTTGTGAATAATGATGAAACAGCTATATTCTAATGCTAATTGCTGCAAAACGGAAATGGATAGAAATTCACTTTTCTTTCCTGATGAAAGACGAAACTCTAATCTTTCTTTTGGTAGGTTCCATGGTTTTATATCAATAGAACACAATATCCTGTGGGGCTTGAAAAATCCGTCAAAATCCAGTAAAATCGCCGGGAGCTAAAGGGGTTGCTTCAGTGAAAATGGCTGAATTTAATCTTTACTTTTTTTACTTACACAGCAATCGAACTCTCAATCATCTAAAACACTTTGGGGCCTATTCACTAAAGGTTTGCGTCGCCTTTGCACCGCGCTAACCGGGAAAAATGGAGCAATCTGCGAGCGCCTAATTCACGAAATGCGCAGATGGGGAAATCCGTCACTAAGTGCTCTGCGATTGCGTCACGGTGCACCGGTGTTATTTGCGCGTATGTAAATTTGGTAATTTGCATACATTTGATGCAAAATATGCCCACCCCAATGCAAATGAGAATCATTGATATGCAGCGTCTAATTCGCTAACGCCAGCGCAAATAGCCACACCGCAAATAACATTTTTGGAAAGCATGTATTAACTGCTGCAATCTCGATCATGACAGCATTGCGTGCCATTTGCAGCACAACATCCACGGCAGATCACGGAGAGAGAGAGAGAGAAAAAAAGAGAGAGGGGGGAAATATTTCCGTGTTAGTTTAGGACACATAACGTAACCTGGGCTGATCGGCAATGGTGGGGAGGCATTTTAAGATCATTTTTACGTGCCAGATGCATACTGTACGCCCACGCCAACCTCTAAAAATATATTTTTAAAAAACGATCGCACCAATAATTTGTACTTTATGAATGAATGACGTCGTTGTCGTCCTCTCTGCTCTGTACAGCTTAATGGCGCTCTAAACGCTTACTCTCGTTCCAACCTCACTTTCTGATAATGTCATCTTTCTCGCAACTGTGACTATAACAACCATGTTCTTGGCGCAAATCCGTTGCCATGTGTGGTAAATCAGGTGCAAATTTGCTCCAAGCTGTCAGTTTTGTGGGCGTGTTTGCGCCGGTATATGATTAGAGCAATATTCTTAGTGAATAGGTGGGTAACTGGGCGCAGACTGCGTGTGCAGTTGTGGTGCAATATTTCGCGCTATTACCTGACGCAGCGCATTCTTAGTGAATATGCTCCTTTGTGTATTAGATACGCTATATAAATAAAGTTGCCTTGCTTGGAGGGTAAGCCCCGCTAGTAGAAAATGGGGAGCAGTTAGCTAGCTGGCTAACACCCAACTAGCTGGTAATTTCCTATGGCGCCAGTAAGAAGTTTCTCCTTTTCCCCCCCTCTCTCTCTAACTTTGGTTCTCAGGTTTTCCTTGCCTGGTTGGGGGTTTACGCCCAGGAAATGTCAATACTGTTTGTCAAATGCTGGCTTGTCAAGCCCTTTGATACTTTTTTTTTGTGATTGCAGGGGTATAAAAATGAACTTAATTTGACTTAACTGGAGCACAGTACAAAAGGAAGCTCCTGGTGGAAAAAAAGAAATTCAGTTTATTTCACGCAATTTGCTGGCAAACTTGAGGACATCTGTCTGCTAATTGAAGCTTGGCGAAATATGGTTAACGCACATCCAAAATGGCATAAGTCAATCAACCACTGGACTGTGTAATCTGGAGTGACCCAGTCAGTTTTGACCTCATCTAACTGATTGAGATACTGTAGCATGACCTCAGGAGAGTGATTCGATTCATCCTCCCTGTTGTGCAGTTCTGATCTACAACTACATGATGTGTTTGGTTGAGAAGGTTCATCCATCTCTTACAGCCTAAAGATTCACACAGTTTTTCCACCCTGCGCTGGACCATTTATGCTGTGTTCAGTAAAAATCTGGAAACGTAATGATTTGTGTGAGGTTTCTATTTTTGTGACTTCAATGAAGGTAAGATCACATTTAATGACAAATGTATGCAAAAATACAGGTACTGTAATTTCAAAGGTTTCACACACTTTATGTGATCATACAATAAGCCCTACAAAGCCAGTATTTTAATCTTTGAACAAATTCAAAATAATGTATTTATAATTAGTGAAAGAATAATATTTGAGAGCCTTTATTTAATGTCAACCTAACCTTGCATAGCAACTGGATCTGTGAAAATAAATGTTAACTCCCATTTCTCTCTCTCTTACGTTAAGTGTGAGAGTGTGATGTCATACTGACGTGTTGTGGGATGAATTGATCCAGTAATGGGACAAAGGGTTGTTCATGTCTTGGTTGTTAATGTCTGATAGTTTATCATCCCACAGGCAGTTCTCCTTGGAAAACAGGAAGCTGAGGAACTACGAATGACACAGGAGAGACTCATAAAAATACAGTACAATGTAATGGATTTGAAAAATGAAACGATAAACAAGAATGATATAGAAGTGTTATTTTCTTGAACATGCGATAAAATACCTCACTGATTGTGAACTCAGGATCGTTGGTTTTTCTCATGGTGTCATCAATGAAAGTGGTCATCAACTCTCTAACCTTATTGAGATCACAAGCCCATGACTCCTTCATCAATAGAAAGCAACACAGACAATTTGTTTTATTTCATAGACGTCGTTATCTAGTACCTCATGGTTGTTACAAGTACACGACTTAATTTCATAGTAAAAAGGAAAGAAGGCAATTGTTTTTTCTTATGCCTCCATTGGGTGACAGGATTCGGCGTGCCTTCTGACAACAGAAGAACACGTCACTCTCGGCCTCCAATTTAGTGTACTCCTATTTGAATAATCTGTGCTTGTGTAACCTTAGTTCATGGTTTTTTTTTGTATTAGTTATTTTTTGGGTAGGTTCATTGTAAATATCTTAATTGTAAATACAGTTTTGCCTTTGGCATGTTTTCTTTTGTTTTGTTGTAATAAATTGTCTGAGATCCTGCCACTAGTGGAGGAGTTCAAGTATCTTGGGGTCTTGTTCACGAGTGAGGGCAGATTGGCGCGAGAGCTCGACAGGCGGATCAGTGCAGCATCTGCAGTGATGCGGACTCTGTATCGGTCCATCGTGGTGAAGAAAGAGTTGAGCCAAAAGGCGAAGCTCTCGATTTACCGGACGATCTACGTTCCGACCCTCACCTATGGTCACGAGCTGTGGCTCGTGACCGAATGAAAAAGATCCCGGATATAAGTGGCCGAAATGAGTTTCCTCCGCATGGTGTCCGCGTTCTCCCTTAGAGATAGGGTGAGAAGCTTGGTCATCCGGGAGGGACTCGGAGTCGAGCCGCTGCTCCTCTGCGTTGAGAGGAGCCAGCTGAGGTGGCTCAGGCCTCTGGTTCGGATGCCTCCTGGATGCCTCCCTGGAGAGGTGTTCCGGGCATGTCCCACCGGCGGGAGGCCCCGGGGAAGACCCAGGACACACTGGAGAGACTATATCTCTCGGCTGGCCTGGGAACGCCTTGGAATCCCGCCGGAGGAGCTGGTTGAAGTTGTTGGAGAGAGGGAGGTCTGGGTTTCCCTCCTAAAGCTGCTGCCCCCGCGACCCGACTTCTGATAAGTGGTAGTAAATGGATGGATGGATGGATGGATGGATGGATGGATGGATGGATGGATGGATGGATGGATGGATGGATGGATGGATGGAAAAAACTGTAAATTGAGTAAAGCTCTGACCTTTTTATTTGTTGCCACCTTGGGGACCAAGCGTGATACAGATTGCCCCAATGCACACAGAACACTTTGGGGGTGTTTGGGTACTTCTGTCATATTTGTCATATTTAATTAATTTGGAATTTTTAGTGCAACCTTCAAAGCGCTCACACATGATTTCTGAGTATATTGAAATTCCTGGTGGTAGGATTGGTTTAGGTCTCATGGTAAATAGTGGAAACTTCAGCATTTTTCAGAGGTTTTGGATTTACCAATTAAGACCTTGCTATTTGTCGACTGCATCGGACCGATTATAAATTATGTTAACCATTGACTGTCAAGCATTGAAGCATCAGAAATAAATGCCCATTCCTGAGGACATTAAAAGGAAAGTTGTTGGATGTGCGCAAAAAAAAATACATCTGCTGGAATCATGACTATTTTTAGGTTTACATACCTTCTGCTGGTAGATAAGAAATCGCTGGAAGTCATGAAGCAACACTACGGAGGCATCAGGTTTATCTGTATTGCTGAACAACACAAGAGAGTGTACATAGTCAAACAGAGAATACATACTATCAGTGGTCGTGTTGCTTTTATATTTGTTTAGATCAGGGGTCACCAACCTTTTTGAAACTAAGGGCTACTTTTGGGAACTGATGAACTCATTTGCTCCCAAAAGCGTATAAAAAATTATATTTTAAATATTGCCATGGTCCCAAAAATATATTTATACGTTTATGGATTTTATTTTTTATTTATTAATTTTTTTATGTTGGAGCATACAGAAAGCAGCCACTGACCTGAAGAGGATGCTTAAAGCAATGGTTGTTATTACAGAAAACGACCAGCAGGTGGCACGAGAGTATAAGAGATCAACGAGGGCCATGTTGCAAAAAGCTCTTTTTCTCAGTGTTTTAAGCAGATTTGTGAATAATGATGAAACTTTGCTATATTCTAATGCTAATTGCTGCCAAAAGGGAACAGATAGAAATATACTTTTTTTTCCTGATGAAAGATTTAATAGCAATAGTACACAATATTCTGTGGGCCTTGCAAAATCTGTCAAATCCAGTAAAACCACCGGGAGCTAAAGGGCTTGCTTGAGTGAGTGAAAATAGCTGCGAGTGAATGAGTTAATATGAAGGGCTAGCTACCAGTTTGACACGCACGCTGTGACAGACTGTATCAATACCCAATACATTTTTTTTCCTTAAATCTCTGCAAGTGTTTCCATTATTAAATGTTCACTTCTACAACATTCCTAGTATATAACAACGTCCCATCACCGGTGACCTACAGAATGGACCCATAGCCTATACATGTGGTCCTTGAGGACAACCAGGTGTCCAAGTGCACCATGTTGGTGATCCCTGATTTAGATGTGCCAGATATAGTTTTACTTGCTCTGAGACAGGTGCTTACCCTAAAATAAAAGCGCAATCCTTTTTGAATTCTTCAAGGACCTGAATGAAAATTAAATTTTGCATAAATATCTTGGAAAGTACATGCATGCAGAGAATATAAAAATCAACTTGCCTCATTTTGTTCAAACATTATCAGATTGTAAAATTTGTGAAACTGTTCAAAATCCAAACGATCATGTTTTGCTCCCACCTCCTGTAAAGGAAAAGGATAAATATGCATAAATCAATCCACTTTCTATATACACTGCTTATCCTCATTGGGGTCATGGCTGTGCTGGAGCCTACCCAAGTTGACTTTGGGTGAGTAGTGGGGTATACCCTGCACTGGTCGCCAGTCAATCACAGGGCACATATAGACAACCAACCATTCAAATTCACACATAAGAACAATTTACGGAATTGTATACAGAACGGCGTAGGACAGCTGAGTTACAAAAAACGGCCTAATCAATATCAAATCGATTTTCCTTTTGAAGCCCGATATTGATTCATAAAACCAGCAATCGATTACTTTATACATCTGTTTCCCATAAATTCTTAAGAAAATTGAATTTTTAAGGCCAATTTTTTTTTATTTGTATCTTCCTGTTTTCTTGAAATGTACTGTTCACATGAATTTAAAAGTATTTTCTTACGTTTATGAAAGACCTGAATTATTGCATTTTAGGACAATTCAGAATCTTTTTCATTTAAATTTACAATGATTGAATTACATTATGAACATATTTTCACCTCATGCTGATGCCAATGTATGTAACTTAAGAGATTCTAACATTAATTACTTTCATTAATAAACTAAATCATTTGACAATTACTGCCTCTGCAAAATTTACTTTGGAATTTAATATTTGTGAAGTTTATATCATGTCCTTGACATTTAAGAAGAATTGATGTGTCATAATTAATCGATATTAGACTGAATTGAAGTGAATTGAAATCAAATCGATACCCAGCCCTACGGTTTAGTAACATGTTAGATTTACTCTGTAACGTTTACTCTGTAACGTTTACTTCAGTAACGTTTGAGATAAAGGTAGTGCCATAAAAATGCCGTATGCCTACCTTTTGTATACAGTAGGGAGCAAAGGTTTGGGCATTAAAAGTTACAACTTTTATTGTTGTGCATAAACAAGCCGACAAAATATGGGAAAATCTCCAAAATGCATTAAATTACAGATGAGACATTCTTACTGTATAAACATGCCCAAAAAGTTCGGTTTGACAGTATTTGCAGCATTTACACTTTTAAAATAACAGAACATTTTAGAAACAAGTTGTGTGGACCAATGAGATTAAAATACAACTTTTGTCCTTGGCTTGTTTATGCACAATAATACTTGGCTGGTGTGCGCAAACTTTCCATCCCCACTATATATGGAGAAGGACATCACATCTTAAATCGTTTATATAGTATAGTTATCATTTGAAGTAAATGAAAAAGTTAAGAAAAGGCTAACAAAAAAAATACCAGGAATTTGTCTTTCAGCGAACGAACACTGGTGGGCTTGTAGTTGAGCAAAGGAAGAAGAGTCTTTAGCTCCTTCATGGATATGCTGTAAAGATCATATAACAGGACGGTCACATGCTAGTCATGGCTACTCTTGTACTGTAACTACAATTTGAGGAACCATTTCAATCAAGTAAATAAAGGGCAGAGAGAGGAGGAAGTGTACCTGTTTGTCTTTGTCTGGTTGACAGAATACATCTTTTTTCTGAGCCAGCTTGGAAAAAAATAAATAAAAATACTGTAATGTACTGAATTATGACATTGGCTACTGTGAAATATGGGTGTGTGTTTGTGTGTATAACTACCTCTCAATCAGAACTGGAGTAGGAGCATCCAGTGTTTCTTGAACTAACATTTCAAGTCCAATCAGCCATTTATACGCGTCATCCACAGAATCAGCTAGGGGGGGAAGGGAAGGGGGGTGGGGGGGCACAATAATAACCAAACTTATTAACAGTACAGTCACCCAAAGTCACTTTTTTTCTTCTTCTGCCCCCCGCCCCCATTTTCCCGTTATTCATAGAAAACGAATATTGAATGTTTATTAGCGATTTAAAAAAAAATAATTTTTAGGATTACATTTTTTCCCCCCAATACTTTTCAGTGGGAGTCTTATACGTGGACCCTATCCCCCACTTCCAAAAGAAAGCCTCATAAACAAATCACACGATCTTTGTACTGCCCCACAACTTCAACACTCATCACACAAAGATGTACATACATACCTAACCTATACATGCAATCATACTGTACTTGATCCAAAGATCCCGCCCAAATTGGGCGCAGGTTAAAATAAACTGATCTGGAAAAAGTAAAAAAAAGTTAAAAAAAAGTTTTAAAAAAAGTTAAAAAAAAAAAAAAAAAAAAGACTCAAATGGCTAGCAGCAACGCCATATTACATCCCACGTCATGAGGCGGACTCTTCAAGTGATAGCAACTAGACCAACGTATAGTGTATTTGAGGCAGCTTTCAATATCAGTCTAATTTGGCAATATCGATTCGGACTGCTTCGCCCAACAGATTAGATATAGTGCATCCTTATGCAGTATATATGGGAACCTCTGCACAAATGCACAAATCTACAAACATTTGATATCTCCAATATATAATATTCATACTCACCTCCCAGGCTTAAGGTGTTGAGAACAAACTGTGAGCCATAGAAGATGGTAAAACAAGTATTTTCATCATGTTTATCCTTGCCATCTTTTAACCGCTCAAAGTCTTTCGAATTTCTCCCTGGACGAACCTCTCGGATCTCAAATAGTTCCACTGAAAGACAGAAGGACACATTTCCAAGAGTCAGTCATAATAATTGTGTGACATGAGCAGTCACCCATCCATCCATCCATCCATTTTCTTGACCGCTTATTCCTCACAAGGGTCGCGGGGGCTGCTGGCGCCTATCTCAGCTGGCTCTGGGCAGTAGGCGGGGGACACCCTGGACTGGTTGCCAACCAATCGCAGGACACACAGAGACGAACAACCATCCACACTCACACGCACACCTAGGGACAATTCGGAGCGCCCAATTAACCTGCCATGCATGTCTTTGGAATGTGGGAGGAGACCGGAGTACCCGGAGAAGACCCACGCGGGCACTGGGAGAACATGCAAACTCCACCCAGGAAGGTCCGAGCCTGGACTCGAACCGGAGACATGAGCAGTCACATTTTAGCAAATAAAGCCTGTTAAAAGCAATAGCTTGAATTCTGTATGCAACTCTCACATCAAGGGGCCAAATCAATCTTGTCTAGGGCGTGACATTGATCATATGTACTGGTCTGTTCATGCATTCTTTCCATGGCTGTTTTCTTCCGTATTTCTGGTGTGTCGTCTTTTGCTTTTCAGCAGATGCAATAGCTACTAAGACATTTGCTTCAAAAAGTGCAGTTTTGCTTCCAAAGAGGTGTCCATCCTTTCTGAAATTTGTAGTAGCTAAAACAATTCCAGCACAGTTAAAAATACGCAAAAGTTGTTAAGAACAAAACCTTCCTGCTAACGATCATCTACTCAACTGGCAGGTAAACATCTCAACCAGTGCCAGCCCAAGCCTCCATGGGGCCCTAAGCAAAATTTGATTTTGGGGCCCCCTATCACTCCCAATAATAGTGATTATTGGTCATCTACACGATAAACTTATTTCATGTTCTAGTCTTTCATTATGAACACCATTGTAAAGCTATATGTGAAAATTGTTGTTATTAGCTTGCAATCCACAATGATTAAGGCCACCAAAGTAGACAACTGGTTTGCAAACTTGCAGACAAATCTTGCAGGCAAATTCAGCACATCCCCCTTCTGGCCACATAGAGCCCCAAAGAGAAATTTGTCATGTTTTAATCTGAAATGTTAGCAAATTCAGCAACACGATCAGCCTGGGACTGATTTACACTGGTACAGTATTAAGATGGACACAGAATGTCATCTAGGCCAAACAACATAATTAAATAAGTCAGTTGTTTATTGTAAACACATTTTTATTTATTATGTTTTGAATAAAATACAATAGAAATTTTTCAAAAAGACATCAAATGCATAAAGAAATACCAAACATACTTAAATATTGATATTAATGAACAGAAATACGTGAAACAAGAAAATAATGTTATTTAAATAAAATTGTTTAACTCATTCACTCCCAGCCATTTTCACAGAAGCAATCCGGTTCGCTCCCGGCTGTTTTACTGAATTTTGACTGATTTTGCAAGGCCCACAGAATATTGTGTTCTCTTGCTAAAAAAGCATGGAACCTATCAAAAGAAAGATTAGAGTCTCTCCTTTCATCATGATAAAAAAGTATGTTTCTATCTGTTTCCATTTTGCAGCAATTAGCATTAGAAGAGAGCTTCATCAAGAGTTTCATCAGTTTTCACAAATCTTAAAATTCGTAGTAATTTAGCTTTTTTTTTGTAGATGGCCCTGGTTGATCTCCTTGGCTCTGCTGCCACCTGCTGGCCGTTTGTGTAATAACTACGACTTCTGCAACTGTTCTTTGCAGTTGAGAGGCTGCAACAAAGCCTTCTGTATGCTCGAGCATTAAAAAAAGAAAAGAAAAAGAAAAACGTATAAACATTTAAAACATTTAAAAAAAAAATACATTTACACGTTAATGGGAGCAAATGAGTTTTAATTAAAAAATATATATTTTGGTAATTCTATCAGAAATTATGTATATGTAAAAATGTAAAGAACTTTAAATTAAAAAGGGTAGAAATAATCCACAGCAATCCAAATATTTGGCTCTCTATTCAGGATTATTCTTTTCTGTGGGAGTGGTATGGTACGTGCCTCGACGGGAGTGAAAATACACTCCCATGTCACCCTCAAATACAGCATGGCTGCAGCCACGGATGCAGACACAGGTTAAGGACTAGCATGAGCAATGTGTAGCGCAGAGAGAGGGGGGGGGGGGGGGGGAGAGAGAGAGAGAGAGAGAGAGAGAACTACACTGTCAATTTATTTTCTCCAGAAACAAACATTTGACAGTATCTCTGCACTCCTCTCGGAGACCCTTAATGGTCACTGACACCCTAAGCAGCCGCATAGTTCGCTTAATTATGCCTTGGGCCGGCCCTGATCTCAAGCTGTTAAGTAGAAACAAACACCTGTGGATAAAGCCAAACTGTTTCATGGGTTTTACTGTCAGAACCTGGATTCCCCAACCTTGATGACAACATGGTAGCATTTTGAAAAACTTTTGACTGTTAAGAACAAGTACAGTATTACAGCTAATATAATGACAAAGTACTTACGGACACCATCAGTCTTCTCAGCGGTGCGTGTCCAGGCCACCTGACGCGTTTCCATAATTACTTGAACAGTGAGCCTCTCTGCCTTTTGTCTGAAGACTGTCATGACCATGCCCATCTCCATTTCCCGTTTGATCATACTCTTCCTGTACTCAGTCATTTCTCCCTGCTGCCCCCAATGTGCCATCTCTCCAGCCTTGGAGGAACAAGAGGGACATAAACAGTTCGACCAAGACAGGTGATCACAGAGATCCTGCTTATAAAACTAGTTTGAAGTTGAAGTTTGAAGTTTATTGAACATATGCATATATACACGTATAATTATATAAACACATAAAGTTAAAAGTAAAAAAAATAAAAGAAACATCCTATAAATATCTATGTATATGTTCAAGGGAGTAGGAAGAAGTTGAAAACTTATCCAGTCCTACCCCTTATTCTTCATATCCTATCACTTATTTATAATAAATTACATTTTTAATAAAAGAAAATATAATGCTACTCGTATAAAAAAATAAAATAAAAATAAAAATAAAAATACACAATAGTAACACACATATATACAAATTTCATTACACTCATATTAATACATCAAAGAAAAATAAGTAAATGAATAAATCATTTCTACAATCTTCTTAACTCATATCTGATTTAAATAATAATATTGAACTTTACTTTTAAACATTCTTTTAAATTCAACAATAAAATTCAATAAAACTAGTCATTACTGACATAGTGTATTCAAGCATTTGTGTACCATATTGTTTACTTGTTAGATGTGCAACATTCAAAGCTTTGAGAAGTACAAGGTTTTACAAAATGTGGTCATATGCACCATGTTGTAGCTCACTTTTTCTAATACAGCAGTACTGTATACAGTAGGCTATACATTTGAACTTTGCCATGCAATGGCCAAAGACGAAACAAATAGTGTTTTGTTTTCCTTTTGCATTGTGTTTCTGCTACTATGTGAAGCATTTGGTCCCCTCACCCTTGATTATTCTGGCTTTTTTTTATGTGCACTTCCAGTCTGTACACTTTCAAGTTTGGCTCTGACTCTAATTTCAAAACGTAAAGTGTGTTTTCCCATAATTCTATTCTTCACTTATACACCCATGGCTTACACAACAATGGCAGACAAAAGCAAATTGTTTCAACACAATAATTCTAAAATCGTGCTCATAGGTTTTCAATATACCCAGGCATATTTTTTAAGATGTGTAGCATTAAAGAAAACCTGAGTCAAATTTAAATTATACGGCATTTCAGAATAAAACATAAGAAATAAATAACAATCTGATGGCCCCCGTTGTTATTTACCAAAATTTGCTGATAAAGTAATTCACAAATTTTGCCAAATCTTGAAAGGTTCTGAGCACAGCTGAGTATTCTAACGGGGAGCTGCACCTGCCAAAGCTATTTGACAGAACAAGTGTCTACGTTTTTACGAAGGCGAGACTTTTTCGAGCGACAACACAAGTCTCCTTTCACAGCTACATCGTTGAAACAGGAAATGCAAATAGCTAACTTAATGATACATTACTTAGTTGGCCCAATGAGGTTACAGGGCGAGATTGTGTAAGGTCTTGCCTCGAAACGCTTCGAAATTAAACTTTTAGTCGTCATCTTGTCTGTTTCTCCACCCGCAGCCCCTGAATTTATAGCATTGCAAAGTTAAATCAAGAGGAAATGACCAACGCAACCGTCTTTCAATGTTGGCCATTGTCAGCTTGATCATGCTGTATTGTCTCGACGGTGCCAAAAAAAAAAAAAAACTTCCTCCTCTCTCTTCGCGCATTTAACGCGACGCTCTCACAAATAGGCATTTGAGTTGTATTCTTACCTCGCACGTACCCGATCCTTTAGACGGCACACAGTAATATATGTCCTCCAATTATTTAATCATCTTTTCAACAATTGTCAAATGAAGCTCCGAGCGACAGCGTGTGTGTTGACAATGACAGGCACAAGGGCTGTTAGTTCCTCTATCTGAGTGTACAAGGAAGTGAAGTCAACTTGCAATACTATAGCTACATAAGACTAGATTGAAAAAAAAGAAAGAAAAAATAAACTAGAAAATAAAAGAAAGAAAAAGTCTGGAAGCAAGGGCGATAGCTGCAAAATACCAGTGTTCAGTGTGTCTTGTTAACTCCTACTGCAAATTACTTTTGACAAAGATACAGTTCTATAGTATTCCATCTCAATCAACCAATCAGAAAAAAATGACTCGTTCACAGTACAGAAATCCCACGCGCTCTCTCTCTCTCTCTCTCTCTCTCTCTCTCTCTATCTCTCTCTCCTGTTCCTTCATTTGTCTCAACAAATTAAAAAGGACACATTATAGAAAACTGACTTTCTAACTGTATACAAATTGTTAGATCTCTGAATTTCTTGGCTAACTGTTACTATAGGTTCAATAGCAACAGGACTTTCACGTAACAAATGGCCACCCCGAGATGGATAAAAAAAAAAGGGTGGATTTTGTTGTTGCACAAACACCATCACAATACTGTGCTGACTTGAGACTATGAGCGGGTGCATAGAGAACTTTTCTTTTCTTTTTTAAGTTGCGCTCCCCTTTAATAAGACGAATCACTGTTGGAAGAAGTGGGTCCTCCTCAAAAGCCGCTTGCCTATGCAGAACTCTCCATAGCAACGCCTGCAGGAAGGTGGCCCACCCCAGTCAATCGGTGCAGAATCTGAACCTACACCAGCATCACATGTACAAAGAAGCAATGCCCAAAAGAGCCATAGGAGCATAAAGAACACATGGGGGCAGTCTCGTCACAAAGACAGGACCAGAGGGGAATAGGCAAAAATTGTCGTAAAGTAGGAGTACCGTTACAAGTATTGTTTTATTTTTAAATAAATAAATAAATAAATAAACAAACAAACAAATATGGCTCATCATCATGTAAAGGTTAAGACTTTAGAGTGAGAGTAAACAAGTATTCCATGGTGGAATAAAACTACTCAACTACTAACTGGTCAGTAACTTCTGATTTATTTATTTTTAAATCAGAGCATGAACATCAACAGAAAAAAAATATAAATAACTTCAGATATTGGCCAATCAGTATCACTAAGTCCAACTAAAACGATAATAAATTAAGTCTATAAAATAACATAGAAGGTTCACCACAAGAAATGGTCTTAAATTAACTTTCCTTTATATACTTGTGAATTAGCACAACAGGTTCACAGGAAGACAGTGTATAAAGTCAATGAATGTGTGGCAAGGGGAGTTCTGACGCTTCTGTCACACTTTTACTCAGTACATGAGTCACTTTGAAAGCTGTGGGTGAATACCAACGCTCTTAATTGCAATGTTCTTATCTCCTCACTCCTCACGCCTTGAACATGACATAATTGAAATTCTTTCTCATTGCACCATATTAGGGAGCATATCTGTTATCCAACTGCCTTTTTTTTTTTTTTTACCAATACCAATACAGTACTGTTAATTTATGCAGCAGTGGCATAACCCTTGAATTGGAAGCTGGTCTCAAATTTGTTAAGAACTGTGTATCTTCACTAATGGTATTTAAAAATGAGGATGCATCCTGTATGTAATCTATAGGTTACGTTCTCACTGTGAAAAGTGGTCCAGCTGGATAGAGCACACACTTCTGCCGAGCTATGCGGAAAAGGACTCCCCAGCATGAACCAACCCACTGGGACAAAGGCTGGCTTATTTGCATGAGATGGCTAGCCGCTTAAACAGCTTGATTAAGCTTCACTTAAGCTTGATTTTGCTTTCTACATGTGTATATCCTTGAGGTGTTTTGACAAAAGTAAGTCAAGGACATGCTATTAAGACTGGGTCATCTTCAACCATTGCCTTGCAGTGTGAACACGGTCTACGTATGTTTGTATGACTACATATAGATGGTACTGCATCCACTTACAACATACAGTACAAGCTACTTAGACACTGTCAGGCTTTGCTTTCTTAGTTGACCACAATAACAGGATGGGAAGATGTGGAATCACCGTTTAAAGGTAGATTAACATACTGCAGATGATGACAAATTTCTGATTTGCACCAGCCCTAGCTTTACGGTACCCAGGGCCCAGCTAAATTGACCAGTTTGACCCTTATTGCTTCTAGTCCTCATCTGGCTCACGAAGACCCTGACTATGCAATTTTTTGCCTGTCATCTCCATCATGGCCTGGACCTCTGGATCCATGTCCAAGACACTCCTCTTACCCTCACCTTCCTCACCCTGAAACAGAAAATAAAAACAACAGGATTACCTGTACTGGTATTTGTTTGTTTTAGAGGTTGGAAATGGAAACAGACAACTGATGATGGTGATCAGAGAAGTACAGTATATTAATAAGCCTAGCACACAAAAATTTGTATGGTACTATGCGTCTACTATGTTCTACTTCATACAATGCATAATATACTAGATGGAAGATGTCTGTTTGCACTGAAATGCTAGTTTACATCTGCACAAAACACAAAAATTAGTACTGAGTTAAGTTTCAAAAGTACAAAAGTAATATTAAAAAAAAGAACACTTACAATACTTAGAAAAATATAATACAGTAACTTTTTGACAGTGACTTTTGGAAAATAAAGGAAACAACAACAACTGAAAACAGCACAGCATAGTTTATACACGCATTAATATCTAATTATGCGATATCTTTTCCCATAATAATCTGCTCAAATAAGTATAGTTAGCAATTATATAAAATCATCTTACCTATAACAATAAACATAAACAGATGTACTACAATAAGCTAATTCCTTTAATCACCAGTTGATTAGCCAAGATTAGCCAATTTTTTCGTTAATTTTAGAGAATACAGCTAATGATTTTAATAATTATGTGGATTTCTTTTTTTTTTATTGCTCAATTAATAGGATTCAAACATATAGTTTTCATTATACATGATACTTTATTCAAAAGAGGACAGGCTAAAAGTGGTATATTTGAGGTACATTGGCCGTTAGATAAAGAGAATTATTTGGAGTTAGAGATTATTTCCATTTAAAACGAGTGAGGGGTAAAGAGTCTGTCCAGACCAGCAAAAACAGTATCATGTTTAATTGATTTGTTTGTTATTGGCATTATTTCTGTGGTACATTCTATTTTTATTTTCTGTCATGGCTGCAAAAAAAAAAAAAAAAAAGATAGCATTTGTCTTCCGATCATGATGAAACTCATTTACCTCCTCTGGATCCGAGGGCTTTCCTACTGCCCATACTTCCATTGAGTCCAAAATAAAGTCCTCGTCCCTTGAGAGTTGAGGGCTTCCAAAGGTTGTACACTTTGGCCGTGCACGGCTGTGACCTTGCCCAAAATCACTATCCAACCATAGTCCAAAGTAACCGTGCTGACCGCCCATGCCCTGATTAAAAAATAAAAAAAAATAAAAAATAAAAATAAAAGAAACCAGAAAGAATGACCAAGACACATTTTAAAGTGGAAGTCAACACCCCCCAAAAAAATTCTTGACAATAATATGTTCTAATATGCAGCCCCACTAGTCTAAATACGGTATTCTGGTTAATATTGCCTTAGTGTAATATTAGTTAAGCCGCAAAATCCAGCAGTTTTTATCAATATCAGAAGGCAGCCATTTTGCAACAAACTGTCGAGTGAAAATGACCAATCACAGCTCAGTTTCAGAGGAAAGGTGAGCTGTAATTGGTCGTTGCCTGAGCAGCGAGCAACTGTGATGTCATTGTCAGTCACCAAGTGGCAAAATGGCCGCCCCCTGAAATGATAAAAAAAGGCTGGATTTTGCCACTTAACTCATATTTCACAAATGTAATATTAATCAGAATGGTATGTTTAGACAAGTGAGGTCACATATAACATATTATTGTTAATAAATGTTTAAGGTTTACTTTCGCTTTAAATACTTTATGCAATTGAATTGTTAAAACAAATAAAGCATGACTGAGGTTTGAGCAAAGAAAGATTTACGACAGTAAAAAAAAAAATTAAGAAGGACCCTGTTGGAAATTATACACATGCACACTGAACGTCAAAATGATTAGCACCCTTCACATCATCATCCAAAGTTTTTAATAGTTCACAAGAACAAAGGCAACACCTGCATGAAACCACATTTTGTTATTATTTAACAGATACGTTCTCATAAACTAAGGGGACATTTTGGTCATGTTCACCAAGTCTGTATCCCAAATTAGTAGCCCCAATCAAGTTATACTTGTACGACAGTGTGTGCTGTCAGGTTTTGTCTCACCAGTCCGTTGGGCATGGTCTGCTGATTCTGGTTGAGGTACATAAAGTGTTGGTTGTAACCCGTAGCTGTATAAACGCTCAGTCTGGGGAACACAGAGAACAGGAAACATCTGGAGTCACCTGCACAAGCACCAACACATACACACACAACACAAAGACACAATGAAGATTATGGCAGGAAGGCCAAAAGACTGTCCAACAATATTCAAATTATTGCACAATAAATTCTTTTAATTTTTCATTTTTATCAGCTTTACCACAGTTTTGTTACTGCCCTTAGTTGTCCTGACTGTGTTTTGTTTGTGGCAAATGTCTGATGTTTGGTTTTATTTGACTTAATTTGAACTGATGCAAGATGCAATCGGCATGTAACTACAGTGTTTTTGTTTTATTTGAACTGATGAAATCAGCATGAAATCAGCGGCTAGTTCCAACTGGTCAGAAGCTATGTGGTGTCAGGAATGTTTAATATCTTTCAACTAGTAAGAAGCTATGTGATATCAGAAGCTATGTGATGTTAGGAATCTTTATCGGCATGTAACTATGTGATGTCAGGAATCTTTAATCGCTTTATCTGGTCAACAGCCAATCAGATAATTCTATGTCAGTCCTGTTAGCCATATGTCTGGCCACAGCCAATCGGATCCATTCGCTGTCTAAGTCTGACAGAGAAGTGTGTCTCTGCTGATTTAATCATCTGTCCAGCTAGCCACTTGCTCCTCTGTTCCTTGATGCCTTCTCATTGTTTCTGGTCTAGTCAAGATAGTTCCTTGAATCCTCGCCTTTTGATGTTTTGCGAGTAAAGTGTTAAACTCTTATTTGTGTCTGCGTTTTTGGGATCCAACCCCAGAACATAACACTAGTGAAATATGATTTTATCATTTTGACCACAAATGGTGTCAATGATTTTTCAAGTCTTCTTTTTTTTTGGGTTCTAAATCAAAATTTTGATCCCCTAAAATATATCCATCCATCCATTTTCTACTGCTTATCCAGAGATTGGTCGCGGGGGCAGCAGCTTTAGCACGTGCACCCAGACTTCCCTCTCCGCAGCCACTTCAACTCTCCCAGGGGAATCCCAAGGCGTTCCCAAGCCTGCCGGTGGGATATGCCAGGATCGCCACTTTTTTTTTTTTCTTCAATTGAATTGTAAAATTGTGCAGGTCACATAGCGACCAAGGACAATGTCACTGAGGTTTTCATTTTTGCTTCTATAAATAATTGTGCAATACATTAACAATCAGAGAGATCCGCTTCTCACCCTGGAATTGCGGTTTCACTTCCCAGCTGAGGGAGGCAAAACCCCCAAAAACATGCCCCTTCGTGTCTTTGATGAGTAGCAAGGTGGGCCCACACTTGGTGAGACCTGCCATCATCCTTGTGAAGCTCTCGCCATGCAGCCGTGTGGAAAACACAAGTCTCCAGGGTGCATTATATCTGTCAGGCAGCTGCAAAGTTGAAACATTTGCATGGGATGAAGTGATATGACACAATCACAACACTATTATTGTGCATAAAAATATTGATTAAAATTATTGGTATTGTCACAATATTACTTAAATAAATACAAACAGGTGGAAAACAAGCACACAAAAAAATCACAGATACATTTATAGCACCAAAATTATTGCAACACATTACTGTATTTTTTTAACACAAAACATGAAATCAATAACCTTCTTTATTGGTTGTTTCAACATTAGAAATTGTAAAAAGCAAAGACTAACGTTCATTTTTATTCATAGACCTACAAGATCTATGAGAAGACAGTGATATACGGAACACGCTTGCTTTCTTCAAATATAATTTTTTTTTTTGTTTTAGTCAATTTCACGCTAGCAATTTAAACCTCCAGAAAATGACTGCACATCAGATTGTTGCCCGGGTTTAACCGTCAGTTAAAGACTTAGACTTGACTTTATTGATCCCTTTGGGATGGCTCCCTCTGGGAAATTTACATGTCCAGCAGCAATGAGAACAGATAATAAAATAAAAAATAATTTAATCAATCAATAAATAATTAGTCATATAAATAAATAAAACTGAATATATCTGCACTCAAAATCAAGTGGCTCGATTCAGACTCGGGTGCAAAGAAATGTGATTAGGACAACCCAAGTCAGACACTAACCTGCGGAGCAAGAAACATGAGGGTGGGAATATCCAACAGACACTGTAGATCTTTCCAGGGTGTCTCTTTACAAGGAGGCAACAGAGGCTGGATTGGCCGAACACTTGGCCAAACTTTTAGTCCTTCAGCTATCAACATCTCCAGGAACAAAGATATTTGGGGTACTCTAAAGATCCAGTCCTCCAAACAGGCAACATCATAGCCTCCCTGTTCTTTAAAAAAAAAATGAAAGCAAATATTTTCATCACAATCAACTCTACTTTTTTCATAAAACACTTTTAAAAATAACACTAATTGCAGCTGAAAAAAAAAAGTGCATGGTTAAAGATCGGAAATGAAACATAAGACAATAATAAAAAAAAAAAAATGTATTGATGATAAAAACAACAATAATAAATGTTCATTTCGAATTAAAATAATATGTATATGTTATATTAAAAACAAAACCAGTATGTATCTTACACTACTGCAGCACATCGACTTTGTCTTTAGAATCAC
The DNA here is from genome assembly GCF_051991245.1 of Festucalex cinctus. Taxonomy (NCBI): domain Eukaryota; kingdom Metazoa; phylum Chordata; class Actinopteri; order Syngnathiformes; family Syngnathidae; genus Festucalex; species Festucalex cinctus. The sequence goes on from NC_135413.1 coordinate 4,981,601, forward strand.
AAGAATAACATACTGTACATTTGCCAGTTGAGTTTACCTGTGGGTTTCAGTTCTGAACACATCTGCTCTGCCAAGAGTTTGCCACACTGAGACCCATCACCCATTTTGTCTGGTTTCCATCCCTGAAGGAGTCCTTTGGAGACCAGAATCTGAACTACAGCGGAGATCAGGTCTTGTAAGAACTATGAAAAGAAAGCATGTCTAAGATCAATATGAAAATAATTCTAATTCAACTGACCCTTTTCTCACCTCTGTTACTTGCTCATAGGTGACAACCTTGGAGCATGCTTCACCCCGGGACATAGCCATAACAAGAGGCGCTCGTTCTTCTGCAGTACCCTTCAAGGTGTCTGCAAGGAAGATGACTAATTGCTCGCGACACACTCCTGAAGTGGCAGATGTACTGACTTTGCCAGCTGCTGGGGTTCCTAAATCAATACTACGCATGCACTGGTATGATCTCCTGACCATGGAATCTGGTGCCACCATGCACATAGAGGACTGGAAAAACAGAACGGTCAGCTTTTCAATGTGAATATACAGTATCTATATTTTTCATATTAATGCAATGCTATGGTGACTAAGACTTAGAAATATTTTGTTTATTTGGGAGATTTGAATCATATGGATACCTGCACCATTTCAAAGGTGAGAGTGTTTCCTGCTGATGTTTTCTTTTGTGCTCCTGCAGGGATCGCAGCATTGTCCTGAAGACGGCCAAACACGCCTTCAATCACTGGCCGATCTTCAGGACGGAAGCGGGACAGTCGCTTCTGCACCACCACACTATCAGTGTTGCCCATGGTATGTCACATTCGTTGCATCGTGCTTGTGCTAGTTACAAAAATATTTTTTGTGAGTCTCATTTGCAAGTTTCGTGGTCGTCAGTCCTCTGATTACATGTTAGCTTCCAACAAGATCATCCTCAGGGCGCATGAAATTAAGACAAGAAAGTTCCTGAGACAACTCAGATAAGATGGCGGTTTGAGAACGACTTCTGGATCACACTCGACAGCATCCAGTAGAAAAGGGCAGGGAATGTTTCAAACAATACGAGACACACAGTCACGGACACAATTTGCCCGATAGCAGCTGACTGTCACCTCGAATTACCAGTGAGACACATAACTTCCGGGCACTGCGAACGTGACACAAATACTAGCCGGTAATTGGTCAAATGACGACTAGCTTTTTCGTGATTGGTCAATGAAGACAGTATAGGCGGGGGAGATTACTTTAAAAGAACGTCTTCTTTGTAAATGTTCGCTTTTATTTTGTTCATTACTGGTGGTAGGCTATTATGTTTGGAAACAGTCATTAAAAATAGAAAAACGACTGGTTAGTTTATTTTCGTTTTAAAATAGAAACACCAGAAATACAGCCGTTTGATTTTCTAATTTCTTGTTTGTTCATTGGAACGATCGTGAAGGTAAGTTCATGGTTTTCAATTTTAATTTCAAAAACGAAAATACGGTACATAAACGCAAATAAAAACAAAACAAAAAACAGCCTATGTATTTGTTTTGGAATACCGGAAGTTGTCACCGACAGCATATCTCATACTGACCAGGAGATGGCGGCAACGTAGCGCCCGAAGACGATTGTGTATGCTCCATCGTCATCCTTATTGTTTTTTATGTGTATTTATTTATCAAACCATCAATTGTATTTATTTATTTATTAATTAATTTATTGATTTATTCATTTATTTGCATCTTCATATCAAATTCCACAACAATGCAGAAAAGTGACATTTCTGAACATCCGGGCATTTCTGATATTTCCGCAATGCAACGGTTTTCTTTACACGGTGAAAACAAACGTTGTTTTTGCCTGTGACTACTAGTACAGTATACAAAAAAAAACCAGCCAGATTGTTATAGTATTCAAACGACATTTGATCACATTTTGAAATGAAAATAATCATCACAAATCAAATTCTAAGAATCCAAAGTCCAACGATTTTCAATGAGCGTAGAGCTTCCTTTCACTAAGACTGCCATTTTGACTTGTGATGTCATATAAACTCGGAATTGTAGAAAATTGTAGACCGTGGGCCATGGGGTAAAAATGGCTTCCGTTTTTAAGTTTTGTGATTGACTACCAGTGAGGGTGGGGGTGGAAATTTGCACACAAAAAAAAAAAATGTAACAAAAAAAATAGACACTCGAATTAAAAGAACCTCCTAAAGAACATACTTTTTATCACACATGTAAATGTTGCACATTAGCGAGTACCGGTCCACTAAGAAAGTCATTTGCATGCCTCCAAATAGCTGCTAAATCAGTGGGCTCTTAAGCTGGGTTCGCTCAAATACCAGGGTTTTGGTAAGTCAGTGTCAAGGGTTTGGCGGAGAGCAAGACACACACCCGACTCATATGATTCGTGATGACACCGGACATCATCGGGTGTTGCATTGCTTGGCCTGTCTGTCTTCCATACGTAGTCCAATGCAGAGAATGTCAGGATCTCGAAGGCAGGGCAGGAATGTCATACAGGAAGTGGTCTCGATTTAGACTTCCGCTTCCGCGGTGATGAGTGTTGTGGCGCTTATTGTGCAGACAAAAACAGGGTAGTTCTAAGTTCTTGTTTGGACTTGATTTTACTCTTTCAGACTCAAATACAACACATGTTGCTGTTTTATTTTAACAATCCAAGGATTTAGGTTCGACCATGCTAAATGTTCTGCTTATCCCACTGAAATTTTAAGTTAAAGGCCGCTGTGCTATGTAAGAGGAAAATAGTTTGGAGCTTTTGTGAATTAATCATTGGTGCTTCCTGTAAATCTGTGTTCATTTAATTTAAATTTTTGAACGTTGATGGCTCTGACTGTTTTTGTGCTGTTTCTGCGTGAAGTTGGATAAAGAAATGGGGTGAACAGAAAATTCCCAAAACATGCCCGAGAAAATCTAATCTGAGTTGACACATCAGCATACAGCCTTTAGAAGTACTAAAAACCACAACAACCCGATGGCATAATTAATGCATATTATGCTCAATTTAGAGAAACATTGAAGTACATTTAATGCTATCCAACATCTTGAATGCAGCAAAACTCCCAGTAGGCTAAACTCCTTTCCCCTGCCCCTCCCTCCCACTCACCACCATCCTACTTAATTCTCTTCCACCCACAGCCCTCCCTTCCTGCTGGACTCTCACTGGGGAAATGTCTGGGGGAGTTGGCATAATTTAGAGAAAAGCTATCAGGAGAATGGATCACTGCTATTTCTCCTTTCCTTTTCCTTATTTTCCTCATATCTGTCATGGGCGGACAGGCGGCCGGAATCACAATGTCATCAGACGATCATAGGAATATTGGTAGCAAACCAGAAGGTAATGCTAGACAAACACATGTTATTGAGTGAACACTCTCTCTTCGTCAGCATAGAACAGACAATAACTCAGTCGAAGATTTTGCTTTCGAACCAGGGGTTGGAATGTTGCTGGATAGATTGTTTTCATTGCATTCAGATACTTCACCATGTGTCAACAGTCTGGCATCCTATTGTCATTCAGCCTGTAAATGCTGTTGTGTCTATTCCACGCTGTTGTTGTACGGAATCAGTATCTTGACAGGAAGTGCCATAGTTTATTGTTTTGTATTATCATGGATCAAATGGATTTAGTTCCTTGGATTTACTATTGGAGTGAGTTGAATGCTAAAGAATTCTAGGAGTTATGATTAATTTATCGGGGCCAGACACAGTTGCCTTAATTAATACAAGTGAATGGTAGAGATCAGTGTTCATTTTAGTGGCCTGTCATTGCCGCTTTACTTAAAACGCTATGGCTATACTGCATCAAGATCACGAGAGAAAAAAAATAATAACCTCCATTCTTCTATTTGGTACAGATGACACAATGGTAGACCCTGATGTATGGCCAGAGTTGGAGAGGGCAGAGCATTTGGCCCGCGGGGCTGCATTGAAGTGGGCATCAGGGGTTTTCTGTCGACCTGAACATCTGAAGCGACTCAGCCAGTACAGGAAGAGAGAGAGTCAAAGAACTGCTTCCATACATACCAGACTCAAGGTGACAGCACTGGAACACGGCCATTTGGTGACAAAGATAGAATGTAAACCTCTGGCGTTGGGCCAAATCTGTCATTGTTTGGTGACTTTTTTTTCTTCTTCAATCTTTACAAATCTAAACTAATGGTGAATGTGGGTGTTATTTTTACAAATTGTTGAGCAATCTAAAATGTTGAAAATGGCTTGTGTTCTTTGATATTGCAATAAAAGTTTTTTTGTGGTCTGCTGGAAAGTAATGATTTTGGAAGTATGAGAATTTGGCCCGATGCCAGCGATATACAGTAGTTAGTTTAGTCCTCCTTTTTAATATCTTTATTGACCAATAATTTTGCCTCCAGTTGATGGTCCAGTCATACTTGGAAGAAGTGGGCTGGGGCATGGAACAACTCCGAGATGCCCAAGCTGAACTGAGGGAGCCATCTCAGGCTTTAACGAAAGCTGCAACAGAGTATAGCAGAATCCAAGATGAAATGAACTCTCTGGAGAGACTGAGAGAAGTGTCAGTTAACCACCGTCAGCTCTTCACTGCTGTCAGCAACCTGCCAAGACTTTACTCTGGTGAGGTGCTTCCTAGTGAGTGTTACACAGAATGAACACATTGTATATTAATAGTAAATTATAATTTGAATTTGTGACATTTAATTTACTTGCATAAATTAAGATGTGAAACATATTACACCACAGGAACTAAAGTGACAATACTGCAAAGATGATTGCGGTAATGCCACTGAGATGGGTAAGATAATGGCAGTGTGTCAATACGACCGGGATGAATGCAGTAGTCATAATCCAACAGAAGTGTATAAAATATGTCACAGTCACTGGAGTCACGAGCCATCCTAACTATTTGGGTGTTTTGTTTTTGGTTTTTTTCAATAGGTTTATTTTACCCCAAAACATAAAAAACATCAGTATATGGTGGCCAGGGAGGATATTTATTTTTTTATTTACTTATTTATTTTATTTAAATTATCTAACCGTAGGGTAGTCTTCCTCAAATGGGGGCGAGGTGCGAAGCTGGTGCAATTTCGATTCTGAGTCATTTATTTTTATTTGATCTATGCTAGTCGTGAAATCTGTTTAAGTGACTTGGTTGTGTGTGAAGCGTGACGCACAAGCTTGGTTGCTGAGCAACGCTAATCAACAACAGCTGGCTCACTCGCTTTTTCTATTGATGCATTTGTTCCAAATATGAATTTAGTCAACACATTAATATTCTGATAAAATTACTGTTATTGTATAATTACAGAATGTAAATGCACATGCTCCTTCATAGTGAGGGGCACACATCACTTGTGACGATTAGTATAGCTTTCTGATTCGCTATGGAAGGCAATTTCAAATTTAAAGTCCGTGGAGCTCAGAATTTGTCTGCCCGTTCCATCAAATTAACGAAAATCTGACACGACGAGAGGAGGTAGGACTCAGACGCAGGTATTAAGTTGGCCAACAAGGCTGCAGCTTTAATCACTGGAAACTCAAAACACCTCTCAAAGAGGGAAAAAAGGCTGAACAAAAAGAGCTCCAAACTGGAGATACAAAAAGGGCACTCAAAAACAGGGACAACAATAGGCGCTCCACTAGGGAGGAAAACAAGGGGCAAACTAAGGGCGCAAGACAAGGCAAGGCAAGACATCAAACAAGGACTGTGGTACGAGGACTGTGAAGACGCTTCCATGCACTGAGATGTGACACTTCGGCAACTGACTGGAGAATGAAGGTGGCTTTTATTGTCCGGGTTGATTGGAAGCAGGTGGTGGTGATCATGGGCGTGGACCGGTAATCAGTGAGCTGCAGGAAGGGTAAGTGACCTGGGGTGAGAGGAGAGTTAATACTTTCAAAATAAAACGGGAACCTGACTGTGAAAACAAAAGCATGAACCGCCACTCTGGTGGCGGCGTGACAAAATCACGTTACACCACCTGCTCCACAGCTTAGACCTGCTCTTTGCTGGTCTAAAATCTTGTATACTTTTCATAAAAAAATTGGCACATTTGCCGGCAGCATGCAATAGAGCGTGCCAGAACGCCTGTCGAATAGTAACATAGTCTATCAAATACACAAACACACAAAACTAGAACTTCGCAGGCATAAAAATGAAGATGCACCCATTTTTATGCCGGCGTGTGCGCCAGTCGACCAAAACAGGAGGTGTGTAATAAAAAAAAAAAACATGCTCTTAGTCCGCCGGAACATCCAGCGAAGTGCAATATAGTCTGTCAAATTCCCAAACACAGTCAACAAAAATGATGCGTCCATCTTTATGCTACCCGCATGGACACACCTGTCTAGACAACAGGGCCCTATATCTCCTGGCTGGCCTAGGAATGCCTTGGGATCACCCCCAAAAGAGCTGGATCAAGTGGCTGGAGAAAGGGCAATGTGAGCTTCCCCGCAACAGACCCAAATTAGCCAATCATCATGTAAGCATGTAAATAATTAGCTATTCTATTTGCTTTTAGTTGGACGATAGATCATGTCGAAAAACAATTCAAATGCCCCTGCCCCCATTGTTTGCACTGATTACAATTCTTTAGGTGGTATTTGTTGGGCATTGTTTGAATAAAAAAAATTAGTTGTGAAAGGACAAGTCATTGTATCTTGTGTCTGTAAATGAGTAAATCCCTTGCATGTTTTTTTCATTGGGCCTGTCAAGTTGGGAGCCTGGTTTTGGAAACTGAGCGTCTGGTGGAATCAAGAAAGCTCCTGGAGGCCCACGCCTACCTGATGAATCTGGAGCAGTGGCAATACGACATCCTCTGGCAGCTTAGCGGGGATGCTGGGATGCCAGGAAGTGAGCTCAGCACTGATGACCAGGAGCTGGTGTCCAAATACTTCTCTGGTGTTAGGAAGCTCGGGGAGACTCTGGGTGAGGCAACCACAACAAACTAATACATAAGTTGAAGATATAGGCTTTTTTCTGATTTTATGTTCCTTTTTTTTCTGTTGTTGTTTCACATGGGGATCAGATGGGCTACATTTACTGTAGGGGAATTCAGTGGCTGCCCAGTGAGAAAGTTCCCAATACAAATAATAAAATACAACATGGCAAGCTATGACATAAATGATGTAGAGGAGAATTAAACTAAAGTCAAATGTGATCAACGGTGTTACTCTTCAGAGGTCCAATCATGAGTATGCTTCCCCAGCCCCTTGAGAACTGGCCCACACACTATCCTTGCTCGCAGTGCATATGTGGAGTGTATATAGCAGGGGTATCTTCTTTCTGCTCCTTTTCATTCAATAATGAAGAACATTGTTTTACATTGTCATTTTTTCCTTTTATAAATGAATGAAATAAATTATTCAAATGAAAACCGAAATGAAGATGTGTTGTGTATCTGTGTATTTTTTTACCATTAGAAATTCTCTTTTGCGTCACTGCAGGAAAGGAGTTGTGGACCGTCGTGAACAATGCCATGGCTGTGGTTCGCCAGAACCCCACAACATTTGTATCAGTTGTGAGGATTATTGAGCGGGAAGAGGCTATTGACAAAGCTCTAATGGATGAACGAGCTGAAGGCAATAACAGGCCCCTGCCCCCTGGACGGCCTCGCTGCTGGAGAGCATGTTTCTTCCGGGTGCCTCTTCTGTCATGTTTCTGACTTGAACAATGCTTTTAAGTTTAGATGACTTCATCTATGGATTTCATCCTTTTTAGGTACTAGAGGAGGCGGTGTGTGCTCGATTTCGTAGTGTGTCTTGCCTTCACACACAGGGTCCAGGTTTGGCAGGACACCTCTCTACTCTGCAGCATGCTGTCATGTCCGATCTGGCCACAGTACGCCACTTGCTGGAGCCCTGTGTCCCACCACACTACCGCCTAACCAGAGCCTACCTAAGGGCGAGCCACCGTTGTTTACATGCTCATTTCACACAGGTGAGATATTTCCTCAGTAAGGGAAATTCAGTAAAACAACAGCAATGATTTATTTCCCTGTTACTCTATAGGTATCGTAACCAAAATATTTTTTCCCCTTCAAGCTTATGCATATACAGTATGAATAATTTTTGTGGTGCAGGTTAGCAGTTGTGACTTGGAAAGTGGCGAGATTTTTGCTGTGCTCAACTGGGTACTACATGTCTACAACAGGTGAGGTCCATCACATACACCAGGGGTCTGGAAACTGCTGCTCTGGAGCCGCATGTGGTTCTTTAGTCCCTCTCCTGCAGGCTCCCTGTGGATATCTAAAAATATATATTCTTTAAATGAATTGATTTACATTATAAATGATGAAATATTTGAAAAATGTCAGTCCAAATGTTTAAGTTGCCAGAAAAAGAAAGTAAATGAAAGTTTTAAAAATTACCTAAAAACCTCCAAAAAGTGACCATAAAATTTCCAAAAAGAGAAAATTACCACAAAATGTACATGAAATTGCCAAAATACCAGAGAATTGAATGGAAAAATGTTTAGGTTTTGTGGGAAGTTGTGGATCTGAGTGGAGGAAGGCGAGGTCTTAAATAAGGACGCACTCACTTCAAGGACGCATCTGTTGAGGAAGGACGCATCTGTACTTGCTCCTGCACTCGCTCGTGAATCTAACTACTTGTTGATTTTTGCATTGGGATTTTTAACTACATTGTTGCAGAATGCCTGGCGGAAAAAGAGCTGACGAGATTGAGGAGATAAAATCTTCTCTTAAAAAACTCAGTGGAATGGTTGCCGAATTACTTGAAATGAAGAAGAGCATTGAGCCACTTCTTCAGGAAATACAGCAATTGAAGAAAGAGACACAGGAAAAAGATCGACGCATTGTTGCCTTGGAACAAAAAGTGGATGATTTGGAACAAAATCTTCGTATCAACGATGTGATAGTCACCGGTATCAAGATCAAGCCGCGCCGTGGCCCTTTGAGAGCTGCGGCTAGCACGAGCACGGAAGATTCTGACCAATATTCAGGGAACGAGACTGTGGAACAGCAAGTGACACTTCAACTCAGAGATTTGGGATTAACTGTTGATCCTGCGCACATTCAGATGTGCTTTTCGCTTCCAACTGGAGGGACATGACCACCGGCAGTTCTGATCAGGTTTGTTGACAGAAAGAAAAAGATTGCTCTTCTGAGAGACCGTCACAAGCTTCGTGGGAAACATGTCTACATCAACGAAAACCTCACCAAACGAAATGCTGACATCGCCAAAAAGGCTCGACAAATGAGAAAGAATGGACTTATCGAAAGCACGTGGACAAAAGACTGCCGAATTTTTATTCAAACTAAAGATAACTCTGGTCAACTAAAAACACGAATCGTGAAAGGAGCTGAGGAATTGGCAGCGCTTGAGAGACAACAGTAATTCACAATATCACAACAACAACAACAACAACATCACTAATTACCCAAAGCTGGAGTTGTATATGATTATTTGCTGACTTTGCCAAGGCTAACTCTTGTTTATACACCTGCATTGATAACATGTATTGCTGTTCCCGTTTGAATCTAAATATTGTCTGGCTCGAATTCCGTTTGGACATTTGTTCTAACAGTCAAGGCTACATGATAAGGCTGTATTGTGGCTCCAATGAATCTGCTGTCAATACGCAAAATGGGGGTTGGTGGTCTGGTTCCTGGAATGCAGCTGGCGTGGGCCGCTCTGCTGGGTGAGCTAGGCTGGGCAGCGCACTGGAGTCATCAGATCCACAACATGCTAGCAACCAGTGGTGCTACCTGACCAGAATCGAGTGCTGAAATTGCTTGAAAGCAATGGGCTGAATGCAAGCCTAGCTGCAATCTTAGCTGTTCACAATGGGTACTCCTACAAGCCTCTGGCCAATATGATTTAGGAAGCGTCCGGTCCGAATCCTTCGAATTTCCCGCCCTCTGTCTGCGGGATGTGACGTCATGCACGTTCACGTCAGTTGTTTCCTCTAATCGCGAAGACGGAACTAGTACAGATTTTCGCTGCCCCAGACACCCGCTGTTACTCCGCGGAAGGCTGCTTAAAAAAAAAAAAAATGAAAACAATGTCAAGTGCCACAAAAAAAATAAAAAAATAAAAATATAAACTTGATAGTGACCGACGCCGGGCAAGAACGAGAGTGAACATTGGTTTGACATTTCAGCGGTGGAGAGAGTTGTGATCGGACTTGGATTAGAAAAGTGATTCACAGCTGGCTTTCTTTCTACTCCAAAAGGTAAGAAGCGAGTATCTTGACATTTAGAAAAAAAATGTGTTGTTTTCAAATAGCAGTAACCTCAAGATCGATCACTTCTCGGTCGTAACTGTTGGGGTGAAAGTGAGGTGGACGGCAACATTTAGCGTGAAAGGGGCGGCAAAGTTGAATGTAATAGAACAGAATGCCTTTATGAAGAACAGACGTTCCATTCCGCGGCGTTTCAATCAGGCTAAATGTTGCCTTATTTTCCTCAGTGAAAACAGCCTATTGTAGCTACTGTAATGGAGGTGGCGGGAAGGAGACCCAAACTTGTGACCTCTGAGAAGGACTGTATGAGGACTGATTCAAATATTCTCAACGTCCTCAGGTTGTCCGGCCAGAACAATAAGGAAGACTTTCACACTCTCATGCCACTCTTTATTGAGGAGTTGTGATGATGATGGTATTTATAATTCTGATGAATTACATGTGTGTGGTCTCTAAATAGAAAATAAGGAAAGAACAAAGGATTACAAATTATGGTAAATAAATCACCATATAATACAATAAAAGTGTTATACTGACACAATAATAATTACTGTGACAATGTTAACACCTAAGGAATGGTAGAAAGAAATAATTATTTACAGATACTATTTATCTGAGAGAGGCCAGAAGGCTAAACGAGCTGAAACATGCATCCAACATGAGTGACAAAAATAACACTGCTCATGTCCATGAAAACAGTAGACAATTATGCATGAAAGAGTACTGTCTAACAACAATTCGACCCAATATGGCTAGTTTAGCTAGTTTCTCTAACAGAAGAAATTGGTGGACAAAGTGAAATTAGCAGCCATTGACGGAGTTACTCAAGCAATATACAACATAAACTTACTTTCTCATGGACGCACAACTGATTAAAGGAAGGTAAATAATTATGAAGTCCACTGAATCGTGTCCACTGAATCATGCCAAAGAGGACAAGGCGAGTGCTCCCCTGACCGACAGCTTTCTGCTCACATTATCCGGAAGCGGCTGGCTAGTTGCTAGTAGAACCTGAGAACTGATTGGTGCAGACAGTAAGGCAACTTCTGATTGGCTGCTGGTTGCTAGGCAGGTGCTAACTGCCTCTTACAATTAGGCAAACATGCAGGAATAACAAACGAACTTAAAGAAATAAGAAATAGCAACAGATTCCCCATAACCCCAAAACACTAGAATCAAATCTTCTTAACAGCCGCCCCCAACTTTGAGCAGCAAAGTTGAATTGAGTCAGTCAGGAGTATCTTGGGGAATCGCAGGGAGCTTAATAAGCTTTGCTAGAGGTCTGATGTAGGATTTGTCATTGATCTGTACGTGAGCAGTACGGATCTTGCCGTCAACGCCAGGAAAAACAGCTGTGACTTTACCAACAAGCCACAAGGCACGTGGAAGTTGCTGGTCAACTATAAGAACGATGTCCTCAACGCGGAGGTCCTCCTAGTCGTGTTGCCACTTGGAGCGGCTCTGGAGCGATGGCAGGTAGTTCCTGATGAAATGGGTCCAAAACTGGTCCGCTAAGACCTGGCAGTGTCGCCATCAGCGGCGACTGAAGAGCTCGGTGTCTGAGTACACAACTTGTAGAGTAGATGGGTCCAGCCTCCCCATCAAAAGCATGTTGGGAGTGATCGGATCCGGATCTGCCACATCTGAGGAAGTGTAGCCGAGAGGCTTGGAGTTGATGATGGCTTCAACTTCAGTAAGGATGGTTCGCAGGACCTCCTCTGTGACAGTTTGAGATCCCAGTACTACCGTACCGTAGTGCAGACTTGATGGAGCGTATTTCGCGCTCCCAGGAACCTCCGAAATGAGGTGCACTTGGTGGGTTGAAGGGGAAGTGGATTTGTTGGCTGGCGAGTTGTGACTGCAGGTCAGGTGCAAGCGAGCTGAATGTGTCTTGGAGTTCTGAGCTGCCACCTTTGAAATTTGTGCCTTGATCAGATAGTAACTCGTGAGGTTTTCCTCGTCTGGAGATGAAACGCCGTAGGCTCATGAGGAATGAATCAGTGTCCATGCTGGCGAGCAGATCTAGGTACACTGCATGTGTAGTGAGGCACTTGAATATTATGGCCCACCGCTTCTCATTGCGCCTCCCTATCTCGATGAGGAAGGGTCCAAAACAGTCCATTCCGGTAGAATAAAAGGCTGGATGATGTAGCCTTAAACTGGATGGAGGGAGGTCGGCCATTTTAGGAATAATTGGTTGGCTGCGCCACTTACAGCATTCTGGACGGTGGTGTTGGTGTTTCCGGACAGCCTCTCTACCCCGCAAGATCCAGAATCTTCTATGCAGTTCGGCGAAAACTCTCTCCGGACCTGGATGAGCGAGTTTCCTGCCGTAGTCTGCAATGATCAGCTTTGTGATGGGATGATGAGGGTCTAGGACGATAGGATGCAAAGTGTCTGGGCTGATGGATTCACAATGTCTGAGTCGGCCTCTAACGCGGATCAAGTGCGTCTCTGGATCATATTCTGGGGCCAGAGTGAGTAGCCTGCTGCTGGACGGTATGGACTTTTGAGAGGAGAGAAGGGCGAAATCCTCGGGAAAACAGTCACTATGGATTTGTCGGAGCAAGGAGAGTTCAGCTTGTCTGAAGGACTCAGCTGTGGGTTTTGAGTCAGTGGCCGCCCCGTGACTTGCTCTAACTGTAGCTTCCAGTAGTTCTTGGAAATGACTGAACTTACTGGCGTCAGGCACAAGCGCAGGAGGGGGAGTGGTGATGAGGCCACAGAATTTAACTTTGCGCAGCTCACCTAAATCCTCAGGGTTGGAAACGTTGGGACAGGAAGGCCAAGTTGATTCACTGTTGTGGAGAAAGATGGGTCCGGAATTCCAGTGGCTGTGACTCTGGATCTGTGAAAGGGTCAGTCCACGAGTGATATCATCAGCTGGGTTTTCGCTGGAGTGGACGTGGCGCCATGAACTGCTCTCAGTTAGCTCCTGGATGTCTGCAACTCTTGGACCAACGAAAACCTTGTAGCGGCAGGAAGGAGACTGCAACCAGGACAAAACGGTGGTGGAGTCGGTCCAGTAGGTTATCTCTGAGATGGGAATTGTGAGCTCTCGTTTCATAACTGCACCAAGCTGGGCTCCAATGTGGGCTGCACAGAGTTCTAGTCTAGGGATAGACTGCCGGCGGACTGGAGCAACATGGGAATGAGCCGCGAGGAAGGCCACCTGGATTTCCCCCTCTGTGTTGACAGTACGCAGGTAGGCAACTGACCCATAGGCCCTCTCTGATGCATCTGAAAAGATGTGAATGCTCTGGCTTGAAGCTGAGAGGTCAGTGCCTGAGTGGACATAACAGTGGTTAATAGTAACATTATGAAGTGAGGGAAGTTCACTCACCCACACATGCCACAGCTGGACCAGATCCTCTGGAAGGTGAGGATCGTCCCACTCCCTTTTCGTCCCCCAGAGGCTCTGCACCAAGATCTTTGCTCGAGTGGTGTAAGGAATGAGCAGCCCGAGGGGGTCATATTGTCTGGCTAGGACTCTGTAAATGTTGCGCATTGTGGGTTCTGGTTGCTCAGTGTGGCGAATACGATAGGTGAGTGTGTCAGTTTTGCAGTGCCAGTGCAGCCCGAGAGTCCTTTCTGGTGCATCCGCACCATCCATTGTCAGCCATAGTTCTAAGCTTTCTGATGTGAGTTCAGGTGGTAGATGACTGATAATGTCAGGGACATTGGTGGCCCACTGTCGCAGTTCGAAGCCGCCAGACTGAAGCAGGTTCTGAAGCTTGGTGACAAGCTGCTTCGCATCCGTTGTAGGAGGAGGTTATCCACATAAAAACAGTTTCCAACTGATTTCCTCAGGTTGTCCGGCCAGAACAATAAGGAAGACTTTCACACTCTCATGCCACTCTTTATTGAGGAGTTGTGATGATGATGGTATTTATAATTCTGATGAATTACATGTGTGTGGTCTCTAAATAGAAAATGAGGAAAGAACAAAGGATTACAAATTATGGTAAATAAATCACCATATAATACAATAAAAGTGTTATACTGACACAATAATAATTACTGTGACAATGTTAACACCTAAGGAATGGTAGAAAGAAATAATTATTTACAGATACTATTTAGCTGAGAGAGGCCAGAAGGCTTAACGAGCTGAAACATGCATCCAACATGAGTGACAAAAATAACACTGCTCATGTCCATGAAAACAGTAGACAATTACTATTTATGCATGAAAGAGTACTGTCTAACAACAATTCGACCCAATATGGCTAGTTTAGCTCGTTTATCTAACAGAAGAAATTGGTGGACAAAGTAAAATTAGCAGCCATTGACGGAGTTACTCAAGCAATATACAACATATTCGACATAAACTTACTTTCTCATGGACGCAAAACTGATTAAAGGAAGGTAAATAATTATGAAGTCCACTGAATCGTGTCCATTGAATCATGCCAAAGAGGACGAGGCGAGTGCTCCCCTGACCGACAGCTTTCTGCTCACATTGTCCGGAAGCAGCTTGCTAGTGGCTAGTAGAACCTGAGAACTGATTGGTGCAGACAGTAAGGCAACTTCTGATTGGCTGCTGGTTGCTAGGCAGTTGCTAACTGCCTCTTACAATTGTGCAAACATGCAAGAATAGGTCGCTTGCACATCGTAATGCATCATGGGAGTTTTTCCTTCGGGCGCCATATTGGGTGTCCGCCGGTTCACAAGGTACACTCGCGAGTTACACGGTAGAGCTTATCAACCTGATGTAATTTTCGCAGTATTTTCACGATTTACCGGAAGATCAAAAACAACGATACAGGCAGAAGGTGTCTCTGTGTGGCGGGATTGATTCTAATTACGTCCTGACCAAGGGTGATTTTTTTTTTGACTGAGAAAGCTTGCTGGCCAAATGTGACATCTCTGGACATCTTTCCCTACCTCGTGTTGACAACATGCTCCATAACACGCCAACAAATCCCTGGAGGCTTACAATTATTTTGTAAGCGGGTGGATACAGAGTGTAAACTTTAACATCGCATCAGAAGAAACTGTTGCTGTTGCACGTAAGTAAACCACATGGTGTTGGTAATTCTGCACACAAAAATGTTTTGTTCTCAGGCTTCCTGTTATCATTGTGTTTACATGCACAGCTAGGTTTACCTGATGTGGTTTTTCTAACAATTTGATAACAGGCAAATATGGCAGAGCGTATAAGAATAAAAAGTAACTATGCACAGCCTCCCCGTGGCTTAATTAAATTTAATGCTACCCTTTCACTAGTTACATGTTACTTAATCAACTTATTCTAAATGGTTAAGGTTAACCACTCTCAGAGGACGTATTTTTAGTTTCAGTTTCCAGTACAATAAAACGTGTTCATGGTAACTACTGAGCATACTGACAGCTTTTCTTATGATCTCACGGTTAAGGAGGCTGTCACAACACCCAATTTCTGTCTGGTGCCAGATGGCAACAATTCCCATCACTTGTCACGACAACACCAATAGTATTACCAGGTATGTATGGCTTTACTTTTTGTAGTTTCTTATTTAATTCTATGTTTCATATTTTCATTACAATGTTTGTAATATTTTCAGATTCAGGCACAGATGAGTTTAACTGGACGGACTTCTGCGACTTTGTGGTGTGGACAAAGTGTGATTGAGCGAGTCCACCCAGATCGCTCGTTTTGGCCAGCTGGAAAAGCCAGAGTTTTTTTTTTTCCCAAAATCCCCTCCTTACCTGAACTGCTCGGGAGAGCATTTACTAGATCAGTAGTGGACTTCCAGTGTTCCTGCTCAGCCGCTGTCACCTACCACTTGCTCATGTACTTCAAAGATGCGGAATAAAGTAGTTTTTTATGCTGCAGCAGATTGTAAAATCAAATGATATCACTTGAAGTGTGCCAATCTAGACTGCCAAAAGGACAGTGGTTTTGTGACAAGTGTGAAACAAGGATTATTGGGAAAACTGAAACACAGTACTGGTACTTATCTTATATTAAACAAATTTAAAAGAGAGCAACTTTTTCCTCTGTACATAGCATAATGAAAGTCATTGCGTACCCCATCAACATTACATCATACCGTCATCTCAGGATGGTAGGCACCTGTGCTAAAATAAACTACATTAATTAACAGTTCAATTTTTAACCCTGAAATTACTACATCTAATCATTATTCACTTCATTTTTTGTGCTTTTAGAAATAATAGATTTATGCCATTACTTTAAGAGGGACCATATTGCACATTGAGTCAAATCCTGTCATTTGTATTATGTATAGCTTTGTAAACAAACCCAACAATAGAATTTGTATAAACGCTGCCTTTATTAGCGCCAAACAAACAGTCGCATGTTGTCCTCCTCCAATGCTTTGATGCTCGCCTTCGTTTCCATCATGTCATTGGCAATCAAGTCGGTGTGGCATGAGATCCCTAAAGAAAAAAATAAAGAAAAAATCACAAAAAATACGGTACCAGTAATAGGTTTAATATAGTACAGTAGTATAGTTTTTTTGTCAGTGTAAAAGAAATGTACACATTTTGTTGCATTTTTTAATGTATGAACATTGCTACAGGCAAATACTTATTTCTATAAACACTTCCAAATGTCTCTAAACTATAAGGTGCGTGTACACACACAAACAAACACATACATTCACTCATGCATACAATATATCATGTAATGAATTCTGAGTGGCATACCAGAGTCAATGATGTCAGCAGTACTTGAGGGTACAGGTTACTGGAGCCATCTGGCTGCATAACTGCAACAATCTCTGCCACTTCGAGTCGTCTTTTCTTTGCTTGTCTCTCCTGTGCACGTTCATATCTTGGCACCGACTGGGCTGAGACATAGATGTTGTAACTTGGGACCCAACTTTAATGTTGGAGCCCAGTCGGGATGATTGGACAGAAAAACGGGCGCAGGGCGACCTGTTAACATAAACAAATATATAAACAAATAAAATATGGAAAGACTGGTTATTTTGCCGCAGTAGGGTGGCCGTGAATAAGTTCTTTAGCATGATGTGTAGGTTACCGGGGGTCTGTTTTCTTGCATCAGCCCCTTCTGTCTCTTTTTTTCCAAGTTTACATTTTGCCACCAAAAAACATGTTATCGGCATTAAGAGCCCAAGACTAATCAATCCAATTTCAGCAGTAAACACTTTGCACTGGCACTACTTGGGTGAAAATGTTCGATGTTAGCTTTCGGCTAACGTCCGCTAGCCAGCTTGTACTACCGAACTTGCTTGCTCATGAATCCAAAACATAAGCAACTTGCCCATATATGGGCGGTCGAAACGTTATTAATCCTCATGCATTAAATAAAGGTAAACAAGCTTACCGCTCACAAAGTGATCGCTGCACACACGAGCCCAAAGTAACGACTTCCCTCCGGAGTCCGCACTCCTCTGTCTCCAGGCCCTGGTTCCTAATTATTTTCGGAATTCGGAAAAAAGACCGACCATTTTCCCCCTTGGCTTTGTTCGAACAGCCAACGACGCAGCAACAATGTACAATTTTAAACGCAGAAAACAAACGTGATAGATACGTGTTAGACCGAATCGCTACGTAAATGGAGGCCACCCAGCATGGCGACTACGAGAAATCCGAGGCGGAAGTGACGACATGTGCAAGCGACCTATAACAAACGAACTTAAAGAAATAAGAAATAGCAACAGATTCCCCATAACCCCAAAACACTAGAATCAAATCTTAACAGCTACATTATGCTAACGGAATGTGAACGGTACTACTGAATGGCGATAACATTCACGGCCGTATCACACTAAGTATAGAATGGGTCTATATGTTTTTCACAATCGCAATTTCCATAAATGGACAGCCCACCTTTCGGCTAATGCACAATGACGCTAGCCTGGGGGCGACATACACTAATAATGACTAGAATCAGGTTGATGTCCGTCGAGCGGGGTGACTACAATATGTAACTGCATATTAACATCGGAATGAGGTCCAATTAATTGATGTAATTTGCACATCGTTTTGGAGTACAGCACAGGACTGGACTTGGACCAACTAAAGCAATATGATCTACACGTCCCGTGGACATCAATTGTTTAGTGGGGATCGAGAGTCTCATTCCGTGAAGTAGCCAGCTTTGTATAACATTATATAACTTCTTACCTCTGAAAACGTAGTTTAATTGGATATGAAGAGCCCACTCTTCAGTATTGAGGTCGTGCACGTACGAGTGCGCGCAGCGTGTACGAGCGTGCAGTTTGTTTTCGGCCACAGGTGGCAGTAGCGATTTGAAATTTTAAATCTTCCATATAGCTGCGTTAACTCAGAACAAAGTGCAACACAAAATACATGTACAAAACAAAGCTGGGAACTAAACTTAATAGTTTCAAACGAAACGGGCAGGACTCAGCGGCACAGAGCAACAAGGTGTGATGATGACAACACAGACTCGACAAGGACTGAATGAAAGCAGGGAACTAAATACACATACACGAGAGACACCTGGATAAGACACAAGTGGCTTGGGGAACTGATTAGATACCTAGGGAACGAGAAAAGGAGCACAGGTGAACATAAGACAGTGACAGAACAAGAGACAAGGAAAACATGACTAAGAAAAACCCAAGCCAAAACCCCAACAGTACCCAATATCAAGGGACAGATCCCAGATGTAAAAAAAAAAAAAAAACACTACGGCAGGCGGAGGGGGGCACGGAGGCGGGAACACCGCCCACCATCAGGGACAGTCAGGAGGGTGTCCCGGCCACCAGATGAGCGCCACCTGAAGGGGCACGGGTGGCGGCCGCTTTTCGGGCGCCGCCGGAACAGGAACAGGCTCGGGTGGCGGACGCTTGTCGGGTGCCGCCTGAACAGGAACAGGCTCGGTGGCGGCCGCTTCACGTGCGCCGCCTGAACAGGAACAGGCTCGGGTGGCGGCCGCTTCACGTGCGCCGCCTGAACAGGAACAGGCTCGGGTGGCGGCCGCTTCACGTGCGCCGCCTGAACAGGAACAAGCTCGGGTGGCGGCCGCTTCACGTGCGTCGACTGAACAGGAACAGGCTCGGGTGGCGGCCGCTTCACGTGCGCCGCCTGAACAGGAACAGACTCGGGTGGCGGCCGCTTCACGTGCGCCGCCTGAACAGGAACAGGCTCGGGTGGCGGCCGCTTCACGTGCGCCGCCTGAACAGGAACAGGCTCGGGTGGCGGCCGCTTCACGTGCGCCGCCTGAACAGGAACAGGCTCGGGTGGCGCCCGCTTCACGTGCGCCGCCTGAACAGGAACAGGCTCGGGTGGCGGCCGCTTCACGTGCGCCGCCTGAACAGGAACAGGCTCGGGTGGCGCCCGCTTCACGTGCGCCGCCTGAACAGGCTCGGGTGGCGGCCGCT
The DNA here is from genome assembly GCF_051991245.1 of Festucalex cinctus. Classification (NCBI taxonomy): domain Eukaryota; kingdom Metazoa; phylum Chordata; class Actinopteri; order Syngnathiformes; family Syngnathidae; genus Festucalex; species Festucalex cinctus. The sequence continues at coordinate 5,001,100 of NC_135413.1, forward strand.
TCACGGGCGCCGCCGGAACAGGAACAGGCTCGGGTAGCGGGCGCTTCACGTGCGCCGCCGGAACAGGAACAGGCTCGGGTGGCGGCCGCTTCACGTGCGCCGCCGGAACAGGCTCGGGTGGCGGCCGCTTCACGGGCGCCGCCGGAACAGGAACAGGCTCGGGTAGCGGCCGCTTCACGTGCGCCGCCGGAACAGGAACAGGCTCGGGTGGCGGCCGCTTGCCGGGCGCCGCCGGAACAGGAACCGGATCAGGGAGAGACTGGAGGACGCAAATCCACGCCTCTCTGGCAGAAGCCAGACGCCGCAGGATGTCATTGAATTTAGCCTCCCTTGAAAGGCTGTTGAGGTGGATTCGTGCCATTGCCCCCTCCCGGTCCATTGCTGGTTGAATCTTTCTGTTAAGGTTTTGTGGGAGGTTGTGGACCCGAGTGGAGGAAGGCGAGGAGAGGCGTGGCTGGTGCGGTCTTAAATAAGTTTTAATTTAACTCAGAACAAAGTGTAACACAAAATACAAGTACAAAACAAAGCTGGGAACTAAAATTACTACTTTCAAACGAAACGGGCAGGACTCAGAGGCGCAGTGAAACAAGGTGTGATGATGACAACAACAAAGACTCGACAAGGGCTGAACGAGAGCAGGGAACTAAATACACATAGTAACGAGAGACACCTGGACAAGACACAAGTGGCTTGGGGAGCTGATTGGATAACAAAGGAATGGGAAAAGAGCACAGGTGGACATGATAAGACTTGACGAGACAGCGACAGAACAAGAGACACAAGGAAAACATGACTAAGAAAAACCCAAACCCTAACAGAAAAAGGCATAAAAGAAAATATTTATAAAGTAGCTATAAAATGTCCAAAAACAAAAGAAAAAGTTCTGAAAATGACCATACAATGTCAACAAAATTGCCCAAAAAAGTGAGAGCATTTATTTACGAAAAAAGCCAGGAAAGAAAACGCTCAATAAGTAACCATAAAATGTCCAAAATCAAAAAAAGAAATCCCGAAAATTACCATAAAATGTCCACAGATTTGCTAAAAATTTCAGAAATTGCTAGCAAAAGAGAGAAAAAAATGTCAAAAAATAACCATAACTTGTCCAAAAATGGAAGAAGAGAGGCTGAAAATTAGCATAACGTCCATAAAATTGCTAAAAATGTCAGCAATTTGAAAATCTAAACTATACTCAACAAAAATATAAACGCAACACTTTTGTTTTTGCTCCCATTTTTAATGAGATCAACTCAAATATCTAAATATTCTTCCAAATACACAATATCACCATTTCTCTCAAATATTATTTACAAACCAGCCTAAATCCGCGATAGTGAGCACCTCTCCTTTGCCGAGATAATCCAACCAATCTCACGGATGTGCCATATCAAGATGCTGATTAGACACTATGGTTAGTGCACAGGTGTGCCCTACACTACCCACAATAAAAGGACACTGATAGGTGCAGTTTTGTTTTATTGGGGTGGGAAATCAGTCAGTAGTTAGTGACCAATCAATACTGTCAGGACTGACTTGTTTTTTTGAGTTTGGGTTTTGAATTTGCTCAAACTTGAGTTGATTATATCTGTGGTGAGTGCAAATCATGAGGTCATAGCTGCACCTTTTTGTTTCATCATTAGCATTGAAAGATCCCCTAATTGGCATGCACAATAAGTAGGTTAGAAAAACTGAGCGTCTGACAGTCTTGCTTTGGCAGCCCTGACATGATGGGTGATCCAGAGCTGCTGTATGACATGAAGGGGGAAGAGCTGAAACCTCTGATCTCTCCTGAGGGACTAGAACAACTTCAGAACAAATATGTGACGAGCGTTCGGGTGAGTATGTGAAATATATGCATTTGCAAAATCAGTTGTTTTATTCAATGAAATTTGAATATAGAAATATTCATCTGGGTCTACAGTCCTTACTTTCCTCTGTTCAATAAAATGCATGGTAGGAGCCACTCATAGCTTTCTGGTCATTCTTGCTACTGTAGAAGAGTATGTCTGAATGGATGCAGAAAGCTCTGCAGGTGGAACTGCAAGACTGGAATAGGGATCAGGAGCCAGATACAGACCATGAAGGTTTCTACCAGACCAGTCTACCAACCATCATCACTCAGGTAAGCGACCTTTACTTGCAAGTGTACAGTTAAACACAGTCCAACCTACAAAATGTCAAATCCTTGTCATGATTTTCTACACTCGCTAGTCCCTGATACTGTCAAAAACTGGCTGTTTTTGGGTTGTTATTATTCGGCTATCGGAGGACCAAAAGATGTGCTGCTCTCTGACCAACCGAAAAGCTTCCATTTTAACTTGCTTATTCAAAAGACATTCTCCCAGAGCCTTTGTGGCTTTTCCATGTGCATAATTGGATAATTCCTGTTTATCAGTTTCCCGTTATTTCAGTGATCATTGTGACAATTTCAGTTTAGTTATGTTCTCGAGCTGCATCTGGCATGAGTAAAGCTTACATAGAAATTTACAGATACACACGACAGAGGGCAGCTCAACAAATCCTATCTATTTTTTTTTTTTTAATGGAAGCAATTTGATGGAGCGTGGATCCATCACCTTTAATGTCAAAATGACAGCATGAAAACAAATTTTTTAACTCAAGTGTCATGGATTAAACAAATGTAGAATCATTTTAAAACTATTTATTCTGTCAGTTTCTTGTTGATCGAAATGTGTCAATGCCTTATATAGACAGTCCTCCTTCAAATGTGAAAGGTACACTGAACAAAGTTCAAGTCACCGTCAAGGACTATGTTCAGGTGTGGGTAAAAAATAGTGATAATGAGCAATAAAATATTAATTTTAATAAATTCATTCATTCATATATTCAGGAAATTATGTCCTCCGTTGTCAGTTGTCATTTTTTTGCGTCAAGATGAGGTTTAATTTAAAGTACCGTTTATTTCAATAATGCCATTAATTTAAAGAGTTGCATTTATCGTACAAAAGTAAATGCATTTTGATACTATATTTGAAATTCTTACTTCACTATGTACCTCTCCCTGGTGCAGTCAGTTATTCAAAATATTTACCAGGCTTTAACACATGGTGGCACAAATTATTTTGTACTTGCTTCCTCTTGTGATAAATACCATAGAAAAAAATCTCTGTGTGGCCAGATTACTTTGTAGAAATCTGCTGAGTATTCAAGAATTACGTGAGCAAAAGGGTACCCCAAGGAGAAGTCAACCCAAAAATGTTCTTTACGAAAATATGCTGAAGGTATGTAGCCCCACTAGTCTAAACACGGCAGTGTGATTAATACTGTGTTTGTGGAATATGAGTTAAAATGTAATATTTGCTCGTATGTATCCCCACTCGTCTAAACACGGGCTCAGGTAACGAGCAATCACAGCCCACCTCTTTTCTGAAGCTGAGCAGTGATTGGTCGTTACCTGAGCCCTGAGCTACATTGAGGTCATCTTCAGTCGGCAGTGAATGGCAAAATGGCCGCCCCCTGAGATGGATAAAACTGGGTGGATTTTGCTGCTTATTTGTTATTCCACAAGCACAATATTAATCAGAAGGCAGTGTTTTGGCTAGTGGGGGCACATACAACAAATTTTTGTCAAGAAATTTTTGGGGTTGATGTCCTCTTTAAGTGGCAAAATCCGCCCCTATTGACTTGAGCCCCTTTGTGGTATGTTATGGAACTTTTTGAAACTTTTTTTTTTTTTCAGCCGCCAATAGCTCACAGAATTTCAATTTTATTTTTAGAAGTTTTCAAAATTCCTCCAAAATGTCCTTGTTTGCACGAAATGGCTTAAAAGTGGATGGTGCAGTGGTGTTGTGATTTGTCGGTGAGTGAATTATGTTTGTCTTGTGTGCGAGATGTTGGAGGAAAATGCCCGTGTGGCCCTAATGATTGGAGAACCACTCAGAAACCAAACGATACAAATGGGGCTGTGTGAGATGGAGAACCTTCTGAACAGGTTTGTCTTTGTTGTGCTAATATTTCACAACAAATCTCATTTTATTCTCTGCTGTGGCTCATTTAAACGTACTTAAAAAGTGAGTCCATTGTTCAAATACTTTTGAAGGGATTTTGTGTCCTATTAATTTTTCTTCAAATGAATTTATAGATTTCGAGAAGCTCTGGTGGAATTTGGGAAAGAGTGCCGCAGCAATCCAATTAAGAGCAAAAGCAAGTTCTACCTCCACTATCTGCTCGCCTCCATTAGCAACTGTATCATTCTCAAGTAAGAACACCTCCACATGCATAAATTTAAACTCGAATTTCTGAGAATTTGAACTTTGAATAATGAATAATTTTTAAATCATGCTTAGAATTGTGTGTTTCTGTGGTTGAGAAATGCTAATGAATTTGCCAACTAGAACATGGAGTTACAGTTTTTCACGATTGTCAACACACGTTTCTCAATACAATAACGGATTTCTCAATACCGCACACACAAAATGCTAAACCTGACACTCCCTTTGCAAATCTCTACGTTGTGTTCACAAAATGGAACTCATGTCATTATGAAATATTTAATCAAAATAAGATATTTGTTACATGTTAAAGAATGGCGCAACACTTTTCATGGTGGTGTTGGCACCTCATTTTGAAGTTTGATGGCCATATTGCATAGTTGTCTGGTGTTTGTCAAAGGGATAGTTGTTTCAAGGGGCCTTTTTGTTTATTGAATTTTGGCACTTGTGGGCTTCCATAGATTCTGTCCTCTTTCATCTAAAAACTGCTTCAAACATCAAACATCAAAGCGTATGTAGGGATGGAAGAATGTTGATTTGTTGTGACTGTATTGTATTGGTGTTAATGTTTTATTAGGGCCGAGCAGCGACCGCTGCGAGGTCCCTATTGTTCCTGAAGGAATTCTTGTTAGGGCCCGAGCAGCGGCGGCGGCGGTGCCGCTGCGAGGCCCTATTGTTTTTCAAGGAATTCTTATTAGGGCCCGAGCAGCGACCGCTGCGAGGTCCCTATTGTTTTTGTAAAAATTATTATTATTATTATTATTAGGGCCCGAGCAGCGACCGCTGCGAGGTCCCTCTTGTTTTTGTAAGAATTATTAGGGCCCGAGCAGCGACCGCTGCGAGGTCCCTATTGTTTTTGTAAAAAATTTTCTTCTTCTTCTTCTTCTTCTTCTTCTTCTTCTTCTTCTTCTTCTTCTTCTTCTTCTTCTTTATTCTCCGCAAACGATCCCGATTTTGGGTACCTAAACATTCACGAAAACTCACCGAACTTTGCACACTCCTCAGGCCCGGCGAAAAATTTGATATTATGAAGTCGTCATAACAACGCGACTCTATAGCGCCCCCTAGCGTAGAAAAATAAAAACCAAGCCCGGAACGTTTGAGCTAGAGCAACGAAAATTGGCAGGCACGTGTAGCACCCGGAGATGCACAAAAAAAAGTCTATTGGGACCATGTAGCTAAAATGTACAGGAAATGAGCTATGAATTTTTTAATGTCCAATTTTGGCCTATTTTGGCACATTCACTGTGGTCATGGTTTTTCCCCCTCTGCAAAAATCCAATTAACTTCAAACTTGGCATTTATCATCTTAATACCTGAGAGAACAACTGGGCAAAACATCTTGCCTTTTTGAAATACTATATGACGGGGGCGGGGCATCAAATATTGCCTTTAAAATTTCATTTGTCCAGAAAGAGCAAATGCTTAATAACTCCCATGTTCAAGCTCCAAAAAATCTCAAACTTCTCAGGCAATGTAATAGTCACGGCCTGAAAACATCTATATGATAAAATTCAGTTATACATGTAGCGCCACCTAGTGGTAACAATAAATGTCATACTTTACGTTTTTAGATACTGCGCTGAGCTCGTTGAAGGGATCCAGTTGAAAATTGGTCAGAAAAGCCTTAAGATGTTGATCATGCCCCACACCAAATATTGTAACTTTTTGCCAAAGGGCGTGGCCGCTACGGGGACGCAAATTTTGAAGATTTTTTGTGACAATAAAAGCTGCATTAACTTGACCGAGATGATCCTATCTTCTCAAAATTTCACACAATCGATGAGAGTCCAGCCCTAAAGACATCTACGAACTTATATTTCATCTTACTGATAGCGCCACCTAGTGGCAATTTTTTTCTTACGAATTTTCTTCTACGTTTTTCTCCAAACACGTGAACTGGACCGACCTCATATTTGCTCAGATGAGGGTTTCGGCCTTCACGGTGTCACAACACGAAGTTTGTGAGTTTTCGCGAATTGCTGTGGGCGTGGCTAAGCGCTGTTCGCCAAGAAAACAACGCCAGTTTTGAGGGTCTAAACATGCACAGAAACTCATGAAATTTGGCACACACATCTGGCCTTGTACAATAAGCAGTATTTTATTGTTGATTGTGCTATTTTTGAAAAAAAGACTCAATAGCGCCCCCTAGAAATTTGTAACGAAGCAGCCCCGGTTGTACGTTTAAGCAAGAACGACAAATATTTTTAGGTGTATGAGGGAGCCCAAGACCTACAAAAAAGTCTCTTAGAACCATAGGCTAAAATGAACAGGAAGTGAGCTACGAATTTTTGAATGTCCCATTTTTGACGATTTTTGCACATTTACAGGGGGCATACTTTTGCCCACTTCTCCTACACGTTTCATCCGACTGAGTTAAGACTTGACCTGGACCATGTCAAGACCTGTGCCAACGACAGGGGGAAAAATCTTGACTTTTCGAACTACTATATGATGAGGGCCGGGCATCAAAATTTGTGTTTCGCACTGAAAAAGGATATGCTTAATAACTCCCCGGTACATGCTCCAAAAAATCCCAAACTTGACATGTATGTTTATAGTCAAGGCCTGAAGCTATCTCTATGACAACATTCATTTATATATGCAGCGCCACCTAGCCCTTGAGGCATGAAAAAAAAAATACCCCACTTACGGTATTTTTACAAAAATTGTAAACACGTTTCACAATGAAAAAGGATATGCTTGATAACTCCCCAGTACATGCTCCAAAAAATCCCAAACTTGACATGTATGTTTATCGTCAAGGCCTGAAGCTATCTCTATGACAACATTCAGTTATATATGCAGCGCCACCTAGCCCTTGAGGCATAAAAAAAAAATACCCCACATACGGTATTTTGTACAAAAAATGTAAACTCATTCTAAGTGTGATAACTAAGTCATTTATGAATATTATTTTAGTTTCCACCCCTCAAAATGTTCACTGGCATCAGACTTATCCAAACATATATATATTTTTATTTATTTTTGATAGCCTCTATGGACATTAAAAGCAATATCGTGAATGAAGGATATGCTTAATAACTGCACGGTACATGCTCCAAAAAAAATCCCACACTTGACATGTATGCTTATAATCAAGGCCTGAAGGTATCTCTATACAACATTCAGTTATAAATACAGCGCCACCTAGCCCTTGAGGCTTAATAAAAAATAAAAAAAATACCCCACATACGGTATTTTGTACAAAAAATGTACACTCATTCTAAGTGTGATAACTAAGTCATTTATGAATATTCTTTTAGTTTCCACCACTCAAATTGTTCACTGGCTTCACACCGATCCAAACGTATGTACGTTTCCATTTTTTTTTATTCATTTTTGATTGCCCCTTTGGACAATAAAAGTAACATTGTGCAATGAGTACAACGAGCGATGATGTGTATATACACTTTTACAAAAAATACCAATCAGGGCAACTCATTGCCTAAAAATAAAAAAGGACGCTGATTTTTGCAGGTCTTAACAATCACCAAAACCCGTTGAGCTTGACACACACACTGGCAAAAAAATATTCTACATCTAAACGTTTATTATGCCATTTTCAAAGAAATTTTGCTTCCAATATGCCAGTACCCCAACGTGCAAGTACCCCAACGTGCAAGGACCCCAACGTGGCCCGGGCTGCGAGGGCCCTTTATAGCTGCTCGCAGCTCTAGTTTTCTTTTGTCTTTCTGTAAAGCACTTTGTGACAGTTCAAGCTGTTTGAAAGCGCTTTATAAATAAACATGAGTTGAGTTTAGTTTTCATTTGCAACACACAGTCGTATTTTCCAATGACATCGCATTCATTGAGCACACACAACTAAGCTTTTGCTGCACACTACCAAATATTTACAGCACATTGTAGTGCAAAATTGAAAACACAATTTGTAAAATGGATCACACCATATGAATGACAATGATTCTGGAAAATAAGATATTTCTCCATTTGTAAAAATGACTCAGTGTAGCTTAATTTTTTTCATCAAACAAACTTAAAACAGCACACAAATATGCAGCCAAAATGTTTTATTTTTGTACATGATTGAGATCTAATCATGATCAAGCATCATGATGCCTTCGGTTTCTGTCAGGCCAAAGGGCCTCGTCCACCTCACAGGTGTTCTCCCTATATCCGGTGGAAACTCATATTGTCCCAGATGACAACATAATTTCAGTAAATCTTTATGGATCATCAATGTGATCTGGTGGAACAAGTTGTTCGTGGAGGTGATCAAGGAAGGCCAGCAGCAAGACCCTCAGACCAGCCTTCCTCATGCTCAAACCATGGTTCAGCACATGGTCTATCACAGTGGCCTGAAAATCATTGGATATAATAGTTCTCCGTCTTCTTACTCCTCCTCCAGTTCTCCTCTCTGCTGCTCCTCTCTGTCCTTCTCCTGCTCCTCTGTCCTGCTCCATTCACCAAACACAAAGGAGGAGGCTCAAGACACTTATATACTGCAGTCCTGATTGCTAATTGCTCACCAGATTGGAATGTGTTGAGTTTTGAACACTTGTGTGTTATAGGTTGATACCACTGAGATGTCACATGAAAAGTGTGTGTAATGTGCAATTGACTGCAGAGTGTATTGTCGGTTGAAGCCTTGAGCTTTTACATGAGAGGTGTGTGCAATAACTGAGAATTGTGCTTAGACAACAAGGTGATTTGCAATTGGTGTCAGAGTGTAAAGAAGGAAAGTCAGAGTCTAAGGGAGTCATAAGGGAGTGTCAAGTAGTGACAATTCGGGTCAAGCGATTGGTACATGAAGTTAAGGTTGTGCCAATTGTGCCAAAGTTACATTTCTGTGTGTTAACAATCGTGAAAAAACTGTAAATACAACCCTCCTGCTGCCAAAAGAATTTAAAAAAAATGGTGTATGTGTGATAAAGGAGAATGATGAAAGATGTTATAAATAGATGGAAAGTGCAATTTTTTATATTCTGGACAGCATAGTAAAATAAATTCCTATATCTTCACTTACCTGCAGACACCTCAATCCTGGGGTTAATCACACAGTCCACTGTAATAGAAGCCTATATGTGCCCATGTGTATTCTTAGGGTCATATTCACTAAGAATGCGCTGTGTCCGGTAATAGCGCGAAATATTGCACCACAACTGCACCCGCAGTCTGCGCCCAGTTACCCACCTATTCACTAAGGATATTGCTCTAATGATATACCAGCGCAAACACGCCCACAAAACTGACAGCTTGGAGCAAATTTGCACCTGATTTACCACACTTGGCAATGGATTTGCGCCAAGAACATGGTTGTTATAGTAACAGTTGCGAGAAAGATGACATTATCAGAAAGCGAGCTTGGATCGAGACTAAGCGTTTATAGCGCCATTAAGCTGTACAGAGCAGAGAGGACGACAACGGCGTCATTCATTCATAAAGTACAATTTATTGGTGTGACCGTTTTTTAAAAATATATTTTCAGAGGTTGGCGTGGGCGTACAGTATGCATCTGGCACGTAAAAATGATCGGAAAATGCCTCCCGGCCATTGCCGATCAGCCCAGGTTATGTTATGTATCCTAAAACAAACATATAAAAATTTCCCCCTCCCTCGCTCTCTCTCTCCTCTCTGCGTGATCAGCCAGAGAGCGACGTGCCATGCACTGCTGTTATGATCCCGGGATCGAGGTTGCGGCAGGTAAATACATGCTTTCCAAAAACGTTATTTGCGTCACGCAAACGCGGTGTGGCTATTTGCGCTGGCGTTAGTGAATTAGACGCGGCATATCAATGAGTCTCATTTGCATTGGGGAGGGCATATTTTGCGTCAAATGTATGTAAATTACCTAATTTACATACGTACAAATAACACTGGCGCACCGTGGCGCTTTCTGGTTGGCAGCGCACTTAGTGACGGATTTCCCCATCTGCGCGTGTTTAAGTGAATTAGGCGCTCCCGGATTGCTCCTTTTTTGAACGGTTAGCGCCGTGCAAAGGCGACCCAAACCTTTAGTGGATAGGGCCCTCAGTGTACACATATAAATAACAGTTTTTGTTTTTGAGTTTATAATAATGTAACTTAATAAAAGTTAATTTGAAAAAATCAAATTGTTGTGACAAACAGCGCAAATTGAAAGTTTACTCTACTAAATTGAACAGGTTTTATATAACCTGTATACGACGTAGGTTACATTAATGGTTGGAATGTAACGATGTTGTGATATTGCGATATTAAAATTACCACAATATCGCCATCATCATGTCACAATAATCAAAACAGCATATCTGTTAAAAAGGCGAGGTTGTATTCCATGTGTGCAGTTCTAGCATCCTCTGGTGGTCAGTTTATTAGTGCAGGTTAATTTTAATTAGGCATATTTTGTTTAGGGATGTAACGATAAGGGCAACGTCGTGATATCGTGATATTTAAACTGCCACAATATCGTTGTCGTCATGTTCACAATTTTGAAAAGGAACACATCTGATAAAAGGTCATGTTGATTTCCATTTGTGCAGTTCTAGCACCCTCTAGTGGCTAGTTTATTAGTACAATTTAATTTTTATTAGGGATTTTTTGGCCTTCTATGTTCAAAATCTATGCTAATTGTCAGATGAAGGGGAACCTAATTTGCTTGTAAAGCGATCAATGTGTGCTTGCATTAGCAAGTAAGTGCCTGGTGCCCGGAAGAGGGAACACATAACCCCTATCCTGGCCTCTCTTCACTGGCTGGCCGTGAAATTTAGAATCCATTTTAAGATTATTCTATTTGTTTTCAAATCTCTCAATGGTCTTGCCCCACCTTATCTCGCCGAGCTATTGCACCCCTCCACACCTGCCCGGTGCCTCAGATCAGCAGACCAGACTCAATTGGAGGTACTGAGGGCTAAGCGGAGGCTTAGAGGAGATCGAGCCTTTGCTGTTGCCGGTCCCTCCCTTTGGAACGACCTACCACTAAATATTAGGCAGTTGTTCACTGATGTATAATGTACTTATTAAAAAAAAAAAAAAAAAAAAAAAAAAAAAAAAAAAAAAAAAAAAAACCTGTATTCACACTTCAAAATGTTTGCTTTGTTCTTTTTTACTGCAAAACTGATGTTTATGTACAGCACTTTGTATACAGCAACGCCTTTTCTTAAAGCGCTTTATAAATAAAGTTGAGTTGAGTTGAGTTATTATATACAAAAACACAATATTGTGTTTTGTTTTGTTTTTTTTGTTTTTTTTAAATACAGTATCATGAGTTTCTATACATATCGTGAGCTTTTTTTTATATATATATATCGCCAGTCTGCCCACAACATAATTGTCGTACCGTGGGGTTAACATCGTGATATTTATCCCATCGTGGCGTCTGGGTATCGCTACAATCCTAAATAATGGTAGAAAACGTTTTTAAATGATTTATCTTGGTCTGTTTTTCTTTAAATCAAAAAAGCCTGGCATTTGAACAGGTGTGTTGATAGAACATGTCAAATGTAATACTGAACATTCTCATTACTCTATAGTTTCAGTTCAGGTTTATGGAAAACATTGTCAAATGTTTCTCTAATATTTGCTCCAGAAAGTCTACAGAGAGCCTTCAGCAGCAACAGTCTTTCTTCAAAACAGGCCAGTTTTCACGGGCTCCTCCCAACCCACTGGCAGCTCTGGATCGAGCAGTACGGAGGGCTTGTCGTATAGTCATGGATCAGCTCCTGCTGGACGTAAAGCCATTCCTCACTGGCCTACTGACACGACCCTGGCTGCTCCAGGGAGAGCCCACTCCGAAACTCTGCCACATCCTGGAGTATCATCTGGAACTGTACAGCCACGTTCAGCCGCCTTGCCGACAGGTCGAGTAGCTATTGCTCTGACTTAGTACTTGACTAAAAACTTTGTGAAATAAAATAGTATAGTGATCCATTTATGGAGTGCATCGGTATTAAATGTACTGTTGCTGTGTGCATGTACAGTGTCTGCAGGAGGAAGCCCAGTGGTTAATGGTGGTGGAGTATGTCAAAGCGTTGATGCAGAAGAAGCTGGTATGCCGCAGCATTGAGGAAAGGAGGAAATTCACTCAGCAGATGGTCAAGGATGAACAGCAGTTTAGAGACATTTTCCATGGTCTGGTCAGTTAAATCGTCGTATACTGTTATTTGTGATGTGGCCATTTTCATGTTATGCCTCATTTACAAAGTGACAATGCAATGGTAGATAGCAAGCTATTCGAAATAACCTGATTCCAGTGAAGGTAAGACGTGTGAAATGTACGTAAATAAACACAGCGTACAGTAATCCCCCCTTCATCATGGTGGTTCTGTTTCAGACCATTCCCGCAATATGTAATCTGCAATGTAGAAATAAACTTGTCAAAAACTCCCATGGCACATTTTTAGAGCATTTATGGTAGTTCATTTTTGAAATCTTTAAACAAATAATACAAATGCATTTAAACACAAATAATTTATTAAGCAAGAGCAAGGCGTGGACAACAAACATATTGTACAGTACAGTGTAACAGTGTACCGATCCTTATGTGGTTACAGTACTGTAAATAATCCAGTTTGTTTTTTGTTTTTTTTCAAACTAACAAACTTAACATCTCACAATGAATCAATCTTTAGCCATGGCCAAAGATATACATTGGACCTACTACGTGTCGCTTTCTGTAGTGTTTAAAGTAGTGCTGTCAAAGTTAAAGCGTTAACTAATTAATTAGTCACAAAAAATTATCGCATTAACCATTGTATTTCCACAGATTAATCACACTATTAATTTTGACCGCAGATGATCCTTTTTAGCTGACAGGAGATGGTTATGTTAAAGGTAGCTGTTGGAATTTGAGCAATAAACTACATGCATTAAAGTAAAGCATTTAATAAATGTTTACATATGCCGTAGGTCATTTTTTTCCCTTTTAAATTATGCAAATAATTAATTGATTAGAAAAAGAAGGATGAGCGTGTGTAGTGAATATAAATTTTTGAAGACATCCTCGTAACATTAAATGTCTAAAAAATTAACACATAACAGGTACGCTTCAAATTTAGCGGGCAAAATATGTTGGGGAAAAAAAGCATTTTTAAGTCAGTGATTAATCATGATTAATCAAAATTCTAAGATGTGATTAATCTGATTAAAAAAATGTCATCGTTTGACAGCTCTAGTTTAAAGGCAAAATTACAGAAGATGACATTAAATTGTATAGCTATGCTGTGTAGATGACTTTGGGGTAGTCTTATTTTTTTGTCAGCCATTTTTAAAGTTAGTCTTAGTTTCAGTCCGGTTTCAGTCAGGGTTGTTAGTTTTTCTCAAAATCAACCTCATCCTAATTTAATATAGTCAACTTTTAGTTGACTATAAATGTAGCATTTTAGTCATTATTTTAGTCGAAGAACATATGATTTTATTTATCTAGTTTTAGTCAACAAAAACTGTCGATGTTTTAGTCAGGACAATTATTTTACCCCTGTATATTTTTTTAAAAATTTTTGTCAGCAGATTACGTTGAACATTTCGGAGCTAAAACTATTTCACATAAAATTTCCTCTCATCTTTTTGATGAACAACTTGACACACAATTACAGTAGGCTATGTTAACAAGGCTCCATGCTATGCGTTACAGTTTAGTTAGCGGTCAGATTAACATTATTGTTGGAACGTTATAGCCGTTGAATTGTTATGTACCGTATTTTCCGCATTATAAGGCGCACCTTCAATGAATGACATATTTTAAAATGTTTTCCATATATAAGGCGCTACAGTAGAGGCTGGGTTACGTTATACATCCATTAGATGGCGCTGCGCTAAAGGGAATGTCAACAAAACAGTCAGATAGGTCAGTCAAACTTTATTTTTTTGCTGCCTCTTGGCCAGGACTCCCTTGAAAAAGAGGTTTTTAATCTCAACGGGACTATCCTGGTTAAATAAAGATTAAATAAAAAATAAAAAATAAAAAATTAATAGATTACAAACCAGCTTTCTGACAACTCCATTCACTCCCAAAATGAATAAACAGCTGTTTTATTATTTTCTCTGAGGTAAAGTATTAGTATTAGCTAGCGATCCAAGATGGCGGGATCTTCTGCGCATGCGCATCACCAATCGTGCAGGGTCACCGATAGCGTCTTGACAGCGAGACCTATTGTGGCTCAATATTGATCCATATATAAGGCGCACCGGATTATAAGGCGCAGGGTCAGCTTTTGAAAAAAAATGAAGGCTCTTAGTTGGGCTTTAAAGTACGGAAAATACTGTAATTTACGTATTAACTATAATTTCCTCTTCTTTTTTCTTTCCTTTTTTTAACTTTCACCGTAAATCCACTTCATGTCTGTCCCATGTTTGTTGTGTCACTAGCTGCAGATATGAAACGGGGTGTGTCACATCATGACAGTATCACAGTGACAGATTAGCAGAGACAGGATTTTACAGAACCATATAATTTTAGTCTCGTTTTTGTTCATATTCATGAACTAAAATGTCCATGGATTTTAATCCAGTCTTTAAGTGAAGTACATTTCATTAGTTGACAAAAATGCATACGGATTTAGTCCCGGTTATTGTTTATTAGTTAGGGTTCTAGTCAAGTCTAGTCTAATTTTAGTCTGGTGAAAAATATGTGTTGACGAAATTAGTTTTGTTTAGTGTACATTGATGAAATCAACACTACTTCTGGGTTATATTTCTCTCTTCTTCTTGGTCTTACTCCTGACTTTTAAAGGAAAGCGATGGCTTACTATCTGAAGCGAAACCACTGACCCTACTTCTAGTCTTGGCTGACTTCATCAAACTCAAAGACCCCAGCATGCTGCCTCTTGAGGTGTCTGGACTTGCAACAAAATATCCCGACATCAGGTCAGCAAAACCTGCTTTTGAAAACCATGGTTAGAGACAAAAGAAGAAGAAAAAAAAAACAAAGTGTGAATGTTAAGAAAAGCTACTACATGGATTATGTCTCTTGACTGTCCAGTGAAGAGCATGTGTCTGTGTTGCTGGACATCCGTGGTGACATCTCCAAGGACATAAGAGGCTCGGTACTGGAGCTGCTGCAACAGACTGCCGCCCCTCTGCCAGCTGGTTACCGCCCAATTTTCACAGATATCCAGGTGCCTCCTTCAACCATGGCCTTCTGCCTGCCAACTGCCAAATGTACATGATGACCGATTTTTGCACCTGTAGACTCTGAATAGAGAAAGGAACCATCCTAAAATGCACATCTGTGTGTACTGTTATATATCACACATACTTTTTCAACAAGCTGTTTTTGATTTACAGTCCTTCCCAGCTCCTCAGGGTCAAAACAATGTTTCTCATTATCAAGAAAGAACACAGCATACGGTCTTGTGAACTCGCTAAGTATGGTTTTGCTAAGAATGTACCCAGGGCCGCCTAGGGCGCCATCTTGTGGAGGGGGCGCCAAATTGCAGAAAGGAAAAAAAATAAAATTTAAAAAACACAAACACAAAAAGCCCTCCCCCCCTCTCGTGTTTTCTAACATAAAATGTGTTATATAGCAAATATATTTTATTAAGTTCCTTTTTTTTATTACTTCTATTTCAAATAAATGACTGTGAGTTCACGACCTGCTGTCCTGGCGCCCTGAACCTGACCCGCTGCTGCCGATTACAATGAATGAAAGGTCGGGGGAGGGGTCGTATATCATCTCAGAGTGTAGTGGCAGCACTTTAGAAAGATAGATAGATGGTTGGCACACTTGTGTTGTTTATACATTGACATCGACAACAATGAAAAGGTCCAAGCCTTCAGGTGCTGCATTAACTCTTTGACTGCCAAAAAAAAACAACGGTGCCAGCATTTTCACTCAATTTCAAAGCAAACAGAACATTGTACAGTATGACTACATAAACATGGTGGACACCATATGAAAGATTGGATTCAATTCTTTCATGAGAAAAAAAAAAAGCATGTTTCTACCTTATTCCGTTCTTTAGTAATCACCATTTGAAATTAGGTCATTTGAGTGACAAAAGCGAAAACACAAAAATATTGAGAAAAACAAAAGCTTTTTGTGAAAATATACATTTTTTTGCACAACAGGGACTTTGACACTAATATTTTTTGTTTAAAGACAAGGCAGCGCTGCACAGGACGTTGCGCTGCCCATTGAGAGAAAAAACAACGTAATAAACGTAAATTAACGTTTTTGGCTGGATTCGTTAGGATTTTAGAATACGTCATTAAACGTTTTTGGCGGTCAAAGAGTTAAGAAAGCGGCGAAAGGAGGAGGAGGAAAAACGGGCCCAGGGTAGAGGTATGTATGTCAGTCAATCATCATTGTTTATAAAATAAACACGAAAATAGCGTTAGCTTCTTAGCTTGCTTGTAACTTGTTTACAATTACATCACCATTGCACCATTACATCCATGCTAGTAGCTACTTTGCACACAAGAGTGGGGCAACGCTTGCTGAGTTTAAACTAAAACAGCCAGTAAGTCCAGATACCTGCAAATGGATTTGCACAAGTCATTGTTTCACATAACCACATTAATTTATTAATTTATTGAAAATAAGAATTATGTGCTGGTTTAATGTAAAAATCTATATAGTAAATGCATTTTTTTTAACGAGATGCACTGAGAAAATATTTGCAGCCACAACAAGCACCTGCAGAAGCTGTGGTAAACAATCCTTCAGTGTCATCTTCACCAAAGGCTACTGAATGTAAGTGCATGAATGGTGCATTTAATACAAACAGCCATAATTTTTTACATTGTATTCTATCATAATGCAAATGGATTTGTTTTCCCTGCTTTAACACCAAAATAATTTGAAGTGATGTATTTTGTTTAATGTACAGCTGAAGCAACAGCCAGTCAAGCACCAATCAGCAGTACTTTGAGTGACACAAAGCTCGATCTTCTAGATCCAGGTGACTATTTCAGTTATATCAGCTATTGCTGCATCATGTACAGTGCTCAGCATATATGAGTATACCCCCTTTGAAAAATTTAAAGATTTTGTTCAATATCTCCCCGCTACCGTTGTGAGGAATAAGCGGTCAAGAAAATGGATGGATGGATGGATGGATGTTCAATATCTCAATAAACATAAGAACAATTTCCAAAATATTGACAAAATGTTTTCTGTAGAATACACACTTGACTCACATGAAAGTAAGGTTGTAATAGGATGCATAGATTACAAAATCTTCAATTTAATCAAATTAACTAATGCAAAAAAAAAATAAAAAATGCAACCCACAACAAAAACGACGACATCTAGTATTTTCTATGAACTCCATGACTGTTATGGGTAGCAACATGTCTGCTAGGCCTGGAATTAACAAGCCTTTTTCTCGGGGTCTACTTATTTGTGCAATATGTACTCTAATAAATTAAAAAAAATAAAAATAAATAAAAAAAACTCTTAGCAGAGATGCAGTCATTTCTTCCCTGGCCAAAATCCAATATGTCAAGCATGGAACTTTTAGTTTTTCTAGAGGAGAAAAAAAACTTAGAGAAATCTATCCCAACATGTGGGTAGCACTCAGAGTGGCTGCTACCATATCAGTGACTGTAGCATCAGCTGAGCGATGCTTTTCCAAGCTTAAACTAATAAAAACTATTTAAGGTCTACCATGTCACAAGAACGGCTAACTAGACTGGCACTTATCAGCATCAATCAAGAAGTATCCAGGCAGCTATCCTTTGACCCACCAATTGATGCCTTTGCTGCAAGGAGGTCCCGGCGTGCACTATTTTAAGTATTTGCCGTTATGTTCCTAAGTTATTTAGTGAAGTTTTTTTGCACACTATTCACATAATCTGTGAATACGATATATCAAAGTTTGTATATTGATACATTTACTATTTTTTGTATCTTACACAATTATTAATGTACATAGTGAAAACATTTTGAGGTTTTAAATACTGTCATTTTTCAAAAACTGCAATAAAAAGTTGCATTGCATTATACTTCTGTTATTTTTCTTATTTTTATTTGTGGAATTTGGTGTTTATTGCGTGGTGTGCTATTAAATATAATATATCTCTATTTTTTTTTTTTTATGGGCTTGGGGGGGGGGCTATATTGTACATTTTCACCTAGGGTACCAAATCATGTAGGGCCGGCCCTGAATGTACCTTTGTAATATAGTCTCTTTGGAAATATTAAATAGGTCTTCCAAGTAGTCCTGTCACAGCAACACAAAATGTATCTTCCTTAGTGTGAGGGCTTTTTGCTTTTCAACCCATTTTGTACGACTCTTACTTACCTTTTGAGCCTTTTTTTTTTTTTTTTTTTTTATAATAAATTGAGTAATAGTCTGTTTTATTGTCTTGAGAATAGAGACTGGTCCTTCACATTCCTTTTCCCATTCAGAATATGCACCCCCCCCCCCCCCCCCCCCCCCCCCCCCCCCCCCGATACAGGCGCATGACAATAGGTCGCTTGAACATGTCGTCACTTCCGCCTCGGATTTCTCGTCGTCGCCATGCTGGGTGGCCTCCATTTACGTAGCGATTCGGTCTAACACGTATCTATCACGTTTGTTTTCTGCGTTTAAAATGGTACATTGTTGCTGCATCGTTGGCTGTTCGAACAAAGCCAAGGGGGAAAATGGTCGGTCTTTTTTCCGAATTCCGAAAATAATTAGGAACCAGGGCCTGGAGACCGAGGAGTGCGGACTCCGGAGGGAAGTCGTTACTTTGGGCTCGTGTGTGCA
Source organism: Festucalex cinctus (assembly GCF_051991245.1). Classification (NCBI taxonomy): domain Eukaryota; kingdom Metazoa; phylum Chordata; class Actinopteri; order Syngnathiformes; family Syngnathidae; genus Festucalex; species Festucalex cinctus. The sequence continues at coordinate 5,019,965 of NC_135413.1, forward strand.
GCGATCACTTTGTGAGCGGTAAGCTTGTTTACCTTTATTTAATGCATGAGGATTAATAACGTTTCGACCGCCCATATATGGGCAAGTTGCTTATGTTTTGGATTCATGAGCAAGCAAGTTCGGTAGTACAAGCTGGCTAGCGGACGTTAGCCGAAAGCTAACATCGAACATTTTCACCCAAGTAGTGCCAGTGCAAAGTGTTTACTGCTGAAATTGGATGGATTAGTCTTGGGCTTTTAATGCCGATAACATGTTTTTTTGGTGGCAAAATGTAAACTTGGAAAAAAAAAAAGAGACAGAAGGGGCTGATGCAAGAAAACAGACCCCCGGGGGTGATGCAAGAAAACAGACCCCCGGTAGCCTACACATCATGCTAAAGAACTTATTCACGGCCACCCTACTGCGGTAAAATAACCAGTCTTTCCATATTTTATTTGTTTATATATTTGTTTATTTTAACAGGTCGCCCTGCGCCCGTTTTTCTGTCCAATCATCCCGACTGGGCTCCAACATTAAAGTTGGGTCCCAAGTTACAACATCTATGTCTCAGCCCAGTCGGTGCCAAGATATGAACGTGCACAGGAGAGACAAGCAAAGAAAAGACGACTCGAAGTGGCAGAGAGTTTGTTGCAGTTATGCAGCCAGATGGCTCCAGTAACCTGTACCCTCAAGTACTGCTGACATCATTGACTCTGGTATGCCACTCAGAATTCATTACATGATATATTGTATGCATGAGTGAATGTATGTGTTTGTTTGTGTGTGTACACGCACCTTATATTTTAGAGACATTTGGAAGTGTTTATAGAAATAAGTATTTGCCTGTAGCAATGTTCATACATTAAAAAATGCAACAAAATGTGTACATTTCTTTTACACTGACAAAAAAACTATACTACTTTACTATATTAAACCTATTACTGGTACCGTATTTTTTTGTGATTTTTTTCTTTATTTTTTCTTTAGGGATCTCATGCCACACCGACTTGATTGCCAATGACATGATGGAAACGAAGGCGAGCATCAAAGCATTGGAGGAGGACAACATGCGACTGTTTGTTTGGCGCTAATAAAGGCAGCGTTTATACAAATTCTATTGTTGGGTTTGTTTACAAAGCTATACATAATACAAATGACAGGATTTGACTCAATGTGCAATATGGTCCCTCTTAAAGTAATGGCATAAATCTCTATTATTTCTAAAAGCACAAAAAATGAAGTGAATAATGATTAGATGTAGTAATTTCAGGGTTAAAAATTGAACTGTTAATTAATGTAGTTTATTTTAGCACAGGTGCCTACCATCCTGAGATGACGGTATGATGTAATGTTGATGGGGTACGCAATGACCTTCATTATGCTATGTACAGAGGAAAAAGTTGCTCTCTTTTAAATTTGTTTAATGTAAGACAAGTACCAGTACTGTGTTACAGTGTTCCCAATAATCCTTGTTTCACACTTGTCACAAAACCACTGTCCTTTTGGCAGTCTAGATTGGCACACTTCAAGTGATATCATTTGATTTTACAATCTGCTGCAGCACAAAAAACTACTTTATTCCGCATCTTTGAAGTACATGAGCAAGTGGTAGGTGACAGCGGCTGAGCAGGAACACTGGAAGTCCACTGCTGATCTAGTAAATGCTCTCCCGAGCAGTTCAGGTAAGGAGGGGATTTTGGGGAAAAAAAACTCTGGCTTTTCCAACTGGCCAAAACGAGCGATCTGGGTGGACTCGCTCAATCACACTTTGTCCACACCACAAAGTCGCAGAAGTCCGTCCAGTTAAACTCATCTGTGCCTGAATCTGAAAATATGACAAACATTGTAATGAAAATATGAAACATAGAATTAAATAAGAAACTACAAAAAGTAAAGCCATACATACCTGGTAATACTATTGGTGTTGTCGTGACAAGTGATGGGAATTGTTGCCATCCGGCACCAGACAGAAATTGGGTGTTGTGACAGCCTCCTTAACCGTGAGATCATAAGAAAAGCTGTCAGTATGCTCAGTAGTTACCATGAACACGTTTTATTGTACTGGAAACTGAAACTAAAAATACGTCCTCTGAGAGTGGTTAACCTTAACCATTTAGAATAAGTTGATTAAGTAACATGTAACTAGTGAAAGGGTAGCATTAAATTTAATTAAGCCACGGGGAGGCTGTGCATAGTTACTTTTTATTCTTATACGCTCTGCCATATTTGCCTGTTATAAAATTGTTAGAAAAACCACATCAGGTAAACCCAGCTGTGCATGTAAACACAATGATAACGGGAAGCCTGAGAACAAATCAACATTTTTGTGTGCAGAATTACCAACACCATGTGGTTTACTTACGTGCAACAGCAACCGTTTCTTCTGATGCGATGTTAAAGTTTACACTCTGTATCCACCCGCTTACAAAATAATTGTAAGCCTCCAGGGATTTGTTGGCGTGTTATGGAGCATGTTGTCAACACGAGGTAGGGAAAGATGTCCAGAGATGTCACATTTGGCCAGCAAGCTTTCTCCGTCAAAAAAAAAAATCACCCTTGGTCAGGACGTAATTAGGATCAATCCCGCCACACAGAGACACCTTCTGCCTGTATCGTTGTTTTTGATCTTCCGGTAAATCGTGAAAATACTGCGAAAATTACATCAGGTTGATAAGCTCTACCGTGTAACTCGCGAGTGTACCTTGTGAACCGGCGGACACCCAATATGGCGCCCGAAGGAAAAACTCCCATGGTGCATTACGATGTGCAAGCGACCTATACGCTATACAAACACGAGCTATTTAATGACCATCCATTGTCTTGACCACTTATTCCTCACAAGGGTCGCAGGGGGATCCCAACTGGCTTCGGGAGGCGGGCTACACCCTGAACTGGTTGCCAGCCAATCCATGAGATATTTAATGTTCAAATTTTAATTGATCAAGGGGAGTTGATATAGGAAGTTATGCAAGAGTATACAACAGCAAGAAAACAAACCAAATACAAAGAAATTGTTTCGTATGGATTCCTGCTCTGCAACACGTGATTGAGGACAGATGAAATAGCCAAACAAACCATCGCGATACAAAACATACACATATTAAATTGTCAACAGAAAAGAAGCACATAATACGGAAGAGTGTAATTGGGAACTGTGATATAATTTTGAGTGGGAGGAAAAAAAAACAAAAAAAAAACAAGCTAGACTATTCAGAAAAAAAAGTCAGTCAGGGGTGACACACAATCAGTGGCAAAAAAATAAATAAAAAAAAACTTTGTTAGGGTTCGGGGGTGCAGAAGCAGGACCCACATGCAGATATGACAGGCAAGGCAGGTTAAAGTGCGAGTGGTTTCATGAGTTCACAAACAAATGAATGGTGTTGCCAGTTGGCTTGGACCAAGGCTAGGGACTGTGAGAACTCCTTGACCTTACCGAGGAGGGCCTGGCCATGCTGCTCCAATAGGAGTCCTTGAGCAACCTGGCTGTGGCGTGCAGAATCCATATCTCCTGGGTCCATATAGCCAGATCGTACTGTTAGAGTTCGGGGGTGCAGGAGCGGGACCCACGTGCAGATATGACAGGCAAGGCAGGTTAACATGCGAGTGGTTTAATGAGTTCACAAACAAATGAATGGTGAGGCAGTGAGTAGAATCCAAGCAGGCAGTGCGTGGTCCAGGGTCCATGGGAGCAGGTAAGCGAGCAGGCAGGTCGGCAGGCGAGAGAACAAGACAGCAGGGGTGATCTGGGTGGAGGCGAGACAAAGGGCATGAGCAACAAGGCACTAACGACAGGAATGACAATAATTGCTGGATACGACTGACTGAACAACAGGATAAGATGATCTGGTGCTGAGGTGTGGTCCAGGGCTGGCTTAAGTAGCTTGGCGGTGATTGCCAACACCTGGCCTCTGCCTCAGCTGTGCCTCCTTCTCCTAACGAGCAGCACAAATATACACACACACAAAAAAAGGGGAAAAGGGGACAGGCAGGGCTCATGGGGAGTCTGCAGGAGCCCTAACACTCTTGTAGTCTATTACAAAAATACATAATAAGCATAGCAATAAGCAAGTTAGCATTGTACATCCAAGGATTTAATTCGGCATCCATTGCAGCCTGGTCATCCTGGGAGGGGGGATTACCACATCTGCGGCCCCTTCTCAAGATTTCTTTTATTTTTTTCCCCTGTTTTTTTATTTTTTATTTTTATTTTTGTTTGTTTGTTTGTTTTTTAAGTTTTTCCTTGCCCTTTTGTGGTTTGATCAGGGGATGTTGTTACTATTGGTCAACTGTGGGCATGGCATGTGAAGCCCTTTGAGACTTTTGTGTGATTAAGGGCTATATAAATAAACTTGACTTGACTTAATGACTTTCATATTTGTGGAGTGTGTAATGTTCCTATTATGTTGCTTCACTTCATTTTCAAAATTCCAAATGAGTGGCTTTTTAGATTTGTATGTCATTTATGTATATACCATTTAGCTAATTAAAGTGATCAAATCTATATTTTATATAACCCTAGTGAGGATAAGCATTAAGCAGTATGGATAATGAATAAATAATATAACAGATTTTGTTCACGAGTTGTTAATGAAGCCACACAATATATGAGCACATTACGGTATTAAAATAGTATCAATTTGCGTTCACTTTAGAGCGCCTCATTGGAAATTAATCTGCGGCAAAAGTGCAGAATATTAGTTTCTTAAACGAAATTGTGAATTGCTTAGCGCCAGCGTCCGGCTGCGCTCTCTAGGATTCTACTGCTCCACACTCCACTCCGTTAGGTGGCGGTAATGCACCAGAAGAAAAAACAATGGCAGCTCCCGTGATGGTAATGCTGGATTTGTGGACCACTTCGGAAGAAAATCGTGGCTTTAACTGTGGGTCTTCTTTGTGTATACAACTGTCGACGTAATTGCGGCATTAAAAAAAAAAAATGAAGGCATTCTGTGGACGAGCCACATCGACCAATGGAGGTTTGGAGTGCGTGGAGGAGAGTGAAGAGTACGACTATCACCAGGAGATAGCCAGGTAGCCCCCAGCTCGCATCACAACGTGACTCAGGCGACAAATGTCCCACATGTAGAAACAAAACACAATCAGGTTAAAATAATCAGAATAAGTGTAAACAGGTGTAATGTGCATTATTATTATTATTATTATTATTTAAAAAAAGTTGCCCTTAATGTCGAAGGAATGTTGTTTTAGTGTTTTTGTTTTATGTTCATCAACTGAGAACTTCACTTAAACCGCAGCACCCACCAGAGAAATGTAACATTTCATAATCATTTGATTTTACATATGCATGTGTGTATATATTCACATTGTGTTCTGTATGTAAGTATGGGTACTACTTCTTATACATTTATGTGCATTTAAAGGGATATTTCACTCATTGAGCCATTTTCAACAGTAAGAAGACATTTTGTCAATATTTAATGTGATAAATTGATAAACTTTGCATACTCAGATTTTTCCCCTCCGATTTGCTGTTGTATGACTATGAATCCAGTACATACCCAACAGAATTTGAGTCATGTTTGAAGTCAGTCAAACTAAGTGAGTCTCATGAATACCAAGTCAAAGTAAAATTGGGTCTTTCGTTCTGTTTAGGTTAGGGGTGTGCTCAAAAAATCGATACAGCAATATATCGTTGCGGGCCTCATTACAATACACGTATCGATACGCAGGCGTCAGAATCGATATTGCTCGTTAACTTTAAATAGGCAGTTAACCTGTGCATCTTGCATTGTACCTAAAAAATAAAAACCAGCAGCGTCTTTGAAGTTAATTGCCTTCAATTAATGAAAAAATAGCTCACCAGTGACTGGACACTGTGTCTTGCTAAGAAAAATTAAAGCAGAGGAAGAATATTAAATTTTATTTACTTATAAACTTAACATGGCACGTGTCTCAGTGTACCACATTTCCTATATTTTGTTTAAAAAACAAAATAAAATGTGTTACATGAAAAAAAAATGCTGTTTTTATTTTCCCAAATATTTCAAATAAGCACATTTTAGAGCTGTAATTTACAGAGCATACACATTTAGACCAGGCATGCCGCTTGTTGGTAAACAAGAAGCGCTACTAACAAAAACATTTTTGTCATTCAGCATAATAAACATATCCTTTAGGTATACATATGACTGTTATTATAAAATGCAAGTAAATTAATATAAAATATCGGGATACGTATCGCCTTGAAGATCATTTATTGGGATACATATGTATCGCGATACGTATCGTATCGTGACGCCTGTATGATACGTATCGTATTGTGAGGTTGGCGGCAATACCCAGCCTTAAGGCCTCAGTATGCTTCTCCGAGAGGCTCGCGGGGAGGCGTTACGGCGTAGCTCCGCTCGTGCGTTTGCCTTCCGACTTGTGCGCAATACACATCGGTGTCTGCTGGAGTTTCACACCAAGTCCCGCTGTCGCTATGGCTGGGACGCCACAGAGTGGCGATTCCTCTGCATTTTATGACGGATTCAGGAAGTTCAATTTAATTCAGAAACACGAAAGAAAGCCGGGGGGAGAGTAAGTTCATCACCGTGGCAATTCATTATTGCCAATTTGCACCGGTGTCGGCCGTAAACTCGCCAAAACACAACAGCCATGCGCTTAGCCAACAGTTTATTTTTTTTATTTATTTTTTTTTTTAAGTTAATGCGCTTAGCGAACACAGTTTTTTTTTTTTTTTTTTTTTAAGTTATTGTTGTTTTCCGCCTCTCGTCCCAGGCACATATCCACATGCACAGTCGTGGTCTCCGAGCAGGAAGTCGATTTGCGCCGCCAGTTGCCTTCACGGAAACTATCTGGGCGGGGGGCGGGGAGAGAGAGAGGAAAAAAAGAAAAAACGCCATCGAACGGACCAATCAGAAGCGAGCTACGCCCCGCCATCTACGGCGTTCAAGGATTGGCGACGTGTGCACCGCAGCCGGCCACGAGCGACGCGGCACTTAAAATTCATGGGTCGCGTCGATCATGTGACCTACGGCGATCATCAACGCGAGAGCAAACGTGGAGGCATAAATTAGGCTTTAGTTTAGGTTGTCTTAAACTTTTTTTTTTTTTTCTTCCAGGTCAAGCTATGCTGACATGCTGTATGATCATGACAGGGTGAGTGTTGGAAAACATAAACTTGTGCAATTACCCATCCTCACCGCAAAGTGGATCTGTCTTCTGTCTGAAGAATGAAAAGTACTACCAGGGCATCCGGGCAGCTGTGGCCCATGTCCAGGCTAAGGGTGAGAAGGTTATTGTCCTGGACATCGGAACAGGAACTGGCTTATTGTCCATGATGGCTGCTACTGTTGGAGCTGACTTCTGCTATGCTGTGGAGGTAATTTTCTTCCCAACATTTTCCTTAACTTTGTAAAGGGGTACTCAAGGCAAAAAAAAAAAATCAAGAACAATTTCCATGGGATCTGATGAATATTTTTGGAATAAGAATGAAACAGATTGATCCATCCATTTTCAACATTCTCAGGGCGCTGCTATTTTGTCCTGTACTGCCATCTGCTGTTGACTGAAATTGAGGTCAACGTGCTCTTGGGCTCGCATTGCGAATGTCATGTCATCACATACAGAAAGCAGGTGAGCTGTGACGTTTGCAACGGCCAATGGCTCTTTGACCTCAATTTCTGTGCTTGTATGGGCACCCATGTTCATTATGGGGACAATCCAATCTGAACAAAGAAGTCCAATAACAAAGCACCACTGGTTCAAAATAGTGCTATACGGTTTTGCTATCATACTAATATGGTACATTTTGATTCATGTCTGTGAATATTTAAAACACATTTGTCTGCAGGTTTTCAAGCCAATGGCTGACGCCGCCAAGTGCATTGTGGAGAAAAATGGCTTTGCTGACAAGATCAAGATTATCAACAAACATTCCACTGACGTGACTGTCGGGCCAGGTTGGAAAGAAATTTGAATACTTCCATTCAGCAATATTTTGCAAGTGAAAGCTGCATTCATCAATGTTTTCATCTTTTTATGGAAATGTGATCTTCAAATGATCATATTATATATATTTTTTGTGATCAATATCAGGTGAAGATATGGAAATGAAGGCCAACGTCCTGATCACAGAACTATTTGATACAGAGCTGATTGGTGAAGGGGCCCTTCCTAGCTATGAACATGCTCACCACAATCTTGTTCAGGTCTGTTGTCTTTTTTTTATTTTATTTTTTTATTTCACATTAGCATTTGTATATTTGTGTCATTCTTATTTATTTTTTTACTACTCTAGCCTAAAACTTTCTTAAATATTGAAACCACTTTTGTACTCCCAAAATAAACTTTTATAATCCCAACTAGCGGCACTGAGTGGTTAGCACGTCCGCCTCCCAGGAAGCAGGAATATTTTTAAATGTTTTTTCTTAAACAAACTTTTTTTCCCTATGTTCTGACATCCAGGCATTTTATTATTATTATTATTATTATTATTATTATTATTATTATTATTATTGTTAGGCAACTACTCCAGCTTTGGAGAACGCTCCCTTACAAGGCATTGATGAGGCTACTGTGCCTAAAAACTGAATAAACATCTGAAGAGCATCTGAAAGAGGTTTACATACTGCATATTTACAGTACATTAACCGCACTAACTGCTTGTTTGGAAGCTTGATGTTCAAAAATAAAATAGACCAATAGAAAAAACATGTATGAGTATTCATTATTAATAAAGAAACCATGAGGAAATTATAAAATGTCTGTATACCTTTGTTCATGGTACTGTAGGTATATGGTCCGTGATGTCATTTCCATGCCTCTGCATTGAGGATGTTTTTTGTTTTTTTTATTATTGCATTAGACAGTTCAGTCAAACTAATGTGACATTTGACCTTCAGAAGATAAAATGAGTAATTTAAACTAAGAGCTACTTTGAAATGACTTTTAATTTTGACGCCTCAAGGGTGAAATGAGTGGAATGGAATGAAACAAGGAAAAGAAAACAAATATTTGTTGACCTGACGTCAAAATGGTCACACAATTTTTTTTTGGTAGGGACTCACCCCATTGATAGATGCGCTTCTTTACAAATGTTGTTTAGCGCCTCAGCAACAGATAGTGATTGTCGATACAGCGGCTATTGGTCATATGACTTTCTCCTAAAGTGATAGGGCACATGCGCCGACGTGTCGGTAACGTATTGTCCCTCCTCCCTGTAGGAGGGTTGTGTGGCAGTCCCTCACCGGGCAACTGTCTATGCCCAGCTGGTGGAGTCGCAGCTGTTATGGAGTTGGGTTAAGCTGCAGCCAATAGAGGTGCAGGGTGCCCAATTGTTGCTGCCCCCTGCTGTGAGCAACTGCAGCGGCACTCATTCGGTATGTGACATCCAGCTCAGCCAAATTTCACCCCATACGTTCACCCCTTTGGGTCCAGTCTGCACCATGTTCAGGTAGGAAACGTCTTCTCTTGCAATGAACATTTCAGTCAATGGTTTTTATTTTTATTTTTTTAAACAAAATTGTTTCTCTCAGCGTGGACTTCAGTAAGCCTGTAAGCAGTGCCTCCCAGTCCTACTCTTCTCAATTTGTGGCTCAGACCAGTGGTCAGGCTCAAGTGGTGCTCTCCTGGTGGGACCTGGACATGGATCCCAGTGGAACCATTGTGTGCAGCATGGCTCCCAGCTGGACATATCCACATCCAAAGATGGCTCCAGTGAGTTCAACAAGCCTTGTGAGGATTTGTTGACGTCTGTTGTCGTGCGTGCTCATCGCTGTGGTGGTCTGTGTTAGTGGCGAGACCACTGGATGCAGAGTGTTTACTTCCTGCCTGCTGAGCGCAAGGTTGCTGAAGGAGAAGATCTGAGTCTGACTGTCTGCCACGATGACTACAGTCTGTGGTGCAGCATCCAGTCTCGCAGGTACATCATCATTTCTTCCATTCAATGGCGCC